>NC_068398.1:28257268-28566131 GCF_023724105.1 Carassius gibelio | reverse complement strand
ACAAAAGTATTTTGAAAACCAGCCACACTTCTACTCCATTTGACCTTCAAAAAATAATAATACACTTAAATCACCTACACTTGAATTCATTTTAATTACGAAATTCAGGTTCATGGTTCGGTCATCATAAAATTTTGTTCTCATATTGTTTTTTGAATGAACTGCATATATTTAAAATAACTTAATAAATCCAGAGAAAATGACTTCTTCTTGATAAGATTTCAAATAATATATGCTACACACACACATATATATATATATATGCTATTAAATTATACATATATTTGCATGGCCACCATGCATCTTCCATGCGTCAAATATTGTGGATAATGTCTCTCTAAATGTCACGATGTTGTCATTGTTATCTTCCCATTCATTAAAAATTCATTATTCTGTTGTCATTTTGGAAATTGGTGACCTTTGTCCATGTGGATGCAAGGATTGCTCGTGTGCAATGGACTGTGTTATCACACTTTGAAAATGCCATGCTCACTACATCTCTTTGTCTCTTAACCTCTACAACTCACAGTCATCACTTGGTCTGTTGAAAAAAATTGTAAAAATAAATTATGCAGTGAAGTGCAAAGAATGTAAAACAAGCATTCGGGTGAACTCAGGACACAGATTTTGGGGGGCTGTGCTCTTGCTTTCATAAGTGATATGCCTTTTCACCTGGTGGATATGAACATATAACACTTTTTTACATACATATATAAAACACACTTTACATTTAACCTGAACAAAACATGCCTTAAAATTTTGACCATGAAAATACAACTATAACTATGTAACTATATATTTTAACATTAATTATTAATGTAACTATTCTTAATTAAGAATAATAAAGCATTGTAATTCAAAGAATAGAGAATTATAGCAACACCAAGGTCATGGGTTCAGATCCCAGGTAATGAATAATGCAGATAAAATGTGTATCATGAAAGCAATGTAAGTTGATTTGGATAAAATCTTTATAGATTATAAATATATAAATAAAGCTGTCATATTTGGCAAAATACATTTCTAAAAATAAACACACTTTACTCACAGGTCAAAACCTGAAAACAAACATGGCTTAAAATATGTCTAATAAAAATACATCACCTAAACATTTTAACTTTGATTATGAATTTAATCACTTTTTAAATTGAAACATTTTAAATAAAAATAATAAATCTGTAGCTCAAACAGGCACATCAAGGTCATGGGTTCGATTCCTGATAAAGTGTGTATCTTGAATGCAATGTAAGTCCCTATTAAAGCATTATATACAACATGTAAATAAAACTTTCATTATTAATTTCATTATTTTTAATTGATAAAAATAATAAAGCATTTCACTATCTCAAACAGTAGAACTGATGGTCATAGGTTCGAGTCCCATGTAATGTGAAACACTATTAAAATGTGTATTTTGAATGCCAAATAAGTTTGCTACTTTGACAAAAGCATCATCCAAATGCATTAAAATGTAAATAAAAAGATTAAATGCAATGAATTTAATACAGTAGAAAAAACAGTCAGACATCTTAATTAAATCACTGCATGTAAAGAGAAATCACTGATGTTCGTAATGCAATGTCCTGACATGAGTCGTATGGCAAATATGATTCATCGATTTCAATGAAGAAAGAGTGTTTCGTGTAACAGAATGCCCTTATAATTACACATCCACCTTTCCTGCTCATGCTTTTGTTACTGGAAAGGTCTCTGCCACTATCTCAGAGGGTTATCTGTGACTCCTGCTTGGGGGGGGGTTGTGCAAGTGTGCCCCTCACCTCTTTATAAGCAGATACAGGGGTCTGTGTAAAATCACAGAACTTCGCCATCAAACAGGCACCTGGTTCCAAAGCAAAGGGAGCTCAGCAGGAAACAGCTTCTGAACATCAACAGCTGCTGTCATTGGAGATCTGCTCTCAGCATGATGTGGAAAACCACAGCGCTCGCAGTGTGTCTGCTGCTGGCTGGAGTACAGGCACTGGACGGCCCCTCGTATGGAGTCAAACTATGCGGCCGGGAGTTCATCCGCGCTGTCATCTTCACCTGCGGAGGCTCTCGGTGGAAACGCTCCTTGACAAACACAGGTTAGTTGTAGAGCAGGTTTGGTAAAACTTGTCAAATTTAAAAACAATATCAATAAAAATAATAATAATAAATAATAATTTTGGAACAATATTACAAATACACTGCAAGTTAAATATTTTGGATATACATATTTAATCTCTAACTATGTTGAGCAATAGTAGATTTCATTTTAAAAATACAAAATTCATTTTAATACAGAAAAAAAAATGCTGGATTTGAAATTTTTTGCAACACAAAACATTAAAATGCAGAATTCTAGGTTGTGACAATATTACAAACATGTAGATATACCTATTTAATCTCTATTTTTACTATGTTTTAAACTATGGACTCACTTATGGAATAACAAAATTCAAAAGTTTGGACAAAAGTTAAATTTCTTTCTTTCATTCTTTTTTTTTAAAGAAAAATTAATACTTTTTTTCTCGATAAAGACACAATGAATTTCTCAAAGGTGACATTAAACACATTTTCATAATGTTATAAAAAAAATACACATTTTGACCATTCTATTCATCAAGGAATCCTGAAAATATTTAGCAGCACAGACATTTTCAACATTGACAATATTAAGAAATGTTTCTCAGCAGCAAATCAGCATAGAAGAATTATTTCAGAAAGGTCATGTGACTGGAGTAATGATCCTGAAAATTCTGCTTGCATAACAAGCATTTTAAAAGACATTACAATAGAACAGTTATTTTAAACTGTAATCATT
The DNA here is from genome assembly GCF_023724105.1 of Carassius gibelio. Lineage (NCBI taxonomy): Eukaryota > Metazoa > Chordata > Actinopteri > Cypriniformes > Cyprinidae > Carassius > Carassius gibelio. The sequence goes on along the minus strand of NC_068398.1, from coordinate 28,563,328 downwards.
TATCACAATATTATTGTGTTTACTGTATTTTGAATTAATAAATGCAGCCTTGGTGAGCATAAAAAAAAAACAAATCTTATCAACTCCAGTGGTGTATGATCGGAAAAAAGTTCAAAACTAGTCAAAACCCTGATATCTTTCAAATTCATCAAAGCGTACAGACTTAATATATTCTTTAGGAGTTGTGCATAAATCATTACTGGAGTACATTCCACAAGCAAAACACTAGTCTTTCTTTTTCAAAATTCAATGTTTAATTCAATGTGTAACTTGCTATTTCTTTTTAATGAATTGTTAAAACTTAGAAAAAGAAGAGTTGAATAGAGTTTCTTCACCAGAAATCATAGTGATTCATAGTTTTACAACTATTACATGCAACAGCATTTCTTATTTCACAGATGAAATACTGGACTTATTCAGCTCGTATGAAAGCAATGCTCCAGACAGTGCTGCACCATCCTCCCAGCATGCCCCTGACTCAAATCTTCCATCACTGGCACAAGGGGAAAAGTTCAGCAGGCCAGCACGCTCTCTCATTTCACAGGAGGTGCTTGAAGCGTTGCGTACCGTGGACAGAAAAGGACGTGATGTAGTGGTGGGACTGTCCAACGCCTGCTGCAAGTGGGGCTGCAGCAAAGGAGAAATCAGCTCCCTTTGCTGAGAGACTAACTGCTCTATAGCATGAGTGAATAAAAAGTGTGTGTGTGTACTTCTCCTGTGCTGACTTTTTCAATCTCCATTCATATATTGTGCTTGAGACTTGTAAATGGTCTGCATTGAACTCCTGTGCATCTTGCAGTTAATTTAACTAAAGATTTTAGAATGTTTGTTGTTATAAAGTCATGTCATTTTTTTGCATTCAATGCAATGTGTTCACTTTTTAATCTTTATCTAGAGTAAATGAATAAAAATGATTATTTGCATTAATCACTAATGAATCAGTTTGTGCTCATTTGCATATTTAACCATATTAGCCATAACAATTTATGAAAACGTTTAATAATATATATATATATGTGTGTGTGTGTGTGTGTGTGTGTGTGTGTGTGTGTGTGTGTGTGTGTGTGTGTGAAATTATGTTTTTTTTTCACTCAATTTGTTCAGCTGTTGTTGTTTTAAATTAGAAAAAATCCAAAATACAAGTTATTATTAGTATCTCATTAGTGTCGGCAGACGTCCGGATCCTTTTAATGTCAGCTCCATTCAAAAGGAGAAAAAAATGTGTTTCCTAAAGACCACTTGCTTGATGCAGGAATTATGACTGATCATAAATTTGCCTATCAAAAGAAGTAAAATCAAAATAAATAAGTCCTTTCTGATTTATGCATCCGAAAAAAAAAAAAAAAAAAAAGTTCAGTTCAGTTCAGGTCAATTCATTTAGAAGTTACAGTATGAAGCACATATTTTTACTGTGGTAAAGCCAGCTGCAGTTAAAAGAAACACGGTCTAGCCAGCCGCGAATGAAATGAGTGTGCTCGTGAATTAGTATGATTATGATTCAGAAGCAACACAGAAAGAGTGCACTTTCAGATCGCCTTCACATAGATGCCCAAAATAGCTTCATATGTAGGTTTCCATAATATGATCTGAAATATCCCCTACAAGAAGTGGCTATTAGTGTCTTCAACTTTATCAGAAATTAGAGATTTATATACCCTTCTACAGTGTAAAATGACAAAAATCTTTAAACGCTGCAGTAAAATGATTTTACATGAGGTGTGTCGATAGAAGGGGACATAACCTGTAAGAACTGAACATTGGGTTTCTATGAGGTCTTTACAGCCTTCTAAAGTGTAATAATGTCCCATATCTGGAAAAAGTTGCAGTAAAAAGTTTTCACGTGAGGTAGGCTTTGTATATAGTATGGGACATCCCCTATAACAACTTTAACCATTGTTTTATTCTATTTATGAAAATGGGGTCTTTATTAGAGGGTGACATGGGAGTGAATTTTCAAATCTCTCCCGTCCCACTTCTGCAAAAAAAAAAAAAATCCCAATCCCACGGAAAAACTGGGGGAAGTTCCTGTCCCGTTTCAATCCCAGAAGAATGACTTCCATTCCCTCACACTCCTGTGCTGTATTATTTTTGGCCAGAATCTGTTAGTTACAGTTAAAAAGAAAAATAATACAGTACAGATCATAGCATGCCCACTTAAGTTAAATAGCAATATTTTTGTTGTTGTTGTTGTTTTATTGAACTGAAAGCAATCTTAAACAATGCACATTGTGCACACATTAAATTTAATGTAAATCATCCATGCTAACACACACATTTTCCATTGTTATTCCGTTTCATTGTTATTCTGAGTGCACACAAATAAATCTATACAGATTCGAAAATTTACTACTTTTATCTGTATGACCTAAAATGAAGGAGTATTTTAAGAGCAAGTGAGAGCACCTGTCCTGCTGTGAGCGCTGCTGTGCAGTTTCCACACACACTTCAATAGCGCATATTTCTGTAGGTTAACATTAGATTGAGCGGCCATGTAAAGTTGTTACATACATATTTCAGATGAAAAGCTATATTTGAGGACTATGAAAGATAGGTGGACTTTTGGATGTCCTGCCCGATGTATTACCACATAGACAAACCGTTAATGATCTGTCCGTCACGCAGAGGTCATTCACTTAACCAGCCACACCAAAGCAAAGAGACAGGGCAAGTAGAATTGAGTTCAAAATTAAAATATAAGCCTAAAGTTTATAGTTTATTTATTTAAAAGGTATGCTACATTTGTGTATAAAGTTGGGGGTCAAAGTGTTATTACGGTTCCCGGACCAGCCCACTCCCGCTGACATTTTTTACATTTTTCTATTTTACTAGGCAGAAGTAAAAATGGAAACATGACATCTTGTTATATTATCTCTCTATTCTGAGCGTCTACATGAAGGCGACCTGAAGGCGTGTTCTTTCTGTGTTGCTCCTGAATCATAATCTTACTCGTACACGAGCACACTCATTTCAGTCCCGGCTCCTTATTTTTCTGAACTGAGGCTTGCTTGACCACAGTCTGATCCTCCTTGATTATTCAGGTGGCCTGAACCCACAGAAACTAAGGGCTCGATCACTTGTCTACTTGCAGGACATATTTCCTGTATTTGTTCATGTGAGTGTGAAGACCAATATATATATATATATATATATATATATATATATATATATATATATATATATATATATATATATATATATATATATAGACACACACACACGCACACACACACACACACACACACACACACATACACACACACACACACACACACACACAGGCCTATAGTCTATAGTCTATAGTCTACGGTCTAAATGTCTGTTTAGTAGTCTCTATAACAGATGACACAGTTTAGTAATTATGGGGCATCTTAAAGCACTTCATTTCTGTTGCGTGCACTCGCTTTTCAAGGGGCCAAACCCTCACGTGTAGGACGAGTACTGGGTGTCAGTTTCAGCTTCCCCTAAAGTTCATTGCGCTAAGGAACTTGCTGAGTAGCTTTGACCTGATTGGTCAAGTGTCTTTGCGTAGGCGACGTATGGGCGGAGTCTTTCAATGCGCGTACTCAGACGTGTGAACTTCTCCCTGTTTACGCGTGAGGCGACTTCATGCTTGTCTTCTGAAGAGGTGTCTGCAACCTAATCGACGGAAATTAAAATTATAATTATACAGGAAACCAAAAGGAACAAGATCAGAAGAAACAGAAAATGCTCGTTCCAGGATGCAGAGAGCGATGTAACTATTTTTAATTGCCTCGTGGAAATAAGACTTGACGACGAGTGGGGAAAACGCCGGAGAGCCTTATTGTGCGTCTCGCGGGACAGCGATGTCACGGTGGAGCGAAACAAACAAATGCCTGATCGTGGACTTCCCGTGATTGTGTGATTACTCGGTTAACGGGACATTGCGTCACACTGGACTTTTTGCGTGCGCGAATGCCGCGAGCGATGGCATGGCAGAATGTAAAAGTGCATTTTGTCACTATACTTTACTTGTGGACATGTTCTCAAGGTGGGCAACAGTGTTTCGTTCTCAACTTTTCATTCTGCCATCTAGATATAAGTAACAATATATAAATATATTGTTTTTTTGTGAAATAAAGTGCTTTTTTTCTCAATTAAAAACCTAAAAATTTAAGTTTTGGAAACCTATGTATTGTTTTCAATTATATATAGTTTTAAATTATGAAAAAAAATCCATATATAAAGCAAAATGAATCAGAGAAGAAAAGCATTTGTTGGCAGATGCCACTAAGTTTGCAATCTATTGCAACATTATTATTCATTAAGAGTTCAAATACTTTTGGGGTCACTTTATATTGAGACAAAGTAGTGTTTTTGTTCTGCATTAAACAATTCAGCAGATGTTCACATTGAATTCATGTTCAACTTTGTCTTTGTCAAGTTCTGTTGCCTCAACTTGTTCTTCTCTTCTTTTTTGTAGTCTTTTTAATTTGTTTAGTCTCTTGTGAAGTGGCTGTAAACTGCTGGTGGGATAAAGCTGCTCCTGTGGGCCACAATGTGTCTGTTCTGTGTCACACCAGTACACGGGGAAGAGCCAACAGTTGTGGTCTCTGCCAGCTCTATGTTATCAAACGTGACCAAAGACATCAGTTTCCGAGCACATGTGCCAGTACCGAAGAAACCTTCAACTTTTCCATCGCAGCAGAACACAGAGAGCATCTTCGCTGCATGTGTACAGGGAATACATCAGAGACGTGCAGCGTTACAGTAAGAGGAGGCTGTGAGTATGACAGAATTGACCGTTTATCTCTGATGGCCTCATTACTAGCTCTGGGAATGTTTTCTGCGCACACCGGTCCCAGAAGGGAGTTGTTTACAAGAAAAACACATTAAATACAGCATTTGGGTATTCATAAACAGACGTTTTCCACCGGGATCACACACAACACCACACACACACGTTATAAATGGAAGAATTACTACAAGGGGTTTATTGAAAATACACTAGGCATATTTAGTTTCTAAGCCTTCTGGGATCGCTTGCTCTGTTTGATTCTATTATAAGCGCACAGGTCTGGGTAGTAACTGATTATATAATATAATCTGGATTATTTAATCAGATTCCAAAAATTAAATACTTCCAATAACAAAAGTTTGAAAATTAGAATATTCACAAAGCAGTAAATTATTCCTAAAACATTAGTATTTCTACAGTGAAGAGCTAGTTCACCGAAAAATGTAAATTCTGTCATCAATTCCTCACCCTCATGTCGTTCCAAACCCGTAAAACCTTCATTCATCTTCAAAACAGATTAAGATTTTTAGCGTGGTTTATTGTCTTAAAGTTCTTAGAATTCATCAGAAATATCTTAATTTGTGTTCTGAAGATGAACCAAGGTCCTACGGGTTTGGAACGACATTAGGGTGAATAATTAATTAACATTATTGGGTGAACTACACCTTTAATATAGTACAAAATCATCCCATTCAGATCAATGTTAGCTCAGAAGTAATCAAAAAGTAGTCTGACTATATCTTCTAAAATGTGTATTGTAATAGATTACGTCACCAACTGAAATTTTTATGACGTAATCTGTGTTCAGAAATGGGCTACAGTAGGCTTTAGTCGTGTTAGACACCCTATAAGATTGAGCACGGATGAAAACGAGGCTGTGAAGGATAGAGTTGCAGTCACTAGATCATGCGATGTTTCACAACTCACAATTTCCAAAACTATTTGAATGAAGTTTTTGACTAATAAAAGCTTCAGTCAGAAAGGCATTTCATCAGTGTTTTGCCGAACACACTATACTTCTGTCACTCACAGCCTTTTTTTCCATTCCTGTCAAAATTTAAACATGATGCTAGCCTGACTAAGGTCCATTTGTAAGTGACCCACCAATGCATTACTGAAAGCTGTGTTGCTGTAGCTCAAACAGCATGGACTGATTCCCAGTGAATGCATGCATTGATAAAATGAATGCCGTGCGAGTCATTTTGAATAGAAGCATCTGCTGAATATGTAGCTGTTCATGATTTCATTTGGGAAGAGACCTGAATTAGTATGATCCTGAACATTCTTTAAGAAATGCTGGTGTGTTGAGATATTGTCCAAAATTAGACAAGGAGGGGAAGTGTGCGGCACTCTGCTGGCTTTTTTTTGCGGATTTCCCCACTTGACTTCCTGTTTTCTCAGTATGAAAGGCAGTGGTGCTCTTGCAGCACACTTTGTTGTTTTGAATGGTTGTTTCTTCTCCCTTCAACTTCTTTTGGTTGGTTTCCCTCCAGAATGTTTGACATCTTTCCATCTTTTACAGATCCACCATCTCCCCCGTCTCGCCCTGATTGTGCTATTGAAGACGTGGAAGAAGGAGACATTTACTGCTCTTGGACTAAATCCAATGAGCCATTGATTCCAACTGTTTACACCCTTCACTGGGAAGATTATGAAGGGTGTGTTTTCTTACAAGCACCACCATTGCATTCAATATGGACATATGAGAGCGTTTGACAATGTTTTTGTGTGTGTGTGTATTTATATACAGGATTGTTAAGTCTGTGGAGAGCAGTAGTGAGAGTGCAGTCATAAACCGGCTTGACTATATGAAAGAAGCTGACACTACAGCATGGGTCACTGCCAAAAACATCCTAGGTTCTGAACAGTCTGAAAAGTCTCACTTCAACACGGGAAATATCGGTTAGTCATATTTACTCTGTTGTAAACCATTGCTTGGTTTCTTAAAACCATGCACAGTTTTGTCACAATTTATTGGCTCTAATAAAAGTACTGTACAGTACTCAGTATAGATACAATTCTGATGATTATTACTATGAATAAGTGTAAAAGAAGAGTGCATCACCTCCAGAGTCTCTCATATTCATCTCCCTAGATATATACAAGCGCTGTGATTTTTGTTTTATTTTGTTAAAAAAAATTATTACTTTTATTCAGCAAAGATCCAGTAAATTTGTCATATTTTAAATAAACACTGTGCTTTCTTGTCAAAAGAATCTTTTAAAAACGTTAGTATTGTTTTCTCAAAATATTAAGCAGGACATCTGTTTTCAGCATTGATAATAATCATAATAATAATAATAATAATAATAATAAATGTGTTTTTAGCATCAAAATAGGAAATTAGACTGCTTTATGAAGGACTGGAGTAATGATTAAAAATGCTTTAAACATTCAGCTTAGTCATCACATGAATACATTACTTTTTAAAATTTTAAAATATATTTTTATAATTGTGATTTATTTTCCACAAATAACAGTACTTCTCTCTTTTTACTGTATTACACAAAAGACATATTTAAAAAATCCTCTAGGAAGTGTTCTGTAAAACAAAAACTTTGTTAACCTTGTGCTAGCTTTTAATCTTTTCCCTCTTTTTTTCCTAGAACGGCCAAATCCCCCAAAAGATCTAACCCTCGCCTCTGAATCAATGGAGCTCACCTGGGACATGGAGTGTGACAGAGTGGGCCAGTTGGACATGAGCTGTCAAGTGCAGTACCGTACACACAGTCACATGCTGGACTGGACTGAGGTGAGCGGAGAAAGAGAAACCAGACTGATTTGACTCCATTCTGATTTGAAAGACATTTTCCTTTAAGCTTTGGCTTTACTTGCTTTACTTGCACAACTGAGTTTCTGTAATAAAGGAAATCCATCTGCATGATGGGAGTTGTTCTAAAAGTAAAGTATAATGAAAATATAATCACATCCATTAAAAAAGTATGTTGATTCAAATATAGATATTTGGGATTTGATACTCATTATTGGATTGTTCAAATAAAAAGGAAATTGCAGATTGTAAACCGGGTCAGCTTTTATTTTGCCATTACCATAAGAAATGCAATCAAATATAATTTTATATTGGCAGAAATGAAGCACACTGTGTCTCTGTTGAATTCGTATTGTGCAGGTGGATGATTGCCAGTTCAGTTTTGTGTTGGAGGATCCCCAGCCGTTCACACAGTACAGTTTTCGTGTTCGCTGCCACTGTGGATATGAAGAGAAAGTCATGAGTAACTGGAGTTCAGTGTTTTCAGTCAGAACGCCCCCTGCAGGTCAGAGAAAGACCCTCGTTGCATTAATTGAAGACATTGATGTACTCATTTATTGCTTTGTTATTGTTTTATTGAAGATGTTCATGATGCACATTCACTCAACAGTAGAATATGGATGTGAATGTCAGTCGTGTTTTAGAGTCCTAAGTAGAAAAGCAATTCGGTTTTGAACAAGAGCCACCACCATGTCCTGTATCCAGAATGACTTCCTGTAATGTTTTGAGTCTCTCCTACTCACAGAGGCTGCAATTATTAGATCAAAAATACAGGAACAACAACGAAATGTTATTAAAATTTAAAATGTGCCTTTTCTAATTTAAAATGACATTTATTCAGTACTTCTATTTAGCACCCTTCATTTTTTTTTTTTTTTTTTATTTCACTCCTTTTTTTTCTAAATATCGTGCCACAGAACGAGATCAGTGATGGTGACTCTGTGTCTGTAATATTCTCTCTCTTCAGCACCGGTTGGACATCTGGATGTTTGGAGTGACTGTGCCCCCAATTCTGACGAGTCTGTCTGTAACGTCTATTGGAAGGTAGGGCTGGGCGATGTATCGAATATTAGCGATAATATCGAAATCATTTTGATGACGATGTAAAATTTGAAAATATCGGGAATATCAAATATTTTAAATTCAAGCACACTTTCCCAAAAGAACGCGCCGAACGCTCTAAAAAGGAACATGTAACTACAGACTGCTCTACATGCCTCTACTACGAGAGCTTGCACGAGAGCGGTTGCCAGATAACAAGAGTTTAAATCCTTGAATCAGAGCTTCAGTGTTACAAGGATACATTTTCTGCGCACGTGCTGACTCCTCATTCCGGAAGCACCACAAATGATGATCTGAAAACACTAACAAGCTGGAGTTTAGCATCTAATGAAAGCGTAGTTGCATTGTGTAAATTTTGAATTGCATGCACTAAAGAAGTTGACAGAACGTACTTTCTGTACTTGTTTTGCACTACTTCAGTTACATATGTGTTAATTTAATAAAAAGCAGTAAGTTATCACTTGGTCTAGTTTTTTTTTTTTTTTAACTGCTTAAATTAGCTGTTCAGTCTATTTTTTTTTTTCAATTGGCAAAAGAAAATCATGTTTCTTTTTATTATTTAAATGCAAATTCAAACATATTGAGATATAAATTGAATATCATGCAATTTTTGACAATATCGAGATAATGCATCAGTCTAATTGGTTCTTCTTTTGTGGGTCAGTCATGATTCAGCAGATCATCAACATTTGATTGTCTTTCACTGTGTCTCAGGAAATGCCCCTGTCTCAGGCTAGAGGGGAAGTTATCAGCTATATTGTAACTCTGAAGCTTAAAAATGGCACTGAGTTCAAGCAGGTCTCCAGGCAACGAAGAAACACTGAAAGTCAGCAGCTCGCTGACCAGAGCTGCCGGCAGCTCAGACACTTCCCGCTCAATCCTGGTGTTATTGAAGTTTTTGTGTCAGCCAACACTTCAGCTGGCACATCGTACCCCACGTACATGCTGTTTGCAGAGACTGGTAAGTCTATGCAATATTCTGACGAAATATTCATAGTAACTAGCATTTTATAACAGCATATAATGCGAGGATTTGATTATATTTATATCATCTACATGCCCTGTAGGACAGACAACGCCTGAGGTGAATCTAAGTGTAATAGGTGAGAGCCAGCAGCTGCGGGTCTCGTGGTCCATACACCCACAGTTCTCTGAGAGTGTCCTGGAGTATGTGATCCAGCACGTGTCTGTAGTACCTCACTCACCGTGCCTGAACTGGGTCAGAGTAAACCGAACCCAGAGATCTGTCACACTCACAGGTGTGTGTGTGTGTGTGTGCATGAGAGAGAGAGAGAGTGAAAGCTGTCGTCCGTTCTGATGCTGATAGTGATTTTGTGTTTGCCTTCATCCACAGCTGACTTCTGGAACTACACGGCTTATAATGTGTCGCTGTTTGCAGTCTACCACAACCACAGCACTTTCCTCAAGTCAGCGATTGCATACACACTTGAAGGAGGTATGACATCTCTTAAAGGGACAGTTCACCCAAAAATGTGACCTTGGACCACATAAAACAGTCATGACGGTCCCTTTTTTTAAAATGGGATTTATACATCACCTGAAAGCTGAATAAGCGTTTCATTGAATTGAAACTATTTGAAAATCTGGAATATAAAATTGTCCAAACGAAATCCTTAGCAATTCATATTACTAATCAAAATCATGTTTTGATATATTTACGGTAGGAAATTTACAAAATGTCTTCATGGAACATGATCTTTCCTTAGTATCCAATTCATTTTTGGACATTAAGTAGAAAATCTGTACTCTTGACCCATACAATGAGTACTTGGGCTATTGTTACAAAAATATATAAAAGACCTCCATTCATCTTCATTCAGCCTAAGAAAATACCAGGGTGAAGCAGAAGAGACAAATTGTTAAATAGTTTCTTTTTTTTCTTTGGTTGAACCACTGAAGCAGGGCCAGCGCAAGGGGGACTTGGACTATCCAACCCCCTCACTCAAAATGAATGTGAAAATAGATTTTAATTATGAAATATAGTAGTTTATTTAAAATATATAGATGCCAAATGCATAGGCTTTCTAGCAGTAATCTGATGCTACTATAGCAACAATTTAGGACAGTCCATTTCACAAAGTCATATTTTAATTGTTACTCTGACACACAAACTTCCCGTGCAAGCGGTTCAACGGAGAATGCAGCACTACTAAATAAGCATAAGGTATGATGAAATAATTTTTTATGTTTGATAGAGGGATAGATTATAGTCATGTTCAAGTTGTACTAACTTAAAATGATGCATCTGTTAAATTGGTCGCTATTAATGTGTTATTGTCAGGGAATCAGTCGCAACAATGAGCTTGTGTTTCATTGTAAAGCAGACACAATTAAGTATTTCTGATGGTTGTGGTGATATCACATTGTCCATATTTGTGGTAAACCTGCTGCCTTATTTCCTGGATGTCAGATTTCCAAATTTGATGGCTATGCGATTTTGTCTGGGCAGCTGTGGCCTAATGGTTAGAGACTTGGACTAGTTACCAGAAGGTCGCCGGTTTGAGTCTCTGTGCTGGCAGGAGTTGTAGATGGGAGGGAGTTAATGAACAGCACTCTCCTCCACCCTAAATACCCATAGCTGAAGTGCCCTTGAGCAAGGCACTGAACCCCCAGTTGCTTCCCGGGCGCTGGATATAGCTGCTCACTGCTCCGGGTGTGTGTTCACGGTGTGTGTGTGGGTGCACTTTGGATGGGTTAAATGCAGAGCACCAATTCTGAGTATGGGTTATCATACTTGGCAAAATGTCATGACTTTAACTTCACTTTTCACTTTTGTTTTATTTAATGCTCTGCCCTCTTTATTTGTGGGAATGTCATATTCATTTGTGGGAATATGATATTATTTTGTGGCCACGAGATCATTTTGTCGAGGGTACAACATCTTTATATTGTGGCCTCCAGATGCTATGTTGAGGGAACGACGCATTTTTCTACAATATTTTGCACATAAACGCCTGACAATTCTACCAATAAAGTTTTGACTTTATGATTGTATTTATGCCCATGTGAGATGATAAATGAATGTGTTGTGTTTTCATTTACAAATGAAACCACTTGAATGATTAATTCCTCAACAAAACACTATAGTATTTATAATTAAGGTCTATGAATTAGCCAAAATAAAATATAAACTGCATTCCAGCAAAAATTCCAGTCAGCATAATCAAAGCTTGATTGGCATCTTGAGCATTTACAGAATGTTAAGTAAAGAGATCAAAATGAAGGGGAAAATTAATATAATAATAGGTTAATCATAATAATAATACACAAATATTAATGGAGGAAAAACGTTCAGTTAATGGACTTACAAGACTGGTGGATGGATAAATATGTTTTCTTGTAGGCCTATTTTATATTATGCACTCTATGCAACATTTATTCATGATAAACTTCAAATGAATGTTAATTATCGCACATAATAAAGTCCGGTGACCAAGGCATATGGATAATATAATAATTTAATTGTTATAATTTCTATTTCTATCATTTCTAATATAATAATTTTTAATTCAAAATTAAATTTTAATGAATCAATCTCTGATAACACCGGGTTGCTGTGATCACGCAGGTTTGTTTACGCATTACACTCTTGGCCACGAGAAAAATATGTCATTCCCTCATCATAGCATCTCAAGGCCACAACATAAGGATGTCGTTACCTCGACAAAATGATCTTGTGGCCATGACATAATATCAAGTTCCCATGAGTTATTATGTTGTGGCCACGACACAGACTAAATGAACTGACCATGTCAGCTCCTGGGCACTGTAGTTTTGCGACGTGAATGGGCCACAAAAGGTTTTTTGTTTTTTTTGTTTGTTTGTCTTTTTTACTTTGTGCTATGTCATTGCCCCCTTCCATCACCTCAGTGCTGGGCTGGCACTTTAACGATGTCCTTACTACATTTCTGGACCTTGATCGTGGTAGTTACCTTGCTGTCTATGGGAGGGTCAGAGAGCTCTCAGAATTCATCATAAATATATTAATTTGTGTTCTGAAGATGAACAGAGAGAGGTTTTATGGGTTTTGAAAAACATAGGGGTGAATAATTAATGACAGTTTTGTTTTTTGGGTGAACTTTTCCTTTAATTTTATATAACTACATGAATACTTTTTGTGTGCAAAGAAAACCAAAATAACAACTGTATTCAACAAATTCTTCTGTTATCCCTTACCGGTTTGGAATGACGTGAGCGTGAGTAATTAATGACAGAAGTTTCATTTTTGGGTGAACTATCCCTTTAAATCACTGAATACACTTTTATTTCAAAGACAATAGACCCAAGTCCACATGACAACATTTAAAATTGAGCTTCTCCTGAGAGCCAAAATACAGAAAAATATAACACGTTATTACCATGAATTTATACTTGCACCGATTTACAGGTTACATCATGTATCTTATTTATTAAAAATGCATCCATTGTAAAAGTATATTGCATTGTCGATAATTGTCTTATATATTGCAACACATTTAATTAATTAAAACATTGCAGTGCATTCCATTTTCTCATTTTGAGCTTGTTTTAGGGCACAAAGTACTTGGCTAATAAATGTGATATGCTGTTTTCAGATGTTCTAGTCATATAGCCTTCATGTTTGGATCATCTCTTCATCTTCCCTTCTAGTTCCTCCTAAAGTCTCTCAAATCCATGTGAAGAACATCTCTCAGTCCTCTGCCACTTTGATATGGAGCCCCATCCCTGTACATGAGAGCAACGGTGCCATCCTGCATTACTTAGTAGGCATCAAAGAAACAGGTATGCCATCACAGGAATAAATGATGTTTTAAAATATTTTCAAATGGAAAACCATTATTTAAAATTTTAATAATATATTGCTGCTTTTACTGTTTTTTTTTTTTGTTTGTTTTTTTTTGAGCAGATTGTACTGACCCCATACTTTGATGTATATCTGTGTCCTTTGGCCTATGTAACAGGGTCTAATATAAGCAGTATCAGAACCAGTATGCAGTTGTCAGAACTGGAGCCGGCCCAGCAGTACCAGGTCTGGGTGAGTGCTGTGACCACTGCTGGTGAAGGCGCCAGGAGCTTCACCACTTTCTCCACCAATGAAAAATCCAGTAAGTACTTCCTTAGTATTTTGGATTATATATGCAATGCAAAACCCAAAGACATCTTTGTTTTGCATATAGGATGTAGATCATATATTCAGCTTTAGGTAGTAAACCAATGGTTTCTATTCATCTCATCTCCTAGGTAATGTTACCCTGTTGGTTGTATTCATGGCATTGGTGTTCCTGGTTTTATTTTGTGTTATTGTGTTGGTGTAAGTATAGCCTTTCTTCATAATTCCATCTATATGGCCAAAAGTACATGGACTTCCCCTTGTAAGGGCTGATTCACACAGAAATAAATATATACGCGCTAGACATCGTTTGCAGCACCTCTAAAAATGCAGTGCTCATCTTAAAATAAGTTCAACGCTTCAAGTTCAACTTGTCTCAAGCATTTCTTTCACTATTCCTCTTTCAGTGTCTCGTGTTTTTCGAAGGTGTCAGATTTGACAAAAAAAGCCACCTAGTTTTATATATGCAGATCCCCAGTTATTATGAGTAGGAGATCATATTTAAAAAATTAAAATAAATTCATGCCAAGTAGCAAAACTGAACCAGAAAAATTTAATATATATTGACCAATATCCTCTATAATTAAAAAGCAAGAAATATAATTAATTATAGTTATAAATGAATTTAAATATTATGGAATATAATAATATAACAATAAAGTAAGATGAATTATAATTCAATGAATTATATTTGCATTTGAATTATAAATGTATTAAATTTTTTATCAAATATTTTTTTGAAAGATTAATTGTGCTCTGTTACACCGATGTGAGGGGGTTTTTTGGGACAAAGTGTTGGGATCTGCAATAGTTGTGGTATCCATATGCTTTTGGCCCTGTTGTGTATTATTTTCCATTACATTCAGCACATTTTTAAACTTCAGCAGTGGCATCACTGGCAGTTTGAACAGTAAATTTGACATTTTGTGATAAATTAATATCTTCTTTCTAGGTACCAACCAACCTGGTGTTTTGTGAAGATCCCAGATCCAATTAACAGTAAAGCATTTAAGCATATGAACTTTCAGGTGAGAATCTAAAGTCTTTTGAGTGTTCCATACAAAAGAGACGTCACACTTACAAAAACAGAACCATATCCATTCATGTCTTGGCTTTTCTTCTAGCATGCATGGCCACGGCTCTATTCTCCTTCTGAACTGAATATCAAGATCTCTGAGCTGGAGATCGTGGAGAAGCTGGATCGCGACACACCTACTCCTCCATCAGAGACTGATCTGGAGAAGGTTTTAATCGATGTGGAACTCCAACATTTTCAGCTGCCAAATGGACTGGGCAGGACAAATAAAGGTGGAGATGAGCCTGAGGAAGAGCCTGAGGAATCAAAAAGAGAAAGCATTTTAAAGCAGGGCAGCTGGGCAAAGGAGTACAGCGAGATGGTCGACACTGATGAAGAGAAGGATGGCGGTGATGAGGAAGAGTGGTGGGACCAGCAATTTGTCTCCGACTATGAAAGACATTTTTTGCCTTCTGTTGAGGTGAATTAACTTTTCATACCTCAGGATTTTTCATCTGTACTGTAGTGCCTTAAGTGGAACAATCAGAAAGTGTTTGTCCCAAGTGTTTTACTGAAGAACAAAGGTGTGCTTTTTAAACAGACACTGAAAAGAGTATTAAGAAAGTGTTATTCATGAAATGTATCCGTGAGAGAGGTCTTGCACAACTATGCACCGATTTTTACATTTACATGTAAATTTCATGTCTTCTACACTAGCCACAACATTTAAAGTTGACAGTTTTTTTTTGCACCAATAGCATCGTCAAGTGGAATAAGGACTATACAGGTTTCTGGAATAATCTCCCCTTTGGCCATTGGTCAGATGTTCCTGCCTCAAGCTAAACTCACGCTATAAGTTAAGCTAATGTTAAGCGGATCCAAGTGCTCAGATAAACAACCAAGTCTTGATAGATGTGGTTAACACTTTTCAGGGAATTCAACCTACGAATGTCTTATAGTTATCTCTGCACATTAAACCTTGTATTTTAACTTGGAAAACATTGCACGTGACACAAATAAGATGTTCTTACTAGTGGAGACACAGCACACAACTGAATGTAAAAAATCTTGTTTTTGTACATAATAAATATTTTTTAATATATATGAATATGCTTCTTATTTGTGGCTGTCATAGATATAAGTGTATTTCAAGTATTGCAGTGATTTGTATGGCAAATTATGTAGAATTGGTAGGTGAACATAGGACTAGTCACAAGTAGTAATCTTTGGTGTAGTTTACCGATTTTATGAAAGCCTTGTTATGCAAAAAAAAACAAGACAAATAATTTATTGTAACTAACTGTGATTTTTTAATTTGAATGTTTATACATCTATATATATATATATATACACACAGGCTTCCATTCCATAAAGATATTTTTAAGCTGCCCCAGTCAGAGTTCTGGAATGTCAGCACAGTCGACCCATATATGTATAAAATTTCAAAGACATTGATATCAACTCAATATGGTTGCCTCCAAAGCCTTGAATAAAATAGTCCTTTTATAATAGTACCAGTAAAAGTAAACCAACATACTTTGTCCATATTTTACCTTCAGATGGAGAAGTGTTCAAAATTGTGATTTACAAATTAGTTTTATTTAGATTAGATTAAACTGATTAGGTTTAAAAATATACTACCATTCAAATGTTTGGGGTTGTTTTTGAAAAAAAGTCTCTGCTCATCAAGGCTGCATATTTGTTCAAAAACACTTTGAAATATCATTACAGCTTGAAGTAACTCCTATACATTTAACAAAACAAATATACTGCAGTTCAATGTAAAGCTGCATTTTCAGAATCATTACTCCTGTCTTGACTGTCACATTATCCTTCTGAAATAATAATTTGCTGCTCAATAAACACTTATTATCAATGATGAAAACCGGTTGTGCTGTTTAATAGTTTTATGGAAATCAGTCATTACTTTTTTCCTAGATTCTTTGATGAATAGAATGTTGAAAAGAACAGCATTTATTTGAAACCGAAATCCCAAGTAACATTATTAATGCCTTTAATGTTGTAGTAGACATAGCTGTTTCAGCTGGCTTTCATATAGAACATAAGCATCTCAGGAATTTTCTGTAATCTGTAATTTAAGGTGACTGGTTGTATGTTCAGAACCTGATTTACTGTGCTACAAAATAGCACTCATCTACCGACAGAGACAGACACATACATATTTATTAAAAAAAAAAAATGCATAGGCTATAATATCCTATAAGTGGGTTTCCATAAGGAAGGAAACCAGCAGCACCCATCCCCCATTGAGCCATGCAGCCTACATTCCGCTCTGCACGAGGCTCAAAGCAGGAGCTTCCGCTCGTTGTTGTTAGGGGCGCTCGCGAGCCGCTGCCTGAAGCTTTCAGGCCGCTCTCGACTAGAGATAGCCTCACTCCTGATGGGAGGGGGACGTGAGAGGGAAAAGGAACTAGCTGCGCTGCCCTTTGTTTCTAGATTTGCCCAAGAGTACGGCGAAGAGGCCGGCGAGAATCTCGACTGTAAGTCACGCTCTAAACGCGTCACAGTGTTTGTAGAACACATGACTTTTAAACTGATACATTTTGTGCCGTTATAGAACGCGCGTGTGATGTTTGTTTGGCGGGCTTGCTGTGCTCGGATCAGTCCGACATTACACCGCCGCAGAAGCGGCAGAATGAATGAAGAAGTTTGGGGAATGTAACTCGAGCGGGGGACCGGGGTCAAGCGTACGGGAGGCGGCTAGGATCAATCATCTTAAAAGAGACGCTCGCGGTGTTTACCTCTGACTCCGAGCTTTATAATTCGAGTTATTGGGTTTTAAAACACACACGGACACGGAGAAGCACAGCATGGCCGACTGTAATCACATAACGTACACACAACAGGCTTCTTTGCCGTTCTTTGTCTTTCCTTTAGGGTATTTGTGTTTTTTAAACTGATTTAAATAGTTTAAATAACGTTTAAACTCTCCGCCAACACAAGCTGTGGGGTATAAAGACATATCGGGAATGTTTTAGCCGTTTTTACAGTCATTTTGTGTTATGTCTTTGGCTTTAATTGAGCTGTAATTTAATGTTTCTCTTGTTCCCTAACGTTAGTTGGATCACGTCCTTAAAAACCATAACCATAATGGCTAGCTTTATCGTAATTTTATATACATTTCACAGATTACCTGCAGCATTATACCGTGATTTATTATCGTGTTAGAAATGGGCTTTAATGATTGTGGGATATTGTTGGCTAATGTTTAGCTGTACAATGTTAGCCGGCTGCTAATTCACGTTAGCATTGAAAAAAACAGACATTGGCGTTTATTTTATCACTGCTCATTAAAACACTTATTTAATATAATATTGTTTTATACCATAACTAGTTATAGGTGTTTGTAAATATGTGGTTATGTTTGTAAATCATTTCGCAAACAGCTTGTTAACCGGCATGTGCATTTTCAGGTAGTAATTACAACTATACAATTTTTTATTTTTTATTAATTAGAATTTACTTTAAGCTGTTTCATGAATGAAAAACCACATATGTTTGTGACATATGGTTAGAAAGTTGCTAAGAGCCAGTATAAGATGGAAGTTGCATTGTGTAAGGTCACCGGGGCTAGTTGTCACAATGTTTGCTCCAGTGAATATTTCTCAGGGTGAATTTGTTTGTGACTGTGTTTATTTTTCTTTTTTTCTTTATTAAACAAAACTGAACATTTCCATTGTTATTGGCCGGGAAAAATATAACGTTCATTCACCCATGTGACAACTTGCCCCAGCGGTCTAGCATGTTGTCACAAGTAAGCCATGACATTCTTTATTAAAGACTATCAGCAAAATTGAAAACTATATATATCTTGATTTAAAATCTCATATACAGGAGGGTCCTGGCCAAGATAGGCAACACATTTAGATATATTAACATTTGACTGGTATCTTAAAGGCAAACTAAAATACAATCTGATTTAAAAAAACACCCCATGGGGTCTTCACTGGAATATTTTAATGTAGTCAGTGACATGCATTAAGGCACAGATTAATTAACCCACTTTTATGCCTCAATTTAAGGGCTGTGCTTTTATAGTTCTAATTGGATTCATTCTGAGATTTATGAAATGCAGTTCAGATATGTTTTTACATCTGTACAGAAACTGAGCTTTTAAAGAATTAGGGTGAGAGCAGACATATTAGTGTTGTGTTTTTAGTGTGGTAAATATATAAATGAGTGTGAGCCTGAGAATATTTTTTGTTCCTTGTATTCTCATCATTATTATTATCAGCTGAAATTGTTAAATATATTTGAGTATTTAAATAAATATTACATATATAAACAAAAAATTACTGGGTATATTTTAGAGCCCTATGAAATCAGTTTTTTTTTTTTTTTTTCTTTTTTTTTCTCAACTCCTTTTTAATAGTTCAATAATAAATGCATACATAAGATCATGAAACATAAATTTTCACATCAATTTATTAAAAGATTAATAAAAATTAGTCCTACGTGTTTAGGGACCTATGAAATTGTATTTTTTTTCTTACCAAATTCTGTGTTTTAGCATGTATAATTATTTGAATGCATAAAACAACTTTTATTTATTTGATTTTTCTTAAAGTAGCCTCATTCATTTTTTTTCCTCAGAAATTCTGTGTTGTGTATTTACATTTTTCTGGTTATCAAATGAAGGCATAAAACATTAATTTCATTTGTCTTTTAATTATTGAAAATGAAGCAGACTTTATTCTCTGGCAAACAAATGAGATTTACTATTAAAATTAAAACATGGAAGAAATGTTTTGTGATTGTTCCTTAAAAATTTAGTTTCTTTTAGTAAAAGTAATAGGCGCAATGTCTTCAAATCAAACTGGACTGCTATTTTGATGCTGGGTTGCCATGAATACCATTACAGTTCTGTGTATGTGATATAAGGCAAGTTTTACTCAAATCAAAGGGTCAAATGCTCATGAAGTGACTCTCAGAGCAGTTGATGTTGTTGTGGAGATGTTGTTGATGTGTTTGTCCTCATTTAGTGAGATGGCAGATGCTGAAATCACCACGAGCTTTGCGCACACTTCAGTATATGTGTAGAAAATGAAAAACCATGCACCATTCATTAACAGACGAAAAGAACATGCAGGATTCATATTTAAATATCCTTTTGTGGCTTAATATGTACAGATACTAGTTCATATCATGATTTGATTTGTGTAATCACAACCTACTTTTAATTAATTCAGAATTTGACAAACTCCGTGACATTCTGCATTAAACTGTGAATTTGATTTTTATGACTGGATTCTGTCAGTGTTTTCCCATATCGCCTAAATCATAGGGCCCTATGTATCTTGTTCATCAAGGCTGCCAGATTCAAATTAGTTTTATTTTCTATTACAGGCTTTCTGAAAACACATACAGATCGCTCTCTTTCTGCCTCTCTCTTCTTCCGGCTCTGCTGAGAGATGTCCACCCCTGACCCACCTATGGGCGGGACCCCTCGGCCGGGCCCTTCCCCAGGCCCTGGGCCGTCTCCAGGGGCCATGTTAGGGCCTAGTCCTGGACCCTCACCTGGCTCTGCTCATGGCATGATGGGCCCCAGCCCTGGGCCCCCCTCCTCAGGACACCCGCTACCTCCACAGGGTCCCTCAGGTTACCCCCAGGACAACATGCACCAGATGCACAAGGTACTGCCAGAATTGATCAGCATGTGTCTGATTTATTTGTGGTTCTGTGCCATGTTTTGTTTCTGCTGTTTGGATGGTTTCTTTGAGTCATTCTTTATTTGGTATTGTTTTGAAGCCCATGGAAGGCATGCATGAGAAAGGCATTCCTGAAGATCAGCGCTACGCTCAAATGAAGAGTATGGGCATGAGACAGGGTGGCCACAGTGGCATGGGACCTCCACCCAGTCCTATGGACCAACACTCTCAAGGTATCTGTCTGTCTGGTGCCCGAGCCTTTTTTTTTTTCTCTCTCTCTCTGACTGCCGATCTATAACTCTTTCTGATGCTCTGTCACTTTTTCTGTCTCTCTATCTTTGTTTCTGTTGCTCTGTCTGTGGCTGTGTCTCTATTGCTTTGTCAATCTGTCTTTCTGTTGTTTGCCGGTCTGTTTCTTTGCATTAGTCTGTTGCTGTTTTTGGTTCGATCGATCTCATTCTGTGTGGATTTTTCTGCCTGTTTCTTTGAATCTGTCGGTTGCTCTATAACTCTTTTTGTTCTGTTTTGCACTCATTTTCTAGTGCTCTTTTTGTATCCGTCTGTTGCTTGCACTCTTTGGCTGCGTCCACATGAAGCCAGAGCCTTCCCTATCCAATTATTTTTTCCCCTCGTCTCAAGAAATATCTGCGATAACATGAAACCACAAAACGATGTAGTATACATGCCAGCCCAGTATGTGGTGCTGTAATTCTGTCTCCGAAGACTTGGACTATGCGCATAAACCCCGTGCACGGTATACAAACAAACATGGAGCAATACATTATTAATCTGTGTTAATGTTAGTTAATAAAAAGACAATCGTTCATGTTTTGGTTGCTGTTACATGACGTAGCAGTGTCTGAGGGGCGAGACGTTTGATGATGTCAAGTTTCAGAAAGTATATGGGTTCGCTGTCCTTCTTGCTATGATATTTGCACGTGTGAAATCTAAGATATACAGATGTTTTGTGAGCTCCGTGTCTGTTATATAGAGAACTGAATGGTTGCGCTCACTACTAAACTGTTTAGGCTTAGAATGAGTTAGTGTTGTCATGGCACCAAAATTTCAATATTCGGTAACGATACCAGTGAAAATCCACAGGTCTCTGTACCAATTTCGGTACCAAAGCAAAACACAAAAATGTGCACAAAAAAAAAAAAAAAGTTTTATCTCTAAAAATAAAACCAATGCCATTCTTTATATTTATTTACAAAAGTTTTTCTACAAGTCATAAAATTATTTAAAAAAAAAATTGAGCTGTATGCGTCAAGAACCAGGTTCTTAAAGAAACCTGGTTACGTGACATTTTCATTTTTTGAGTACAGAAATGATGGGTTAACAAGGGTTACCCTTTTGAAACCGAAAAACCCACAGCTGTTGGAAACCACAAAGTCATGACAGAAAGAGAAACTAATATAAAAGTAGTATGTGTTTAACGAGTTGAAAGCAAGTTTGTTGTTGTTTGTCTTGTAATTGTTGTGCACATTTTACTGGTACAACTTGTGAATTTTAATTTTTATTCATAAAATTAGACCTTGTTTGTTAAATTTGGAATACTATTAATCTTTGGCATTTTTCTAAATTTTCTTCTGAAAATGTCAAAATCAAATGGTCTATGTTTTTTTCTAGGTTACCCCTCTCCTCTGGGTGGTTCTGAACATGCCCCCAGTCCGGTACCTGCTAACGGCCCTCCGTCTGGTCCCATGATGCCCTCTGGTCCTGGTGCCATGGAGGCCGGTGACCCGCAGGTCATGGGTCAGCAGAACCGGAGCGGAGGTGTTGCTGGTTCGGGACCCAGCGGAGGACCTCCAAATGCAGGTGGGCCTGGTGTCACTGGCGGACCCACTCCTTTTAACCAAAACCAGCTTCACCAACTGCGCGCACAGATCATGGCCTATAAGATGCTGGCACGCGGGCAAGCTCTACCTGACCACCTCCAGGTGGCCGTGCAGGGAAAACGGCCCATGCCAGGCATGCAGCCGGGGATGCCCAACATGCCCCCTGCCTCAGGACCACCTGGAGCCGGACCACCTGGACCAGGAGGCCCTGGACCGGGGGGACCCAACTACAACAGACCACAAGGTGAGGCGATATCTCGTGTTAAATTCAGCTCTCTAAAATGCTGAAATAAGCACCATATGAAATTAGATGACATGAAGTGTGTTTTACGATCCTTTTTTATTGCATTATTTTCTGAAAGAATTTCCTGCACATTAATGACATATATATTAAATCAATATTTCTCAGTACTAAATATTCAGTTACAATAAAAAAAAAAAAGCTTCATCAAATATTGTAGTATAGTATTTTAAATTTCAACCTTTCAAACTTTAAAAAATCTCCTAAATGGTCTTTTAAAATAATTTATATTAATAAAAATAACTGTGTGTGTTACAGGAATGGCCGGACCAAACATGCCTCTTCCAGGACCTTCTGGTGTTCCTCCAGGCATGCAGGGACAACCGACTAATGGACCACCTAAATCCTGGCCTGAAGGTCAGTAAATTGTAAAAACGATCCACAATCACTTACAATTATCAATTCAATATTCAATAATGCCTTATTGCATTCTGCAAAGAGACACTCATATCTCAGAGTCACGTGTTAACCACGTCTTGGTAATCCCAGGGCCAATGGTGAATGCTGCTGCCCCTGCAAGTGCCCCACAGAAGCTGATACCTCCTCAGCCCACGGGCCGCCCGTCTCCAGCACCACCTTCGGTTCCTCCCGCCGCTTCACCTGTCATGCCCCCTCAGACCCAGTCTCCAGGACAGCCAACCCAGCCGCCCATGGTGCTTCATCAGAAACAGAACCGCATCACACCCATCCAGAAACCCCGGGGTCTGGACCCAGTGGAGGTCCTTCAGGAGAGAGAGTACAGGTGAGATGAAGAAAAGAAAGGGCAACTATTCATGTTTGAGTAAACACATTCTGGAAACCTTTTAACTGCAAGCCTTTTAACTGGTTTTACCAACATTTGATGTGGCTGTTCCCATCTGTCAGGTTACAGGCTCGTATTGCTCATCGTATTCAGGAGCTGGAGAACCTTCCAGGTTCTCTGGCTGGAGACTTGAGGACCAAAGCCAACATCGAGCTCAAGGCACTTAGGCTCCTGAACTTTCAGAGACAGGTATGACTTGTATCTGCTCATTACAAAGAAAAGTTGACTTTCCTTTTTTGCAGAGCTTACAAACTGCAATTGTGTTATCATTATCACCCAGTTCAAAGTCCATTTTATTCACGCAGCACAAGTACTGATGTTTTTTTTCACCCCCTTTTGTCTTGAAATTCTTGAATTTTTGTCAGATAACATATATCTTGCTGGGAATTCGAATGCAAAATGCTCTGGGTAGTGGTTGTGATTGACTTCAGCCCTGTTCCGCTACATTATAGTGGTGTTTGACCAGTGTTGTTCTTCTCAACGCAGCTCCGCCAGGAGGTCGTAGTGTGTATGAGGCGTGACACAGCCCTGGAGACAGCGCTGAACGGCAAGGCCTACAAGCGCAGCAAGAGACAGTCCCTGCGTGAGGCTCGCATCACAGAGAAACTGGAGAAACAGCAGAAGATCGAGCAGGAGCGCAAGCGCCGTCAGAAACATCAGGTAACGCACCGTTCTAGCTGCTTTTTTTCACACTTTTTAAGCTGATTCACAAATAACTGAAGATTGTTTTCTTATCTTGTTCGTAGGAGTATCTCAACAGCATCCTTCAGCATGCAAAGGACTTCAAGGAATATCACCGCTCCATCACGGCGAAGATCCAGAAGGTGACCAAAGCCGTAGCCACGTACCACGCCAACACTGAGAGAGAGCAGAAGAAGGAGAATGAGCGTATCGAGAAGGAGAGAATGAGAAGGCTGATGGTGAGATGCACAGACTTGTTCTTTAAATAAAGACCAGTTTAAACTGGTAGAGTTTCTGAGCAGATGACTTAAAAGCATCTTTTGCGTGCGTTTCTTCAAGGCTGAAGATGAAGAGGGCTACAGGAAGCTGATCGATCAGAAGAAGGACAAACGTCTGGCTTACTTGCTACAGCAGACGGACGAGTATGTGGCCAACCTCACAGAGCTGGTCAGAGCTCACAAAGCTGTCCAGGCCCTCAAAGACAAGAAGAAGAAGAAGAAAAAGAAGGTGATGAGATTCACTGGATTGGAAAGATTCTCCATAATGGAGTCTAAGTCGAGTTGTCCTCGGGTGTTTATCTTCCTCTCTGCTTTCCTCCTCACAGAAGCCGGAGAACGTTGAGGGTGGAGCTCCTGCTTTGGGTCCAGATGGAGAGGTGAGATCTTAAAGTATATTTGAACTTCTTCATAGTTCCTAGATCTATGCACATTCGCTCCACAGGAACTAGGAATGAATTTAGCTCCAGGAGCTAAAACGGCTCTATAGGCACTACCAGTGATGTAAGTGTACACTGATTGGACAAACACATACAAAACACTGGCTACCCGACGTTTTGAAAAAGCCATGCAAACATATTTACTCCACGAACATGGAAACCAGCGATGACAGTATTTACCTGTTGTCTGCAGCATTCTGTTCTTTTCTCAGCCTTGATGATATGTAACACAGCAAGTGGTCATAGGAGGTTTAGTCAGATGTTCATGCCTGTTTCAGTTCCATCTCTGTTATCACAAAACCAATGACACAACAAAAATGGCTGATATTGTGGCATCCTCCATTCACCAGTTTTTGAGGTTTGTAAATGGCGTGAATGTAGATGAGAAAACCAGGGAAATGGCTAGAGGGGGAAATTGGTTCTCATATATATGTGTGTGTGTGTGTGTGTGTATGTATGTGTATATATATATATATATATTTATTATATCATTTGCGCTAATGTAGCTTTTGTTTTTTGTAATGGAGTTCTGAGTATAATTCTGATTTAATTGCAACAATTTTTGAAATATCTCATAACCAATTGCAGATATTGTCTTGGACATGGTGGAATTTTATTTAAACATCACTGTTAAGTGTTGCATATTATTATCTCAAGGCTTCAACTTGAAATATCAGAATTGTAAATTTTAGTGCATGAAATTATAGTGATTTTATTTATTTTTTTATATAGTTTTGTTAAGCTTTATACTTTTTCTATTTGCTAGATACTTGCCTGCAAGTAACAGTGATGCGTAATTTGTAAGATTATGTAATTGAAAATCATGGACCCTTATTAGCCGCAAACGGAGGTAATTAATCTAAGACAGCTATGTTTTTGTCTCCTATTGTAGCCGCTGGATGAGACCAGTCAAATGAGTGACCTCCCGGTGAAGGTGATTCACGTGGACAGTGGGAAGATCCTCACTGGGATGGATGCTCCTAGAGCTGGCCAACTGGATACCTGGCTGGAGATGAATCCTGGGTGAGTGAGACACTTCAGGGATCTCGTTCTTTCAGAATATATGAGTGCTGTTCCTCAGTACTGGTGTGTCTTTATTGAAAAGGATAGGAGAAGCATATCATAAACGCTTAGCATGCATTTATTATTTACATATATCTAAAGCAGCATGTTTAAAAATGAATATGAAAATGTATAAATGTAATTTTGTTCAATGTCTGTAGATACGCGGTGGCCCCGCGGTCTGATAGTGAAGACAGCGGCTCGGAGGAGGAAGAGGTGTGGTTGTTCTTCAGCTCTCACATCTGTATTTCTGTTCAGTCTCTTGAGCACTGTGCTTTCTGCAAGGGTTTTACATGCACTTGAAGAGAAAGATCTCTTGTTTGTGTGTTCACGGCCTTGATGTCCGAATCTAGGCTAGGGCATCATCGGAATAAGATTAATGTCTAGTTTATCATGTGATGCTACTTTCATGACATGATACACATGTCTTAATGCACTAATAGTGTACAGTACAGTAGACTGATATTAAAAAGCTACTTTAACCATTCATGATTTGATGTTACGCCCACATAAAGATGTAAAATGTGTATTAATTGAACCGTATAGTGTAACTCAAGATCTTTATATTTCATTTCATTAATGTACTATTGTATTTATTGTTTGTAAAGGAGGAGGAGGAGGAGGAACAGCCTCAGTCGTCTCAGGCCCCAACAGAGGAGAAGAAGATCATTACAGATCCAGACAGTGAGGATGTGTCCGAGGTGGACGCCCGTCACATCATTGAGTACGTTACTGGTTTAGAGCTGTGCTTTTTTCCGACATCCAGATGGGATTATATTGTCCTGTCCCATGCTCCTTTTGGATTTCTGTTCTGTCATGGTAATACCCATGATGTCTTAAACAGGCATGCCAAGCAGGATGTGGACGATGAATACGGTAATGCAGCGTTCGTGAGAGGCCTGCAGTCGTACTACGCTGTGGCTCACCAAGTCACAGAGAAAGTGGACAGACAGTCAAGCCTGCTAATAAATGGACAGCTCAAACAGTACCAGGTACAGACCAGACAAACTGCAAATACACCTCAAAGTCTTTAGTGAGCTGATCAGATTTGATAAATGGCATGCTGTTATTGCATCTGTCTCGTCTGCAGATCAAAGGTCTGGAGTGGCTGGTGTCTCTGTATAATAATAACTTAAATGGCATTCTGGCTGATGAAATGGGTTTAGGAAAAACCATCCAGACCATTGCACTCATCACCTACCTCATGGAGTACAAACGCCTCAACGGACCCTTCCTCATCATCGTCCCCCTCTCGTGAGTCACTCTTCACTCTCTCTACAATAGAGCTGCACCACACTGAAAAACTGACATTGTGGTATTTCATCTTTCCACGATTTATATATTTCTTTACATTTTATTAGATGATTTTAAAAAGCTATAAATGGAAAGAATCATTCTACAATGCATTCTACATTCTACTGCAGATAAAATTATATTTATTATATATATATATAGAAAATTTTGGGGTGTTTACACATAAGGTATACTCTGTACAAGAACCAACTCAACCCTATTTTGGTAACCAAAAGTATACAAAAAATACAAAATAAATTTGTTCTGATTTATATTTTTTAAAAAAAGTGTTAGGAAATGTATTTTAATATTACTGTTATACTATAAAAAAGGGACAAAAGTGAGTTTATAAGAAATTATGGTACATCTATAAAATTACAAAGTTTTTACATTTTAAACTTGTCATTTCCAAACTTTTATTCCAGCAGATTGTTTATTTACATGTGCAGTTAATGATGGGGTGTTTCAGATTGTCTTTGTTAATTTACTGTACACAGAAACACTATCTTGATCTTCAAGCGTGCAGATGAACATTGTGCCATACTTCACTCTGAAACCCACAGTGCTTTTTTTTTAAGTCGGAGCCTTCATGGTTTAATGAGCCATATTTCCATTTTTTTTTTTTTTTTGGATACTTATTATGCAGCCCTACTCTACAGTGTAGAAATGTTGTTTGTATATCTTTATCTATGCCTAAACCGCCATCATTTTGTATTATTGATCTATTGCATTTGGTTATATTTCAAACATATAATTACAGTGATATGTATTTATGAGGATTTGTTTTCCTAACAGGACTCTGTCGAACTGGGTGTACGAGTTTGATAAGTGGGCTCCATCTGTGGTGAAAGTTTCGTATAAGGTGATTACTCGATTAAACGATGCAGTGAACAGTGTGTTGAAATGATGTCAGAAAACAGTTTTGAGCAATTTTCTATCTCATTTTCTTTGGTTGTTTTCATCTCAGGGCTCTCCCGCTGCTCGCCGCGCTTTTCTTCCCATCTTGCGCAGCGGCAAGTTCAACGTGCTGGTCACCACTTATGAGTACATCATCAAAGACAAGCAAGTGCTGGCCAAGGTACAAACCTAAAATTAGTGAGGCTTCTCTAGCTTCAATGCACATCTGTTTTTACACAGATTATTGCTGTAGTTATCACGGTGTCAGTTATTGCGATTTTCAAGAGTGAGTTCTGCATTTGTGTGTGGATGCCATTTCCCCCAAACCTTGCAGTGTATGTGGCTGCTGGTCCTCTTAACAGCATGAAAAACAAAAATTTCATGCAAATTCTGATGGGATTATATATAGCCTAGAAAGTATCCATCAAGCGTTTTCTTTATAGTCACTAATCTGTCAATCTTAGTTCATTGTGATCTCACAAAACTCTTTACATTTGCACAATGAATCTCTTATTTACATAGTGTCTACACTTGAGATGATATGGAAGCGTGCTAGACACAAACCTGCGTTTTGAGCATTAAATCAAGGACGGTATGCTTCTGATTGGCCACCCTCTGGCTGGGCCTGAACTTGCCAGTTGTTGAACTATCATCAATCATCATGACAAGTTATTAATTTTTTTTTAACAAGCTTTTTTGTCTGGGAACCGCTTGCTCCGTTTCTGACGCTCCTCTCTCTTTCAGATCCGCTGGAAGTACATGATAGTGGACGAAGGCCACCGTATGAAGAATCACCACTGCAAACTGACTCAGGTGTTGAACACACACTACCTGGCGCCCCGGCGTCTGCTGCTCACTGGCACGCCGCTGCAGAACAAGCTCCCCGAACTGTGGGCGCTGCTCAACTTCCTGCTGCCCACCATCTTCAAGAGCTGCAGCACCTTCGAGCAGTGGTTCAATGCTCCGTTCGCCATGACCGGAGAGAAGGTATGAAAACTTTTAGTAGCTGTACTAGTACATTTAGACAGGATACAGTGAGTTGAATTTCTGTTTGTGTTGTCTAGCTCTATAAACGTACAATGTTAAAACTACTTCCTGTCGTGCTCTAAAGGTGGACCTGAACGAAGAAGAGACCATTCTGATCATCCGTCGTCTGCACAAAGTGCTCCGGCCCTTCCTGCTCAGGAGACTCAAGAAAGAAGTGGAGGCCCAACTGCCCGAGAAGGTTTGCTTGAAACGGTTCAGCCCAAAAAAAGATAGATTCAATTTGTGTGTTTGTTCTGACATAGCTTAACTCTTTCCCTGTCATTGACGGGTTATCTTGTCTTTTAGAAGATAGCGCTTCCCCGCCAAAGACCAGTTTTTACGGCTTTTCGTGTTTTCACTGTTATACACTCAGGGGCGCTATTACACCTCTTCTGAACGAGCACAAATCCTCCCAAACAAAAACACGTGAACAGGACGGAGAAAACGAGCGATCTCTTATGTAAACAAATGCTTACTAAAAATAATGCGATCATCAGCTATGTAAATGAAAACTGCATAATATTATGGAGGAAGTGTTGATGCAGGAAGTGGTGTAACTGTGTAAGCTTTGGAAGTGTTGTTGGAAGCTATTTACTGGATTCATTTATTTGATAATCATAGTTTTTGATAAAAATGTGATTTTATCACCTTTTTGCTCAAAACTATGCATTTTTATTATAACCTACCTATATTCAAGATCTGATTATAATAAAAAGAAAGCTTTAAGCTAGAATAAAACAAATATTCATACAACAGTAATATACTGGAGGCCATCAAATTTTTGTTAAAATCATAAAAATCGCTGGCAATCTTTTTTCAGAAATGCTGGTGGTGGGGAAAGAGTTTAAGGGTGTTTTAAAAAAAATATATTTTTTACTTTTCCTACCATTTCAATCAAAGGAAGTATCAAGTAGTACTATTTAATAAATACAAGAAAAAATATTCTTGGATATGTGCAATATTCAATGCATACTTTCCGCAGTTTTAATTAACATTAAAGAGCATGTAAACATTGTTTTGTTTATATGCATCAATTAAGAAATACATAGAAATAAACAGCAACTTTTATCTACATGCTCTACTGTTCACTAGCTTAGGCTGCATTTATTCGATCACATTTAAAACACATTATTTATTACACATTTTACTATCTGATCCTGAAGAAACCATTGTAATATGTTGATTTGCTGCTCAAGAAACATTGTGCTGCAGGATTTTTATTTCTTCTGCGTTCTTTAAAAGGTTTGTGTAACAATGTAGAAGTCTGTGCTGTTACTAATTACACTGATAAAAATGTATTGACCCCAAACATGTAAACAGGACTGTGTCATTTTAGTGAAACCTTTTGATACATGTAAATTGCCACATGGAGACTTAAAACAACAAAGTCGTTTACGAATTGATTTGCTGCGTAAATGACATCACACTTTATCATCTGCTCTTTTTACATTGAAAAGTGACTGTTTTCTTGTGTTCAGGTGGAATATGTGATCAAGTGCGACATGTCGGCTCTACAGAGAGTGCTGTACAGACACATGCAGGCTAAAGGAGTGCTGCTCACCGATGGCTCGGAGAAAGACAAGAAGGTGAGAAGACATGACTCCCATCAAGAATGTGTGAGTGTTTCTGATTCTCTAATATAATAACATCTTCATGTTTGATACAGGGTAAAGGCGGCACCAAGACTCTGATGAACACTATTATGCAGCTGAGGAAGATTTGCAATCACCCTTACATGTTCCAGCAAATTGAGGTGATCATTTGTTTCACACAGTCCTCATAGAAGATCATTTATATTCTGTGCATTTATCTGCTAGGTTTATGGCACCTCATTTGATGTTTTTCCATTTGCAGGAATCTTTCTCTGAGCACTTGGGCTTCACCGGAGGCATTGTTCAGGGGTACGTAGAGCACTAAAATGTCGATGTATTCTCGTTGATTTTCTCTCTGATCGTGTACTGTTTGGCTCTCTTCAGACCTGATTTGTACCGTGCCTCTGGTAAGTTTGAACTGCTGGACCGTATCCTGCCGAAGCTCCGTGCCACCAACCACAAAGTGCTTCTCTTCTGTCAGATGACCACGCTCATGACCATCATGGAGGACTACTTCGCCTACCGTAACTTCAAATACCTGCGCTTGGACGGTGAGTCACTTCAACCAGAATGAACCGTTTGAGGAAGTCCTGGGAAACTACTGTATGACTTTCTCTGCTGTTTGTTATTTGAAAATTTCAAATGTATGAATCGCTGACTGTTTAATCGTGCTAGCAGCGTCCTTTTGTCTTTGCAGGAACCACTAAGGCTGAGGATCGTGGCATGCTGCTGAAGAACTTTAATGATCCGTCCTTTCAGTACTTTATCTTCTTGCTGAGTACCAGAGCAGGAGGTCTGGGGTTGAACCTGCAGTCCGCTGACACTGTCATCATCTTTGACAGCGACTGGAACCCTCACCAGGTACAATACTGTCCCTTTAAATACAGTGGCATTTAACTAATAGGGGTAACTCTTGATGTGGTCATTATTTGTTCACAAATCCCGCTCACTCTATTGTAGACCGATTGGTTACAGTTTACATAAAAGTATATAATAGAATCATTAATGAAGACATTTTGGAATAGGTTTATTCATAGGTCAGAATCATTGTGGAATAGAATTTTTAGAAGCGTTTGATTTGTATCACTCTGCAATAGAATCTTTAGAATTCATTAATTGGCGAATTGAGTCTTTAGTATAGAATCATTGTGGAATCGAATCTTTAGAATCGTTTTAAATGATGTCACTGTACAATAGAATCTTTAGAATCATTATAGAATAGATATATATATAATTTGGAAGTCATTTTGTAATGCATTAATTATGTAACTGAATCTTTAGTGTTAGAATCATTTGAATAGCGTCATTAAAGAATAGAGTCTTTATATCACTGTTGAATAATGTATAATTGAATACCTTTTTATGAACAGTGTGGCTCATTTGTTAATTGTTGTTTATTGATAATGCATTGTTCATTTAGCAACTTGAAATGTTTTAACTGGATTAGTGTTTGTAGAAATGAGCTACTCTAAATTCTGAAAATATTTTAAATGCTGAGAATTGGCAAATAACAATTCTTTAAAGGTTACACCTTATTGTAAAATGTTACGATGTAAGCTTTAGTACAATAGAGTCTGAGTAAAACCAAATGTAATACATTTGTCTAGAGAATCTTTAGAGTTTCTGTAGAATAGAATGTGTAACAATTTCAGTAATATTATCTCTGTGATCGTCATGATTCTTTTGGATTTTATACAATATCTCTTGCTGGTTTTATTTCTTGACAATATTTTCTTCTTTCTTGTCTGTCATAGGATCTGCAGGCCCAGGATCGCGCCCATCGTATCGGGCAGCAGAACGAGGTGCGTGTGCTGCGTCTGTGCACCGTGAACAGCGTGGAGGAGAAGATCCTTGCCGCTGCCAAATACAAGCTGAACGTGGACCAGAAAGTCATCCAGGCCGGTATGTTCGACCAGAAGTCGTCCAGCCACGAGCGCAGGGCTTTCCTGCAGGCCATCCTGGAGCACGAAGAGCAGGATGAGGTACAGACACCCGTTTATGATCGACAATTTCAGTGTCCTGTCAACAACCTCCGTTCTCTGTAATTAAAATTCACTCGCTTTTGTTTTCTTTTTTGTTTCAGGAGGAAGATGAAGTGCCAGATGACGAGACTGTTAACCAGATGATCGCTAGAAGCGAGGAAGAGTTCGATCACTTCATGGTCAGCAGCCCTGCTTGTTTCAATTGAATTACATTGACACTCTTTGTTCTGACTCCTGATTTTCCTTTTCCTTTCGTCCAGCGCATGGATCTCGACCGCCGTCGCGAAGAGGCACGCAACCCGAAACGCAAACCCCGGCTGATGGAGGAGGATGAGCTGCCCACCTGGATCATGAAGGACGACGCCGAGGTGGAAAGGCTCACCTGCGAAGAAGAAGAGGAGAAGATGTTCGGCCGTGGCTCCCGTCAAAGAAAAGAAGTGGACTACAGCGACTCTCTCACAGAGAAACAGTGGCTGAAGGTGAATGAGGAATCACATCTGCACTGTATCGAACCTTTGCTTATATAAAGGAAGGTGTATTGACGTACTTTACTGCTTCTCAGGCCATCGAGGAAGGCACCCTTGATGAGATTGAAGAAGAGGTGCGCTACAAGAAAACGACCCGGAAGAGGAGGCGCGACCGTGACCTCGACCTTCCAGGCCCGGCCACGCCCAGCTCCAGTGGGCGGAGCAGAGATAAAGATGACGACAGTAAGAAACAGAAGAAACGAGGTCGTCCTCCTGCTGAGAAGCTCTCTCCCAATCCTCCCTCACTCACCAAGAAGATGAAGAAGATTGTGGACGCAGTCATCAAATACAAGGATGGGTGAGTCACTTCAGTCAACTTCTCTAGCCCCTTATCTTATATTATGGGCCAATTTGACCTACACTGATTTTTGAGCTGTAGGAAATGCTGGGTAACCTATGAATTTATTTTTTTTTTTGGTACATTTTTCTGCATGAACATGCATGTAACTTTTTGACACACTAATGTGAAAAGTTTCTATTACTTATAAAGGCTATTACAGTTAGTGTAGAAATATACGCTGCATTAAAGATTTACACTTTTATTAGTTTGTGAATGTTAACTTTGCTGGGAGGCAAACCCATGAATTCTGTACTGTTTCATATGCCGAAAAGTGTCTTATTCTGTTCAAAATGGTGAACATTGTTATTTATTTATTGATTGACAGTCTAGTATATTGATATTTTATGCTTTATTTAATATAGATAAACATGCTTTTTTCAAGAGTTGTGCTTTTTGTTGTTGTTGTATTTTTTACAGCAATGGAAGACAGCTGAGTGAGGTGTTTGTTCAACTGCCGTCACGTAAAGAGCTGCCAGAATATTACGAACTCATTCGCAAGCCTGTGGACTTCAGGAAGATCAAGGTTTGCCCATTTCCTTGTATTTTTAAGCGATTCATTTGCAAATGCTTTGACTGATTTACCA
Source organism: Carassius gibelio (assembly GCF_023724105.1). Classification (NCBI taxonomy): domain Eukaryota; kingdom Metazoa; phylum Chordata; class Actinopteri; order Cypriniformes; family Cyprinidae; genus Carassius; species Carassius gibelio. Next base: position 28,529,306 of record NC_068398.1, on the reverse strand, counting down.
ACTCCAATTGAAATACAGTAAATATGCACACTAATCGTAATAATAATAATATTTAAGGTGTAACTCGGAGCTGTTAGTAGCCCTTTTTATGAACAATTTTACTCCGATTGCAATGCTGGTTTTTATCATTTAGCAATTTAAGTTATCTATATTATGAGTACCTGGTAATTCATAATATATTAGTAAATAATCTTGCCCTCTGTTTTGTGCAGGAACGCATTAAGAGTCATAAGTACCGCACTCTGAATGACCTGGAGAAAGACGTCATGCTGCTCTGTCAGAACGCTCAGACCTTCAACCTGGAGGGATCACTGGTAATATTTGCTCTATTAATATTTAATCTTATTAGTTTTTATAATCTAGATTGTTGTTATATATAAAATGCTTAAGTAGAAAGTGCATTTGAATATTTTAATAGCTTTTAGTGGTAATAACATTAGTGCGTTACAGAGTTGGAGTACTTCATTTGTAATGTGATCTTTCAGATCTACGAGGACTCGATCGTGCTGCAGTCCGTGTTCACCAGCGTGCGGCAGAAGATCGAGAAAGAGGAAGAGAGTGAGGGAGAAGAGAGCGAGGAGGAAGAGGACGAGGCAGATGAAGGATCGGAGTCTGAATGTGAGTATTAAAGGTCCCATGACATGAATTATTTCCTTTTCTTTAAATGCTTTTTAATGTGTCCTTAGGTGTATTTACATTGTTAGTATGATTTTTACATTTAAAATTTAGAAATAAAAAGCATTTTTATATCCTGATATTAACGAATCGTGGAAGTGTGGATTATATAATTTTTTTTTCGATCTTTCCCCATCACATGAAAGGCTGCAGTGATGAGCATTGAGTAGACAGAGTCTGTTTATCGCGTGGATGCAGTGATCTCGTCATTATTGCAACACGTTTTCTCACAAAATGCTTTCACCACAGCTAACAGCAAACACATGAATACAGTAAGAGCTCCGTTGTGCAGCATAACAGCGTCATTCATTGTAACGGCAGTTTGGGCAAGTGTGCAGATATACTCGCGATGTGTAACAGCTCCGGAAAAAAGCGAGCGTTCTTTGATCGCTCTCTGTAGTTAAATCACAATTTAAATAACAGATTTGTTTCATGCTACTAAGAGAAACAACGTGAAGTTGATCGTTTAGTCACTGGCTTGATTCACTGATGCATAAACAGTATTAAACGATTTAGAAAGAAAGTCTGTGTGAACTTGAATGATTAGCTACCCATCAGAAATCACTGATCACAGATCAGGCATTAATGAACACTGTTACTCACTGTTTGTGGCGGTGCTGTCGAATCCATATCATAAAAGTCTGTTTGTAACGCCTGTCGCCTGTGCTGACATTACGACTGAATTATATGTAAATTTTTGGGCGGGCAAAGCAGAGAAAGGGGAGGTAACAATTCTCGTTACAACGTCACAACGAGGAGATTCAAGATCAGCCCGTTTGAGCTTCCATTTTCTCAAAGGCAGAGAAAGATAGAAAAATCTCAATTTACACTGATTCCAATTTCTAGAAACTTGGGGACCATATACAGGCTAGGGGAACTCATATTAATGTTAAAAAACCACAGAAAGTGAAATTTTCATGTCATAGGACATTTAAAAGATGAATGTAATGAAAATATCTTGTACAGTGCAACTATTATCCAAGCAGAGTCTTTTGCATGTGCAACACATAGTTTAAATCCATGATTAACATGTGTCTGTGTGTTTTTAGCTCGTTCAGTGAAGGTGAAGATCAAGCTGAGCCGAAAGGAAAAGGTGGAGAGAGGCAAGGGAAGACGGCGAACCGGACGCAGTTGGCGCCCTAAACCTGTCATTAGTGATGAAGAAAGTGAGGAGGACCAGGAAGAGGTACTAATGAATGATTGATTAAAATGGAACTTAAAGGAGAAGTACACCAAAAAAGAAACTGGTTAAAACACAGCCTTCAATCATGTGTGCTAATTTGAAAAAAAAAAAAAAAAGGTGTCCTTGTTACAGTCTATAATAGTGCTGCAACGACATGTCGACGTCATCGATTACGTCGCGTCACACTGTTTGTTTACATCTCACGTAATGGCATACTGGGAATGGAGACAGTCGCATTTTAACACAAAAACAGAGACCACTGTTATCAAAAGTATGGGAACACTTTAAACAGAGGACAAATAAAATGGCCCTTTGTTCCCTGTGTTTCGGTTTAACTGGTTACCGTGTGATCTGGTGACCAACTTCCTGGATATTCTTGCGCTAGCGGCATTATGAAGAGTTGAGATGTTTTTAATTCGATGCGGTGCGGACACACCTGGAAAAAATGAGCGCGTCGCGACCGCGTAGCTTCCATTATGAGCGCGCTTATCGCGCGCCTAGAATTGGAAATAACGAACTTGAGCGAGCAAAAGACGTGATATTTGAACGGTCCATTAAAAGACAGCGCGCCGCGAGACAACAGTCACAAACCACCGAGCTACCCCGAATCAGCTCCAGATCTCTGGAAACCACGCTAAACCATAGCAGAACCCGGACTACATTTTATGGTTTGTGATGCTAAAGAACATTTCATGACGTCTCAGACTACTGTAAATTTATGGCTACTGTGGTTTAATTATAAACGCTATCATAAACTCATATTTACCATAGTAAAATCATTTTCTTTGCCTCTATTATTTTATACTGTAAAAACTTCAACCACATTGGTTGAAAATGAATAAAGGTTGAAATATTATATTGTACTTATAGAAGTTGTGCTTATATTTTTTTGTAAAGTTATCCAAAGGATTCATTAGCTAATTAAAAAAAGAACATTAGATTAGATTATTTATTGTAATAAAAATAATCGTTAGATTAGTCGACAGAAAAAATAATCGTTAGTTGCAGCTCTAGTCTATAATTATACGTTTAAGTACTGAGTAATATTAATTAACTACATGTACATATGATTTGGATTAGAGCTCGGCTTAGAGCTACTTGTGCATAATTAATTGTTATTATAATAGTAAGTACATGTAACCTGTGTGTCATAGTGTATCAAGTCTAATTTTTTTTTTAAATGTCTAAGTCACATTTTAGGTGTAATGTTGAAGTGTATCATTGAATTTACAATCTGCAATGACGTGGAAAAGTGGATATCAGGCATAAAATAGTGACTTGGAGAATTGAACAAGTAGTTGTAACCTGGCTCAGAATAAGATATGAATCATGTCTTTGTGGCAGTTTTTTCTGATCCTTAAGGGGTAATACAAGACTACATCACCTTACAGTAGGAAACAAGATGCTATTTTAAATTGCACACATTTTTTGAAAAACTGTTTTTGGATGCAGGGTGGTGCTATTTACACTCATGTTGTTGCTCCTTTATGCGAATTCTTTCTCTAATGTTTTTGTATAGGAGCGTTCGGCTAGTGGCAGCGAGGAAGATTAAACATTCTTCAGGACCAATCACTTCTGCTGAAGATACGTCATTTGACCAAGAGATCCGACAGATGCCCTGTTCATGAAGGGCCTAGTTTTACCCTAGAACAGAACATTTTTAGACCGAGAGGACATGTTTACGAAAACGATTAAATGAGAAAATCACACTATAAAATGCAGAAGAAAGCCCTTCCATTTGCATATTTAAGCAGATGATCTTCTTTTATGTATAGCAAGACAGTTTAAGGATTGAGCATTTTGTTTCTTTCCATGTTTTTTTTTTTTTATGATTTATTTTCAAGGACGTGACATAAGATGAACAGATATCTGACAGACTGACTCACAGTGGACCAGTAAGAGCGGATCATGCTTCAATGTCCTCTTATTGTTTTTAGCCGTGTGAACGTCCCCCCTTCAACCCCCCGCCCCCCAACACCACAGAATGCATGTTGTTTGTGGAAAACGCAGCCAGTTATTTCTCTTTCCGTTTTTCTCTCAGTTTAAATTAAGATTGCAAAGAGGATTAAGGTACTTCCTTCTTATAGACTTGGGAGAAATGGGGGAGACTAGGGTGTAGGATTCTGTACTGTGTCAGTGTCACTGGATTTCCAAAATGCACAATAAAGGCATCTCTGAAAGACACTGTTTCTATTATTTATGTACACAAGTAGAAACTTCAGGTTGAGTACAGATTGATAATGTTTATAATGACAATGAATTTGACTAACTTAACTTTAGGGGACTTTGATGTTGCAAAAATACACAAACCTACATACAGCAGATTTAGTGTTCTGTATGTGTTCTGGATTTGAATAGTTAACTCAAAAATTTACATTTGTTAAAAATTGACCCCACCCAAGATGATTTTAAGATGAGTTTGTTTCTTCATTGGAACAGATTTGGAGAAATGTTAGTATTACATCACTTACTCCCCAATGGGTGCCCAGAATGAGTGTCCGAACACGTTATTCACACGACTCAAGTACATTAATTCATGTCTAATAAAATGGAATGCTGTGTGTTTTCATTTTAAAGCATCACTTTTGGCTAAAATACCAGTCCATAAACAAGAAAGCTTCCTCCAGTAAAAAAAAAAAAGGTGTTTTGTCAAAGTTGGAAACTGCTCTGTTTGTTGACCACATATTGCAAAGGATCGAAGTGCATCCAGAAAAGCAAACACTGAATTGTTGGTTCAGTGAACCAACAAAAGTTTGCAAATATTCAAAAATTTCCTAACTTTGCAAGTCTAGGAATTCCTAACAAGTTTTTTTGATCCGTTTCCGAAAGTGGCTTTTCTTTTTCCCACCCAGTAGAACATTAGTGGAAATGTTGACCTCGGTTCACTACAAAATATATTTAATATTGTCCTTTATTAAATATAAATATTTAATATTTTTTATATTATTCTCATACATGTTTCTGCATTGTTCTAAGAATAAATACCTAAACTCTAACATAAATAACTGAAAAATAATCTTTTTATGATTGTAGCTCCAGTCATAAAAAGATTATTTTTCAGCATATATATATATATATATATATATGAGAATAACATGCCAATTATATTAAGCTCACAAAATATAGATTTTTTATTTATTAGGACCAAAGAGTCCATTTTGAATGGATGGATTTTTAAATATAAAAGCTACAGTAAAAGTAATACAATAATTGAGTGGATGAACAAAATAGGACACATCCTATAGTTAGGAAAGTTCTCTTCATCTGTTGCTCCTATTATCTGTGGAGTGCCTCAAGGATCTATTTTAGGGCCACTTCTTTTTAATGTATATATGAAACCTTTGGGAGACATTATTAGGAGACATAATGTTTCATTTATATGCTAATGATTCCCAGTTGTACATGCCAATGAAAGCTGGCGATAGCATTGAAACCTTATTGGCCTGCCTTGGGGACATCAAGAAATGGCTGTCCAATAGCTTTCTTCAACTAAATGAAGATATAACGGAAGTAATCGTCTTTGGCCCCCTAAGGTTAAGAAGTGGTCTCATAAATGAGCTTGTCAAGCATTTCTCCTCAGTCTCCTCCCATGTCAGGAACCTTGGTGTCATTCTGGAGAAAGTCATTCATGCTTTTGTCGCCTCCCACCTTGACTACTGTAATACATTATATTTGGGTCTTCCTCAGACATCCTTTGCACGCTTACAGATGCTACACAATGCTGCTACAAGGCTGTTGACCAGGGCAAAGAAAACAGATCCATTACACCAATTTTAGCCTCTCTTCATTGGCTTCCTGTCTATTTTAGAATTCAAATTAAAATGTTGTTGTTTGTTTTTAAAGCTCTTAATGGTCAAGCGCCATCCTCCCTCACAGATCATCTTACTCCTTTTTCATCCCCCAGATCTCTAAGATCTTCTCACAGGCTCCCTTAACAACCCCTTGTTCATGCTTAAAAACTACCCCCCCCACCCCCCGCCTTTGGAATCAATTGCCCCTGGACATCCGCCTTGCACCTTCTATTGCAACTTTTGAAATAAAGTGGAAAACATATCTTTGCTCCCAGACATTTTAATTGGATTTTATCTATGTTCCATTGTTTTACTATTGGACAGCCATTTCCAAATAGTATCCCTGTTTTTAATTGGCCAGCAAACCATAGAAAATCTACGGGGTATTGTGAAGAGGAAGATGCGATATGCCAGACCCAACAATGCAGAAGAGCTGAAGGCCACTATAAGAGCAACCTGGGCTCTCATAACACCTGAGCAGTGCCACAGACTGATCGACTACATGCCACACCGCATTGCTGCAGTAATTCAGGCAAAAGGAGCCCCAACTAAGTACCGAGTGCTGTACGTGTTCATACTTTTCATATTCATAATTTTTAGATGGCCAAGATTTCTAAAAATCCTTTCTTCGTATCGGTCTTAAGTTATATTATAATTTTCTGAGATACTGAATTTGGGATTTTCCTTAGTTGTCAGTTATAATAATCAAAATGTAAAGAAATAAACATTTGGAATATATCAGTCTGTGTGTAATGAATGAATATAATATTAAGTTATAAGTTTCACTTTTTGAATGGAATCAGTGAAATAAATCAACTTTTTGATGATATTCTATTTATATGACCAGCACCTGTATATATAAATATTTGATGGTTGCACTTTATTTTACAGTACGTTATAGTGTACTTACAGTGTATTTATCTAAGAAAGTTCTGGTAATACAAGGTAACTACATGGGGTAGGGTTAGGTTTAGGGGTAGGTTCAGGGTTAGTACCTAGTTATTACCTAGTTATTGTAATTACTATAATAAGTACATAGTATGTACATGAGGAACAGGACTGTAAAATAAAGGAATGCTATTCTAGAGCGAAAGCAAATGTTCAGATTTCAAATTTGAATTTTTGACAAATTTATTTAGCAGATTAGTTTGCTCAGATTAATTGTTCTTTAACAATTAATTGGATTTTTTTCTATGCAAAATTGAGCAAAAGCACATAATATTGTTTTTAAAATCTTGTATAACATCACATTTAAACTTGTGATAGATCGTTACAAAATCAGCACTCCTGTGAAACTGCTCTTGCTGCTAGTGTGATATTGTGTGATGCGACATGCAGAGCCATTTTTATTTATTCGTTTGTTTATTTATTTATTTTTGCACCAATATCTTGAATGTTACAGTATAACAGCATTTATAGAGGTGTTTTTCCACATCATATTTATCAGCAGTCAACTGTATCGATGTAGAGGTCTGGGGGCATTAGTGCGTTAACTGCATTATGTTAAATTAATATTTTAATCATGTTACTTTTCATAACTGGTTAATTAAGTTAACACGTTAAATTGACAGCCCTAATTTTTGTATAATTGAAAATTTTCGCTGCTGTTCTAAAAATCTAAAAAAAAAATTTTTGGTCATTACGACAAACAAGCTACATTATTGCTCAAGCACCATTGATTGTTGTAGTGACACACAGCACAGAAGGCAGACTTTGTTCGGTTTAATATATAATTATATGAAGGTAAGTTAATGACAAAAGGATCTGCATACACAGGGTAAAAGTTGTGGAAGTGTACATAGAACTGTAATCGTAAATTTAATTTGCATGCACAAGCTTGTCACATTTCAACATCACATTTCAAGTGTAAGAAAAAATGATTTGCTGCATTTTACTGTTACTCATAAGTGTAATTCAAGTTTTGTGGAACTGCATTTTCATACTAAAGCAAAATAAATATCATCTACATTCTTCTGACTTCCAGTTTTCCGCGCTTACACTTTTGGAACATTGTTTTCGCTAAAAGATGGTCAAAAGCACTGCAAGTGATTGGCAAGTGAACACAACAGTTTATAGAACTGCATAATGGATTGACTGCGTAGAACCAATCTTTATATGTAAAAAAAAAAAAAAAACCTGTTGCAAATTTAATTTACGCTTACAGTCTTATGTACACTTCCAAAACTCTTACTCTGCGTATGCAAATCTTTTTGTCATTAAATTACCTTCATATTATTACTCTAAACCTTTCATTAACTGTACAGCAAAGAAGTTGCAATTTGCCATTTCTTAGTTAAAGGTGAGAGAGACCTGGTGATCCACGTGATTTCTGTCAAAGAGCAAGGTGTGGCAAGCGAGCCAAAAGTTCCCCACCTCTGGATTAGGGTTTCATCCTTACGTAAATATGAAGTTTGCAAAGTTCAACTCATTTGCAATGGCTGTGGTTTATATTTATCAGATAAGCAAATTATAATTAATGTTGTTTCCCCCTCCTCTCTCATGTCCCCAAATATTGCAGAAGCCTGTGGATTACTTTAGGTGTGTGGGTGGAGCCTTAGTCCAGACAAATAGCTTCCACTACCAGCAGTCAGATGAGTAGAAGTCCACCTGTTTTAACAGATATGGAGAGCTCATTTATGTTCTTACTGGTAGTTACTTTATCCTGTCCTGTTCAAACATGTGAGTAAACAACAGATTTTAATGATCATCAGTTATCTTTTGTAAATAGGCTCTATCTGGTCTGCAGGACATTCTGGCTTTTGATTTGCATGTGTGGATGGCACTGAACCGAAACTCCGCCGTCGAATAAAATGTTTTGCCTTTTTATCTTAAAATGTTTATTTCAAAAATCTTTTCTTACAGTTTTATACCTTGCTATTGTGACCTTTCTTCTTCTAAGAAAAAGTAGATAGCATACCTATGTAGGCTACTTAGAATTGCAAGAGTTATTATTATTTTTATTATTTTATTTTTTTTTGTCAGATTAGACGGATAGATTATGTGACAATTGAGATAAAATGAATCAATGAATTAAAAATAATTGTGTCAATAGAATTGCCAGTTTTTTTCTGAATTGATTGACTGGTGTTTAGGTGCTGAGTTCGGCTATAGGCTAGTTCTTCCTTTTCTTTATTCATAATATAAATCAGGCTATAATAAATGGAGACGGACCCAGTGTAAATGATTTTATGAAAACGGTTGTTTAGTTGCTCGACCATTTTAGCAAAACTACGGAGCCCCGTACATGACATAGATAGATAGATAGATAGATAGATTGTTGAGTTTGTTTTTGTCTTTATTTCAGACAAGATTTGCAGATCCACAGAGTTCAGCTGTGGAGATGAACGAAGAACATGTGTGCCTATGATATGGAGGTGTGATGGTGACAGTGACTGTCTGAATGGTGCGGATGAGGAAGGCTGTGGTGAGTGGCATTTCTTTACCTAATGTAAATCTCTTTTTTTTCTGTCGCCACGGGTAAATACACAAACACAAATATTTTTGTGTTAATGTGGTTTAAGGTTAAAAAACATTATTTTCCAAATACTATATATTATTGTTTCTCTTCTATGCCCCGCCTTTCTGAAACAAATCGATTTTTACAAAGCTCATCGTTCGGAAAAGTGAGGTGTGCTCTGATTGGACAGCTATCCAGTGCGTTGTGATTGGCTGAATACCTCAAGCATTTAACAGAAACGTTATGCCCCTTACTGTACTGTGATGCAGTCCCACGGCACGACCAGACAAAAACATTAAAAACCCTTTATAAACGAGGCATTTGTTGTATCACATAGTTACTGATTATAATGACTTGATATGTAGACAATTGATATGTAGGCGTTGCCCCAGTCTGGTCCAAGAGACAAATGCCGGTCTGTCCTCGCACAGTGCTCCCTGTCCTGTGTTGGAGGCATCTGTCATGACCACTTTAGTTCTGAAGGTCAGTCCCTATTGGATGCCTGTCTGATACAGGTGAGAGTCCTTCCAAGGGACCACAGCTCTGATGCAGCGGTGAGTCACCTTGAGGTGAAGACGTCCCAGGCACTAAGCTTGGGATGGGACATCGGCTTTGAGCTGGAACTGGAAGAACCGCATCTAAAGCAGGCCCAGCAGAATCAGAGAGGAGGCAGCAGCCATCAGACCCTGCATTCTCTGAATACTCTGAGGGGTAGAGGAATCCCCAAATTGAATGATGCTGCTAGCCACTGAATAGTTTTTTTGCTTTGATCAGCTGTCAAAACCTGCAGTACAATCAGTTCAGCTGTGGCGACACAACATGTGTGCCTAGGCTATGGAGGTGTGATGATAATGATAATGACTGCCTGAAGGGTGCAGATGAGGAAGGTTGTAGTGAGTGACATTTCATATTTCTTTAAATCTCATTTTTTCTGTCACCACGGGTAAATACACAAACACAGATGCACATTCAAGGACAATGAACTTTATACTTATACATGTAGCTTTATGTACAGTATGTATAGCCTATATATAGACTCACTGTCCACTTTTTAGGTACACCTTGCAAGTACTTGGTTTGACCAGCTTTTGCCTTCAGAACTACCTTAATTCTTCGTGGCATAGGTTCAATAAAGTGTTGGAAACATTCCTCAGAGATCTTGGTCCATATTGGCATGATAGCATCACACAGTTGCTGCAGATTTGTTTGTTGCACATCCATGATGCGAATCCACCACATGCCAAAGCTGCTCTATTGGGTTGAGATCTGAAAATAAAAGTGAAAGTGACATTCAGCCAAGTATGGTGACCCATACTCAGAATTCGTGCTCTGCATTTAACCCATCCAAAATGCATACACACAGATCAGTGAACACACACACACACACACTGTGAGCACACACCCGGAGCAGTGGGCAGCCATTTATGCTGCGGCGCCCGGGGAGCAGTTGGGGGTTCGATGCCTTGCTCAAGGGCACCTAAGTCGTGGTATTGAAGGTGGAGAGAGAACTGTACATGCATTCCCCCCACCCACAATTCCATCTGGCCCGAGACTAGAACTCACAACCCTTCGATTGGGAGTCCAACCCTCTAACCATTAGGCCATGACATGGTGCATTATCTTTCTGGAAGTAGCCATCAGAAGATGGGTACACTGTAGTCCTAAATGGACATGGTCAGCAACAATGCTCACAACAATAAGGTAGGCCATGGTATTTAAACAACACTCAGTTGGTACTAAGGGGGCCAAGGTGTGCCAAGAAAATACCCCCACACCATTACACCACCACCACCAGCCTGAACCACTGATACAGGATGGTTTCATGCTTTCATTTTCTTTACACCAAATTCTGACTCTACGATCTGAATGTCGCAGCAGAAATCCAGACTCATCAGACCAGGCAACGTTTTTCCAATCTTCTATTGTCCAGCTTCAGTGAGCCTGTGTGAATTGTAGCCTTCGTTTCCTGTTCTTAGCTGACAGGAGCAGCACCCGGTGTGGTCTTCTGCTGCTGTAGCCCATCTGCTTCAGGGTTCGACGTGTTGTTGTGTTCTGAGATGCTCTTCTACCTTCGTTGTAACGAGTGGTTATTTGAGTTACTGTTGTCTTTCTATCATCTCTAACCAGTCTGCACATTCTCCTCTGACCTCTGACATCAAAAAGGCATTTTTGTCCACACAACTGCTGCTCACTGGATATTTTCTCTTTTTCTGTCCATTCTCTGTAAACCCTAGAGATGGTTTCACGTGAAAATCCCAGTAGATCAGCAGTTTTATTCAGACCAGCCCGTCTGCCACCAACAACCATTTCACGTTCAAAGTCACTTTAACCTCCTTTCTTCCCCATTCTGATGCTCGGTTTGAACTTCAGCAAGTTGTCTTCACATCTAGATGACTAAATGCATTGAGTTGCTGCCATCTGATTGGGTGATTAGAAATTCGTGTTACCAAGCAATTGTACAGGTGTATCTAATAAAGTGAGTGTGTGTATATATATAAAATAACTCACCAAGACAGATATTTTGACATATTTTTGTGTGTATTTGTCCCTTTAGGTGCACACCAAATAAAACATTTGACTCTTGCCACAGATAGATAGATAGATAGATAGATAGATAGATAGATAGATAGATAGATAGATAGATAGATAGATAGATAGATAGATAGATAGATAGATAGATTGTTGAGTTTGTTTTTGTCTTAATTTCAGACAAGATCTGCAGATCCACAGAGTTCAGCTGTGGAGATGAACGAAGAACATGTGTGCCTATGATATGGAGGTGTGATGGTGACAGTGACTGTCTGAATGGTGCGGATGAGGAAGGCTGTGGTGAGTGGCATTTCTTTACCTAATGTAAATCTCTTTCAGCAGATGTGTTAAGGACGACTGTAGTGACAGCATCAATGAAAATGATGGAAAGAGATTTGAGAGCAAGAGTGATGCTTCTCAAGTGCTGCCAAATCCATTTTAATTAATACATTAAGTACTCTATGATTTTTTTAAATTAAATACAATTCAGATAGTTAAAAACACAAGGCTTGGCAGAGAAGGTTGCCAGGTAATATTCTTCTCTCTCTTGATCTCATCAGAGGAAAAGCAGCGGCAATCACAAGCCAGAACCAAACGGCACAAAGTGAAGGTAAAGCTCATCATTACAATCTCAAATCCACAAGTCTTAATGCACCAAGTTAGTTAACTAACATGTATAGCAACAGCATTCTGGGAGAGATCTTTTTCCAACAAACAATATGGATATACAAATTTTTCTTGCTTTTTTTTTTTTTTTTTTTTGAAGATGAATAAGGGCAGCATGCAGATGACACCCGCTGCAAGTGCTTAAGAGACTGAGACGTGGAAAGACCCTCTAAGCAACATTATATGAAGCTTACTGGATAGAAACACAAAAACTTCAATTAGAGACACCTAAACTGAAGGTGGAGCCACACAATCTCGGAGATGTAGTGTAGATCTCACTAACCACTGAATGCAAGAATTAATTCATCAGTTAACATATATAGTGTGTTACTGTAAGGCATTTCTGCATAGAGTAATGCTAATCTGAATTAAAATCTTGTTCCAAATTGATCATTATAAATTAGCTTATTATCTGAGTGTCAATAAAACATTTGTTCCAAAGATGGTCACAGTATACACAGAGCAGAGCCCTGCACACTGACTATACTTGAGATACACTAGACACCCATTCTTATCTAACAAGGTCACACAAGGGTAGAGTCTCACTCACATCAAAATGTTAAAGTCCCAATGCATGGCTGTTGAGGGTGGATGTTAAATAGAAGGGAGTGTGCAGGGTTTCTTGTTGAACACAAGGTGGTGCTGTTAGCGTTAGTCTAAACTATACCTACACCAAACTACTCTGACAATGTTTCAGTGTCTAGTGACATGCACATATTTTATCATAGCTTCAGCTAATCCTTCCCTCATTGATTGTATGGGTTGTGTTTCCTTATGTTGCTAACATAGAAATGCTCTTTTATCACATCAGTATTGTATCAGTAATTGATATTTCTCCTAATTTTTTAATAAATGTACTGCAAGCTCCATCTTCTTTGCCTATAAACACAATGAACAGCTCTTAATGATATTATCTTTTTATTTTGACACAGCACAATCTCCCATAATAAACTCTGATATAATTACATGATTGGCCGGTTCCTGTTTTATTATGATGTCAGATACACTGAGAAACATTTATAAAACGCTACTCTCGGTTTACCATGAAGACTTTGCATTCAAATCTGTAATACAAAAATTACAGTCAAGACAAGAACAAAAGAAAATATCCTAGGAGGTGAAATATGCCTTGGAGCGGAGCGAAGACCAACCTTCACAAAATGAGAAAATATGAAGGAAAAGATTTAAAAAAAACCCTAACGCTACACAAAACTGGCTGAACTCCAAAAATAAGTAGCCAGACAGGAAGATCCATAACGGAAGGAGTTGAGAAGTTACAGAAGCTTAAAAACAAACTGCACTCATGTTTACCTGTAATTGATTTGCAATATCTGTAATTTTATTCTTTGACATTATAAAGTTCTTTGTGTTAAAAAATGTGAATGGTTCTTGGTCAAATACATGATTTTGTGTTGTAACACAATAGTATGTGCTGAAACCAAAGGAGGTCAGAAAGGAGAATGCATTTTATTTGTACTGTATATGCGACTGAACGAGGTCTAAGTCGATGTTTGCACATGTTAACTAAATAGCCTGACTTGCTCAAAGGCCATCTGTTACTCGTAAGGCAAGGTCTGGTGATAATTCCAGGTGTGGCGAATGAGCTTATCAGTTGTTTTTTTTTTGTTTTTTTTTTTGTTGCTTTGGCCCACTGTGCTGAAAATGTTCTAGACCGTGTTTGGTGGTCTTCTTTATTCAGTATGACTGGTGTTCTGTATGACACACTCTTTCTAGGACACTGGGACCCTGAGAACATAGAGACCTTATTGTCAACCTCCCACCCCCTTTGACGGGATGTCATAATCAGCAGTCAGGGCAAGAGATTTTGACAAGAGTACTGCTTATAAAATATGTTTGTTCTGTTATCAAGACTTGTGATCAGACCTGCTCATTTTGAGTCTGTTTCAAGAGAGTCTATGTGACTTCTAGAAAAACGGTTTGTCAGGCAGCTGAGGTGTGTTATGTACGTAGTGTTAACTATTTTAGCTCAAGTCAAACATTTTAATACATATGACTGAATCAACCTTACTGTATAGCAGCCAAATACATTTTTGAAAGAGATTTTGTTTTTAATGATTTTTATAGTTATGTATTCAGTTATTGTAATTTGTTTAATGTAAATAGGCAAACAAGAGAATAACGCTCTCAGATTTGTTAAGAAAGGTAAATGCTGTTGCTATAACCAAACTCAGGTAAATATTCAGGATGTGTTCAGTCACAGAAGCGTAAAGGACGCATTAACTCTCAAACAAGCGTGAAAACACAACTTCGGTTCTCCTACTTTCTATTTTCAGGGTTTAATTTGCTGATACAAGATATTGCTTCTGAAGCCGAGTTGTTTTCTGCTCATTTTTCTTGCTTTGACACTTTTTGTTTAGCATTTGGAACTTACTGGCAACCCAAAACATCTGAGTATCCCACTTATACACCCAACTTAGAACAAATGACTTGTTTTGTTTAAAAAAAATCGTTTCTTTGTTTTGATAAGATGGGAAGCTTCGTGGTAGATGCTGTTGAGGTGAGTGGTGGCAGAGTGACAGATCCGGTTTACAATTAAGATGCAAGTTGTTTTTTTCAGGTTTTTCTTTTTTTTTTCAGGTGCAACAGATAAGAGCATTCATCTCACCCACCCTCCACACAAACAGCAGACTTTTTTATTTGCATACATGCTTGTTGTTTCCCTTCTGCACCACAAAAGTTCTGCCTGAAAGTCATTTTTACGGAGATTTAAAGAAATGTACTTTTATTCAGCATGAATGCATTCACTTGGAAATTGACTGTAAAGATTTCTATTTCAAATCATTCCTGTACTTTTGGAATGTATATTCTTTTAAAAATCCAGGAAAAAATTGTATCATGATTTCCTCGAAATTTTAAACAACACAACTGTTTTCCGCACTGATAAAAATAATAAATGTTTCTTTACATCAGAGAGTGGAGTAACGATACTGAAAAATCAGCTGTCATCACAGAAACAAATTACATTTTAAACTACGTCAACATAGAAATTTTAATAATATTTGACAATATCAGTGTTTTTACTCTACTTTCGATCAGATGCATCCTGTGGGAGCATTAGAGAATTCTTTAAAAAGTCTCTACTGATATACACTCTCTGGCTTTACGACAACAGGTTTCTTTTTTTTTTTTTTTTTTTTTTACAAGATTTGATTATTAGCTCTGCTGCCTCTGTGAAGCTACTACACTGTTTGTGCTCCTTTGATCTGAAGCATCGTGCATGTGTGAATCCCAAGACAAACACGGAAATTAGCAGAAATGGTTCAAGGGGCCTCCAGCTCCAACTTACAAACATGTTCCCCCGTGTAGTAAAGTCAGGGAAAGTCTGTTTATATTATATGATCTGCTTTCAGGAACTTAATGATTCTGGCATTCCAGGCCAAACATGCCTGCTGTAATGGAAATCTTGACCTCGATGACTATCTAAACATTAAACTATAACATCATGAAATTCTCCAAAATTGACTGGAAACAGGATAGGACCAATGACAACAGTGAATTATTTTGGTAGACGTCCCAAAGCTGGTTTAAGAAGACTATGTTCTGATGACGTTTGGGCTACTAGTTCAAGGCTACACAGACAGTGTTTTTACATCACGGCTAATTTGTGCAGTTGAACATTAGATAATGTGTCCGCAGAATTCATAAGATCAATTTTAAATGTACATTTTAAAAAACAATAGTTCACTTTAAAAACGAATTTTCACTTTTTCAATATTAGCTATATACAATGGAATCCAAAAGCTGCCTAAATGTTGTTTGTTGTTTTTTAGTTACAGATTTATTCCCTAGATAAGTTGTGCATCTGTATAATAATCATAACAGATAACGGAGGAAGAATCTACTGACAAGGAAAAGTCAAGCTATAATGTGTTTATGACTGCGGCTTTCCTTTACTCTCTTTCTACACATTTGACCGTTACCATATAGTATTTCAGACGTGTCAAGGCCACAAAAATATGAATGTGATTAAGATTTATGATATGATATTTACTTTTATTTTTATGACTTCTGTCAGAAAGGTGACAGAGCAGAGCAGATGTACTGTAGCCTACATGTTCACACTGGTTTATACAGCAGCAATCTCGTTCAGTATGCTTATCAGATAAGTCATCCTATTTTTCGCATTATTATTCTTTCCCCGCCATCAGTGGTAAGTGGGTAATAGCTAAAGTTCTAATCCCTCTTCTACCTGGAATCTTGTAGAGCAGAATTGTTTGTGGTGGGCGTGGGCTGCGTTTGACCACGCCCTCGATTGGGCAACTCTTAAATCACACCACCGAGTCCCGCCTCTCTTCACGAAGCCCCGCCCACTCTACGCTCCAGTGGCGTGCACAGACCTCCGGGGAGAGGGGGAAGGGGATAAGCAACGTTACGAGATGAACTTTAACCCAACCCCCCTCCTCTCCCCCCGCCCAGTGCACGCCACTTCTACTCACCCATTCAAATTCGAATGGTTCAAGTTCAACCATCATATCTAGGTCCACCGCTTCACAAACATACATTTCCCCACAGCTTCACCTGTACACGAGTCCATCTGCTCCGTCAGAGCTATTTATTTAATACAAACACCCACAATAAAAACTTAGCCAACACATTAAATAGAAAAGCGAGGGGCTTTAACCAGCTCATTGAGAGACAATGGAGAGCTCATTAATACTTTTACTGGCGGTCACTTTCTTCAGTCCTGTTCATACAGGTGAGTAAACAAGCTGACTTTATATTTAGGGATCTTTAAAAATAGGGATTAATTGAATATTTTTAAACATAATTCGTTTAGCACGTGAATGCATGTTAACTCGTAGAGATTGTTTTCAGTGTCCTACACGTGTTAAGTGACGTTCAGATGACATTCACTCATTTATTTCCGAGTTGTGAGTGATATTGTAATTTATAAGGTGGTTAATCTGCAAAGATGAATCTATCAAAAAAAAAAAAAAAAAAAATATATATATATATATATATATATATATATATATATATATATATATATATATATATATATATAGGCGGTGTATGTTTATGTATATTCTGCATTAATACATGATTGCACAACACAATAGGTATTTCCCTTTATGCATTAATGTAGTTAACTTAATTCCTCCCTGCTTTTTGGCTCCTACAAAATATATAGTGATTATTTTATTCTGCATATGCATTTATGACGATGCTAAATGTTGTATTTCAAAGCTGTGATTGCTTTCTACAGAACTCAGTTTGCATCGTTCGCTTCTGTTTTGCTCGACATGAATGAATTCTCCAACCTCACTAAGCTGGAGAAATCATAGTATTGCCTTACAGTAACCACATGTGTTTATACTGTCCATGTGTCTGCTATAGGGGCCTCATTCCACAGTATTTTGGCACACATGCCTTTCCCAGAAGTTCTAAATCATTTGCAGTGTATGATGTCACAGGGACCGTAGACCCAAGGCATGAAGAACTGGCTTCACATGCAAACTTATTTTCTTCTTGCTGGATTGGTAGACATTAGTATAGATGAAAAGTTATAGCTAGAAAAAAATCAGTAAAGCACAGTAAAAACGTACAGAGAACTGAGTCTTCATTAGCATAATTGTTTGGGTGTAATTGTAGACATAATTAGGCTTCTTATCTCTATCTGCTCGGAAATAATTAGTTTATGGAGCTGTTCGGACTGTGCTGATTAAAATAAAGCTGATAGTTCAGTTTAAAACTAACCACAGTTTGACTTTAGCTTCAGTGAAGTGAAATTATTTTATATATATATATATGGTGATCTCTTAAAAATATGTACCAGGTCAGGTTTACCCCACAATGTTTTAATTACAGTAACTGCTGTTAGTGATAACACCAATTAAAAATGCAAAAGTAAAAGTCTTCAAATCAGACTTTGCATCAACTGAATTTCTTTGTTGGTTTGTTTAATTTAACATGATTTGATGGGTAGACCCATATGCTGGATTGACTCTTATGATCAGACAGATCATTTTTATTTCAAGGTTAATAGGTTTATATATAGGATAACCTTTAAGACATAAGAGAAAGGTGCAAAGTATACTGTAGAAAGATACGCTTCTGTTTTCTTGTTGGTATCTACATGTGTAAATGATGTCATGCAGACTCTTGTGAAGCAAGAGCAATACACCACAAATATTTCATTAAATGAGAGAAGATAACCTTCTTGTATAGCCCAGAAGGTTTCTTGAAGGTTTCTTATCAGTTACAATGCCTTTTATTTTCTTAGGCAATCTATGTTATAATCTAAGCCAGATAAACTTTCCAAAACATCCTTGGCTTGGCTGCCACATGTCTTTCTCTACCCTGAGCTGTCTTGATAGTAGGCTGTTTAGATAATAAGACACACGAGACATCCAGGAGGAAAAAAAAACAGCCACGTTGCATTCTGTGGCCATCATCTTCGGCTGCATCTGTAAACAATGAACAATACATGACACTTTGAAGTAGATCAGGATCATACAGGATTTTCTTTTTGGGTGGGGGGGTGGGGTTGGGTGGGTTCAAATCGTTTGACTAATTCAGGGTAACAATTTCGATTTGATTAACTACATCATGATTCAAGTTCTCTTTACTAAAAACTTGCAAAACTATTTGATTAACTTGATGCCCAACATGGGTGACCCATGCATTTTTTTTCTTAATTCAGAATTCTTCAGTTAACTTGTTTTTGATCATCACAAATCCTTATTTTTATTTGTTTCCTCTTACTTTTTGAATAAAAATAGTTTTTGTGTCACTACAACTACTTCTAATGCACAACATGGGTCTAAAATGACCCATATTTATTTCCTGTTATTTCAGTGATGCATGAGTGTTGCTTTGCTGAATCTCTGAAATAATACAATTTATATTGTTTATTATTCCACATAGTTTTTAAATGTGTTGTTTTTTTACTACCACAATCATTTTGTTTATTATTCTATCATTACTTTACATAGAAACACAGTTTTTGTATTTCTCCACCAGTTTTACACAAGCGGGTCTAAAATGACCCGTATTTATTTCCTAAGTTATTACAATCATGCCTGAGTGATTCTTTGTTGAATCTTTGAAAGGAATGCATTTTATCATGTATTATTCCAAGTATTAATTAATTATCTTGTTTTTTATTTGCCCTTTCTTTAATTTATATTAAAACACTGCTTTTGTATTTCTACACCAATTTTACAAACTTCAAAAATGTAAAAAATGATAAAATATTAAAAATATTTTACAGTTTCAAAATAACAGTAACATCACCTTTCAGCCTGTCACTATCATCCAAAAATTAAATATCAAACATAGATCAGGTGTGCTGTCATCTGTCATTTTTTTTATTTTTTGCCATGTTTGCTAATATTTTTATTTTAAACTTTTATTAATTGATTCTTTAAAAAAGACATGGCAAAACATTAAATTCAAATCAATAGATGAAACCAGAAAAAAAAAAAAAGGCCAGCCAAGAGATGTATGATGTCAACCTAAGGTCATAAACGGTTTTTATATCAATGCATGGTTTGACTTTAAATACTGATAAGACCTGTCTAAATGTTACATTTGTGTAATCATTAATCCTTTTATGTCCACATTTCCATTATAAGATAGAATGATCCAATTCTGAATCCTGACTGGATGAGCCAAGTTGGAAGATGTTGTAAAATAGTTTCTATAAAGTAAATATTTTTCTATATTCATTTGTGAAGTTGCCACATTGCATGGCAACAGCCTGGTAAGGCTAATGAACTTTGAGATGATTCATTTTAAACATTAAAAATATTTAGCTAATAATGTAAGTTATATTCATTTATGAATGGTTTGTTTAATACATGTTTTTTTTTTTACTTTAGTAATAAGCCACGTAAAGTTATGCGAAGTGATTTCACTACATTGGCATCTTTTGCGACCTCCACATTTGTTTTCAGAAAAAGGTGACCCAGATCCATTGAGCTGCTCATGCCATCAAAAGGCCATTATCAACACATCATTATTTCCCTGACAACTATGAATACTAACTAATGAACGTCACGTGACTCTTCCACTTCTATTTGAGTGACGCTGTGTGGTTTCAGAGAATGTTTTTACATATCTTATCAATGTAAAAGTTTACTGCTTTAACTAAAAGTCGACCATTTTTGCATCCAGCCAGTGTCATGTTTCTTTCTGTTTGCGTATGACTTTGTGTCATCATTAAAAAAATGGTGGTGGTGCTATATTTAAATTTGTTGAGCTAGCCTCCTCCTTAATTAAGCTCTAGAAGACCTCCCCTTACTGCCATTTTAGATTACAAAGCAGGAAAAACTTGAGACCATCTTTGTCCATACATGTTGCAGTCAGTAAATCATAATGCAGTTACCAGTGTAAGCACTAGATTGTGTAGTGATACACAATCTACATCACTTAATCAAGCATCACTTATGTCTCCATCTGACAGGTGCTTTGACTTGTGAACCACGGCAGTATCAGTGTGGCAATGGAAAGTGTATCACAGCGAGATGGGTGTGTGATGAAACTGATGACTGTGGTGACGGCACTGATGAACTTCCTGCTGCCTGCTGTAAGTGTTCCTCCATCTAAGATAAGTCAGTTGTCCCGAACAGAGGGGAGAGAAATGTTGGTGTGACATTAATGATGCTAGGTGCAATGATTTAAATGTAGTTAACTGTGTTTATCCATAGATTACAATTCTACACTCCTACTGGAAGCAGAGACAAATGTTCTCAAAAGTCTTTTAAACTACATTTTTAATTTTTTGTGGTCACATGTACAAAATATAATTTCTCTAAATGACGAGGCAGTGAGTAAAATTCTGTACTGTTTTGTTTAAAATAAATAAAATTTGAACCTAATTTATAAAAATACATAAACGGAACAAGTGAATTTTGGCATCACAACATAATTTTGAACGTTTTAAAAAGTGGATATTCGTTTTGAGATTCACACTGTCGAGTTTGTGTTTAGTTTATTTGTGTTTAAATTTTTACTTTTTTTAAAAAAAAATCAGTTAATCACTAGGTTAATTCAGTGTAAAAAGATCATATGAATGTAAAAAATAAGCAGAGCAAGATCTTGCACAATTAAATATCCAATATCAACTGTCATAAAAAAAACATAACTGATATTTGCTGGTATCTCATTGTTATATCCTACATCCCTAGCTATTCTAGCTACTCATATTTTCTACAGAATTTAAAAAAAAAAAAATTTCCCCTGTCTTTTCAGTGGCCAAGACCTGCAGACCCAGTGAATTCAGCTGTGGCGGGCGACTAAACCAGTGCGTGCCAAAGAGTTGGAAGTGTGATGGCAAAGCGGACTGTGAGAACAGTGCGGATGAGGAAGGCTGTGGTGAGTGATATATTGAAGTTATGTGTATCTTTATGGTGCTGCCGGCGTGTACGTGTGTCTAAAATCTCCATCACCACTTCTAGATCCTCGCCGGTGTCTGAATGGCGAGTTTCGCTGCGGCAGCGGCCAGTGTGTGACTGCCGCATTTGTGTGTGATGAAGAGAGAGACTGCGATGATGGCAGTGATGAAGTCTCCTGTCCGCCCACCACGTGTAGCTCCAACTCCTTCAGGTGCAACAATGCACAGTGTGTGCCTCGACTGTGGGTCTGTGATGGAGATGCAGACTGTGCCGATGGCTCAGACGAATTGCCTCAGAAATGCAGTACAGGGACGCCTAGACCTACCAAAAACCCCTGCTCCTCTATGGAATTCCATTGCGGCAGTGGGGAATGCATACACAGTAGCTGGAAATGCGACGGGGGAGAAGATTGTTTGGATCGCTCTGATGAGAAAAACTGCTGTAAGAAATAAGACTTGTGGATACTACTGACATACAAAGTTCTGTCATGAAACTCTAGATGGGGCAGTTCAATAGGTCAGACTCAATCTGAGATAATGACATCATTAACACATGGCGCAGCTGATTGGTTCTTTTTGTATCGGCAGCCAATGAGCTGCTACTCAGCATTCAAATGCAGCGTGCTTCAGAAACCCTCCACCTTCCCCAGCTCCACCTGTCTAGATCAGCTATGGAGTGTTTCCGTTAAGACCAAACACATTAACATTGCCGTGTACATTACCATGCCAATCCCTCTGAGAGTTGTCATGACAGAAATACAGATAATCTTTTCACAGTACAAACAAGGATACCAGGAAGACTTGTTCATCCTAGAATGGCAGTACCATGACTAAAATGATAATAATTCACAGTGCACATTTTTTATAGAAGGATAAAATGTACACAATTAATAATAATAATAGTAATAAAACTAAATCCACATTTCTTCTTTTAAGCCATTAAAAAAGAAATGCCTTACTCCT
This sequence comes from Carassius gibelio, assembly GCF_023724105.1. Lineage (NCBI taxonomy): Eukaryota > Metazoa > Chordata > Actinopteri > Cypriniformes > Cyprinidae > Carassius > Carassius gibelio. The sequence continues at coordinate 28,506,684 of NC_068398.1, read as the reverse complement.
TTAGAGTTACATTATAAATGCATTACTGTAAATGCCTTTTTTGTTCCAAGTAATATATATATATATATACATATATATATATATATATAAAAAGTTTAATGTAGAGTTAGTGGGAGCAGGATTGTGGACCAATGAGATTTCACATGGGTGGCACTACACAACAGAAATGGAACCTAATGTATTGATAAATTGGACTCTTGTCACGGTCATGGCAGATTTCTGTTATCGCTTTTAACTTTGTAACAATGTAACCTTAAAAGCATCAGTAGCTAGTTTATCCTAAAGACATAATAAACTATTTTTGCTTTCCAGCCGTGTCCACATGCCGACCGGATGAGTTCCAATGTGGTGACGGATCTTGCATCCATGGCAGCCGGCAGTGCAACCTTGTATATGACTGCAAGGATTTGAGTGATGAGCTGGGCTGTGTGAATGGTGAACCAAACAAAATGAGCTCTTTACACAAAACCAATATGCTTCGGGTGTTATTCTGATGTGTTTAACTTAAATTTCTCCATTTTGATTTTCAGCAACTCATTGTGAGCCACCACACAGGTTTAAATGCCGCAGTGGTGAATGCATCAGCATGGAAAACGTTTGCAACAAGAAACGGGACTGTAGAGATTGGTCCGACGAGCCATTGCGAGAATGTGGTAAGTAAAAATGGCTTTCAAGAAGTTGCATTGCTTAAAATAACGTCAAAAACCAACCTGTGCTACAATATGTGATTTTCTAATTCACAGATTCTAACGAGTGTCTTTACAACAACGGGGGCTGCTCTCATATCTGTAATGACCTAAAGATTGGTTACGAGTGCCTCTGTCCCACTGGCTTCTGGTTGGTGGACAAGAGACGTTGTGAGGGTAAGAAATTTAAATTAGTTCCCATACTGAATCATCTGGAAATCTGGTCATAGTACATTTCACAGACCTTGGTGCAGATCCAGTTCAAAGAATGATTTAATTTGTACTTTAATCTTATTTGCTTTTTCTGAACTGGAAAATAGGATAGAGTTTGTTCAGTAAGTCCATGCTGTTGTTGCCTGTCCTGATTCAGTGGTGTTACAAGACACCGTTCTGAAGCAACGGAATTACTATTTTCCTTCAAGCCCACATATTTGTTTGATTTCTTCAGACATTGATGAGTGTGCCAACCCAGACACCTGCAGCCAAATCTGCGTCAACCTGATGGGTAGTTACAAGTGTGAGTGCGAGGATGGCTACCAGATGGACCCAGCCAGCAAGGCTTGCAAAGCTATTGGTAAAGCTTTTAAACTTCCAAGTAGTCATTTCCCAGTTCCCATACTTGCATAGTGATAAAACTCCTACTCACAAAATGGTTCTGTAGGAACCATCGCCTACCTATTTTTCACCAATCGCCATGAGGTCAGGAAGATGACTCTGGATCGCAGCGAGTATACACGTGTTATTCCCCGCCTGAAGAACGTTGTGGCGCTGGATATGAATGTTGCTTCCAGGGAGATCTACTGGTCGGATTTATCCCTCAAAAAGATATATAGGTAAATCTTTGGACTCGTGGTCAATCTTGAGTCTCAGTTGTTTCTTACACAAACTGAGCTGCCTGATATCACATTTCGTCTTTCTTTCCCAGAGCACCAATGGATACAGCAGATAACTCCTCCCAACACAGTGTTGTGATTGGCAGTGATTTAGATGCACCTGAAGGTATTGCTGTCGACTGGATCCACGGGAACATCTACTGGACAGACAGCATTAAAGGTGCCATCTCTGTGGCAACAGCGGACGGAAGCAGACGCAAGACTCTCTTCAAAGAAAACCTGGCCAAGCCACGTGCTATTGTGGTCGACCCTATTAAGAAGTACGTCAAGTCCCAGAGGATCTAAAATGTAGGGACAGACTACATGGGCAAGTGGTTAACTTTGTTAAATCTTCTCTGATATATTATAGCTTCATGTTCTGGACTGATTGGGGCACACCAGCTAAGATCGAGAGAGGTGGTCTTAATGGAGGGGACCGCTATGCCCTAGTCACAGATAACATTGTCTGGCCCAATGGAATAACCCTTGGTATGAACATGTCCGCTTACATAACTGTCCACAAAGCGTAACTTTGGTCTGACCCACTTTCTTGTCTTGTCCCATGCATAGACCTTTTGAACCAGCGCCTGTACTGGGTTGACTCCAAACTACACACTCTCTCCAGCATCAGTGTGCAGGGAGATGGTCGGCGTACTCTGATCATTGACCAGGGCAAACTTGCCCATCCTCTGGGTCTCACTGTTTTTGAGGTAACACTTTCATGCTCCTTTCAAACTTGTTGTTGGCAGACCTTGTTCCTTGTAAGAGGTTACCGGAACGCTCTCTCAAGAATTTTCCATCGTCATTTTTAGGAGAAAGTGTTTTGGACGGATGTGAGCAATAATGCAATTCTAAGTGCAAATCGTGTGACTGGAAGAGACATCACGAATGTGGCCGAACACCTCTCGTCCCCAGAGGACATTGTCTTGTACCACAACCTCAAGCAACCGACTGGTATGTCGGCCATTATATAGTCATACATTTGATGGTACCTTCCCAGTCGCAATTCAGCAAATTGATTTTCCATCCGAAATGGGATAACGTCTTCAGTGTAGTTCTGAACTTATTCTGAATGTCTTTCCAGGATTCAACTGGTGCAGGGTCAACAACGGTGGCTGTGAATTCTTGTGCCTGGCTGCCCCTCAAATCAATAGACTCTCACCCAAATACACTTGTGCCTGCCCAGACAACATGATGTTGGCCAGAGACATGCGGAAATGTGTTCAAGGCAAGTCCGTTTTGGTGCTTAAACTTAATGTTATTTCTGCTGATTTCTACATCTAACATTTGTGTTTTTATTTCGAGCAGCTGTAGTCACACCAGAACCTCCTGTCAAGCCCGAAATAGTTACAACTAGTCATCCTAAAGTACCTTCAAAGACAACACCAAATCCTGCTCCTTCGATCCCTAAACAACCCACTCAACCTGTTCCAATCAAGCCATCCCAAAGCACAACTAAACTTCCTTTATCCACCCAGACAGGTATGTCTTGCTTTATCCACCCAGACATTACCATCAGTCCCTTTTTTCTCCTTTTCTTGGTAAATTAGACAAACCCAAGCCCAAACTCAAATCTCAAGACCTTAGAGCAGGGGTTTAGCTCCAACCCCAGTTAAACTCATCTGAACCAGCCAAGTATAGGGTTAGTTCACCTAAAAATGATTAATGTTGTTCCAAACCTGTAAGGCCTTTGTTCATCTTCAGAACAAAAATTATGATATTTTTGTTGAAATCCGAGAGCTTTCTGATGCTTCATAGACAGCAATGCAACTGACACATTCAAGATCCAGAAAAGTAGTAAGGACATCATTAAAATAGTCCATTTGACATCAATGCTTAAACAGTGGTAATATTTTCTTAACCATAAGCGACAAGAATACTTTTTGTGTGCAAAGAAAACATATGATTTTATAATGATTTTATTCAACAATTTCAATTATTTATTTAATTATTCAATTATTCAATAATTATTTTTTCTTTGCGTTGTCTTTACTACCTTTCTGGGTCTTGAACGTGTCAGTTATGTTGCTGTCTATGGAAGGTCAGAAAGCTCTCGGATTTCATCAAAACATTTCTTCATTTGTGTTTTGAAGATGGATGAAGGTCTTACAGGTTTGGAACGACATGAGGGCGAGTAATTAATGACAGAAATGTAATTTTTTGGTCAACTAACCCTTTAAGGATTTTTCAAAGCATACAAAAAATTTCCAGGCAGGCATTGAACCATTCATATTACAGTTTTATTGAAATTTATGATCTGTTTTACAAGTTATTGTGATTTCTCTTTAGATGACCACCAGAGTAATGTCAAAGATGTGTCTCAATCATCATCTTCCACACCGTTGGCCTTGTACATTTTGCTTCCTCTTGGTGAGTGCTTCAATGCAGATGCAAGCAATATAAAAACTGTGTAGTGTTCTGAAAGCCTGTGATTAACTAACAAAGGGAGCATTTTAATGCATTATGTACTACAACTCAAAGTCTCAATGTAACAGATATAGTGAAAGATCTTTTCTTTTTCTTTTTAAAGCAATCCTGTGTTTGGTTGTGGGTGGTGCTGTGCTGTTCTGGAGAAAGTGGCGTCAGAAAAATACCAACAGCATCCACTTTGACAACCCAGTTTATCAAAAGACCACAGAGGACCAGGTGCATCTATGCAGAAACAGTAGTTCTGATGGCTTTTTGTACCCGCAGGTATGATATACTTTATAAAAAATAATTACTGTCTACACAACACAATATTTATGTTAGCCGTACTTGCTATTGTCCTACAACATTGTTAACTTTATCGGTTTACTAATAAGCCTACTCAGACTACTGTCGGCTATATTACTGTCTAATAATGATGGTCTTATTTTGCTTTCACAGAGACAGGTTGTGAGTATCGATGATGAAATGTAATGCCAAAAGTCCATGCCAAAACTGATGTTTCAAAATAAGAGCCATATTTGATGTCTTTCCTTCTTGGAGGTCAGTTCTGCAGTAAAACAACAGTTGAGGGACAGTGGAGATACAAACTGCCTTTTCACACAAGCCATCTGATGCACGAAAAAAATCCAGAGCCAATCCACAAAAAAAAAAAAAAAAACAAAGAAACCTCAGACAACAACGACCTCAGCTATCAAGGCTGCTTAGTATTTCACATTATATCAATTATGCAAAAAAAAAAAAAAAAAAAAATGAATAAAGGTATATTTTAATAGCACTTAAAATGAAAGTTTTTCAAGATTTTATTCTCATGAGATTTCTACGATAAGTTATTGTAAATATTGTATGTATATTTTTAAACCACTGCATGCTATTTTTCCAGAACATTTGTGTAATTTAATTCATAACTTAATTAAAGATGCGGTACATAGGCACTTAGGCAAAACTGAGCCATTTACCGTCATGAGCTGTGCAAAGTTGGTTTTTCTAATATTTTATGCCATTTTTTACAACATTTGCGGTTATCAAGTTCTTATTGTTGTTGCAAAATGGTCAATGTTACTTCTAAAACTGGAAGTTCACGATAAAAAGACTGCTATTTTAAAGCTCCTTATTATATGAGCCAATGATTCCAGTGATTTTTCTATGATTTTTAATTTTATCACAAACCTGTGTTTTATCACAAACGTTGTAATCAAGGTGATGTGTCAACTGTTTTACATTCTCGATGTGAATGTGTAAATAATGTATGTAAATATGTTTAATATTGCATATACGTTGCATTTTTATTTTTAAGTATGCAGTATTGTATATAAAGAAATGCTTTATTTATTTTATGAATCTAGATCATTGGGTGATACTTGGCTTCCTTTGCTGTGTACTCTGTCAACTGTTCATTTGTAAAGAATTTGTTTCTGTACATTCTGATTCATTAATTAATCTAGTGATGCATTTTTTGAGAAGCCAATCACAATTGCTCTTGGCCTGTGTGTAAACCTCACTTGAAATAAACAATTTGAAGATTTCACTTTACTGTAGTTGTGTTTTTCATGTAAATGTGTCATGACAAACAGCTTTTTCAGGGCTATGCTTCAAAATCAATCCAATAAAATCCAATATTTCAGAGCTGCATAGGATGAAACTGTTCGTAGCTTCAGTAAAGTGAAGTTATAAAAAAAAAAAAACGCCGGCCCTATGAGGATCAATTTCAGCAGATGAGAAGATCAAGGGTCAATTCGTTTTCCCAGAGATCTGCTGAATGTATGCCTTCATCTGGAGCACATGAGGCCCAGGCTGACAATCACTTCTGCAAAACACCCACATCACAAAGACAGCTGTAAATGTGAACCTAAAGGCCTTATTTTACACGTGTCTCTGCTTACAAATAAGACCACTTTCCTAGTGGATGTACATTATTCAGGTAGGTGTATAATGACCCATAAAACCACAAAGGAATGATAGTAAAGCCATGACTTCTGGAATTCCAGGAAAAGAGGTGATTTCCAGGAAAGGGAATTCTAGGAAAAGCTCAGTTTTCAGGCACACTTGCCCCTCGGGACACCATGATATACCCACATCCTGGGAAAACGGATTAGTTGGGGCCGGTGGGTGGGTGGACCTCTTCGACCTGTACATGTTTTTGTCTAAGGCAACTGGGCAAACAGCTCCACCTCTGACATGTTTTGTTACCACTGATGTTTCAGGCACTGAAGGGGCGAGCAGAAAACCAGGCGTGGAATGACGTGGGCGGGATTTCATCTGAGTGTATGGCAGCTTTCTTTTACAGGCTTTTAAAAGTTCAAAGTGAGCATTGTTTGGGGGTTATGTGTTAGATAAAACGTCCATTGTGTTAATCTTTCAAATTATCTCATCTGTCTACTGTATTTACATCTAAAATTATATATTAATATATCACCATTGCTGAATTTATTTGATGAAAAGTATGTTAAAAACTGTAATATTGTGAAATATTATTACAATTAACAATAATAGTTTTCTATTTGAATGCATTTGAAAATATCGGCCCATTTAGTGTCACATTTTCCTTCAGAAATTATTCTAATGTGCTGATTTGCAGCTCAAGAAACATTTCTGATTAATATTATCACAAATCAAAAGCAGTCGTGCTGCTTAATATTTTTGAGGAATTCATGAATTCTTTTTTCTGAATTTGTGATCAATGGAAAGTAAACAAACAAAATTTATATTTTGTGAAGTTATTATTATTTTATCTATTTGATGTGTCTTTGCTGAAAAGAAGAGCATTCATTTCTAAATTCTTACTGACCCCAAACCTTTTTTACTTTGTTTTTACTTTAGTGTATGTCTCAGCAAAACCGTTGTGTTGTACTGCTTTTGCCCTTTATATTTTATGGCCATCAAATTCAACTGTTCTGGATCTGTGTCTTATTTGGCTTAGTTTTTTTTTTTTTTTTTGCTAAAAAACTGTTGTACATCACAATGTGTCCAGAACAGCCCGTAATCGTTTTATCTCTCGTAATCTCCCAGAAATCCTATTTTCTGACATCTCTAATGATTAGCCTCAGATACCTGGACACTCTGTCTCTGCACAATGTTTGTGTGGCGTGTTTGCTTTGTGACTGTGCTTGCCACAGTGATGACTGTTGGGTTTGGTGGTAAAATACACTTCTACCATCATTCTATCATTTACACAGCTCATCATTAAGTGTAGAAGACAAAGAAACACAATAATATCTATACACACACACACACACTAATAAAAATAAACATCATTATTGACCTGTAATTACAGTATGTGAAAAGGAGGATTCTACTCTTTGTTTCCTCTGCTCCACTTTATTCTGTATTCTACTTCTGTGTTTACAACTTTTTCTTCCTCTTAGTCTTAACTGTCAAGTTCAAGAAAGGAGGTCAGAGCCTAATCAACACTGAACTGTGACGGAAAACATCAGAGCAGTGAATAAGAGGTGAAAGCTGAACTCTGAGCTACTTCTGTTTTGTCATGTAACTTGGCCTCCTGCCATGCCTATATGTAGGAAAGGGGATTGTTTACCTTTCTCTGTAGTCTGCCGTTAGTGCACCTTGAGTCAGACAGAGGGGCCAGAGCAGGGGCCACCGAGAGGAGGACAGATATTTGGGTATTGTTATTAATAATATTATAGGATGTGTATAGGATTAATTAACATTATATATAATTGATTGCTTATAAATTCATATTATAATCTAGTTTTACACAATAATTAATTATTTCAATATAGTTATTATATTATTTTAACTATTATATTATCACTATTACATTATAATTCATTTGTTTTTATTGTTCTTATTATTTATTTATTTGTTTTTATTATTATCAATAATAATAATTTTAACGAGATCAAAACCAATTTCAGACGAATTATTTTTTTTTCATTATTTTACACGATATTCTGCCCTCTAGTGGTCTGACCGTCTGACTGAACCCCGCCTCTCCACGACGTGCCATCTGAACTTTTCATTTAAAACTAGGAGTTTTATCAAGCTCCTATGCTTAGGTTTTAAATTGCAATGTGCAGGTCCTTTTCCAGACTTTTAAAGTTAAATAACTGAACATAAATATAGGAGCCTGATAAAAATCCTAATTTTAGATGAAAATTTCAGATGGCACTTTTTTGCATCTGAACTCTTCATATATATATATATATATATATATATATATATATATATATATATATATATATATATATATATATATATATATATATATATATATATATACACACACACACACACACACACACACACACACACACACACACACACACACACACACACACAGTACACACACATGTATATATACTATGTAAACAAATTACTTTACTTTGGATGTGATGAATGGTTTGACAGCACTAATTATTTGATCAAATCATACAAATGATACAAAAAAATTGGACTCGGTTTTCATTTAAAATGTTTCTCCACACATCAAACCTTTTCTTTGTGCTTGTCTATTCCTGCTCTCTGAAGGACAACGAGGAAGCCGACTATGTGGAGTGGCTGAAGGGTCAGGCGGAGCTGGAGGGCGAGGAGGAAGTTAAGGAAATGGTCAGGGTTTTACTTCGGTTTTAAGATATTTAATGGATAACTAAAGGCCTTCCTGACTCTTGCTCTTTTCTGATCTAGAAATACCTGCGTGACTACTGGAACATCCCCGAGCTAGACGAGAGAGAGTCTTTCCTGCGAGATTACGTGCTCAACAAGGACTGCCTGGAGGAGGATGAAGAAGATAGGTGGGGTTTGTCTGTAGTATTACAGCAAGTGATGAACACACATGAATATAAATAGATATTTGAATGTGTATCATTACTCCAGTCTTCAGTGTCACATGATCCTTCAGAAATCATTATAATACGCTGGTGTGCTGCTATCTGAAATCTTACCGTCCCCAAACTTTTGTATCTCTGTGTCTGTCGATGCTTTTAGGATCCCCACCTGTAAGGAGCTGATGCAGGATGAGGTGGATGACTCGGAGGAAGAAGGAGAATCATTCCTGTGTAAACAGGAAGACTTTGAGAGGCATAACAACTTCCGCTTTGAGGAGCCTGATGCTGGAAAAGTAAAAGGTGATTTGTCATTAACAACTTTGTTATACAGCAGCCTGAGTTTCTTCAGTGAAGAGCAAAGCTCTTTTTTTAATCATTATTACCCATCAAACTGCTGTTCCTCCACAGATCAAAACATATCCTCGCAACATCGCCACATCTGTCCGGAGCAAAGATGACAGAAGAAAGAGGAAGAGGGAGAAAGTGAAAGAGAGGAAGAAAAAGGTAAACTAATCTCACTGCTTTTCAGGATTCTTTGATGAATAGAAAGTTGAAAAGAGCAGCATTGATATGAAATAGACATCTTTTGTAACAATATAAAATTCTTTAATTGTCACTTTTGATCAATTTAATGTGTCCTTGCTGAATAAAGGTATTCATTCTTTAAAAAAAAAAAGAATGGGGTGGTGTTAGCGCAGTGGATAAGACACACGTCTGTGTGGGAGACCCTGGTTTGAATCCACTGGGAGAGTGTCTCTGAGCAAGACACTTAACCAGAGGCGTGCGACCTCTGACATATATAGCAATTGTAAGTTGCTTTGGATAAAAGCGTCAGCTAAATGAATAAATGTAAAACGTATTTGTTTTCACACTTAACGTGACCAAACAGCATCAGTAAAGATTCAATTTTGGGTGAACTAAGGAACCTTCAAGAGGATTGAGATTCAGATTTGTTTAATTCATATCCCTAACGTGTCTCCCAGGAGAAGGAGTAGAAGAAACAGAGGCTGAAGGAACTGAAAAACCTGAAGCGGTCAGATATCATGGACAAACTGAAGAAACTGCAGGAGCTGACAGGAAATGAGAAGCTGGCCTTCAATGATGTCGACCTGGAGGGAGACTTTGACCCCCAGCAACACCAGCAACTCATGCAGGTGGGTGTGAAATAAGAGATATCCCACCAGTGACTGTAGGAACTAAACCTCAGTCACAGCTTCTGATTAAATAATTGCTTTTTACCTGTTTGATGCTTACCTGTTTGATATGCACCTTTCTTCATTCTCATTTACACAAGTTCTTTGGGGATGAATACTATGGAGAGAACGAGAAACCACAGTTTGATGATGACGATGTTTTAGCAGTTAGCATTGTGTCTCTTGGATGGATCTCCATCTACACTTTTTTTAAATATTTAAATACTTTTATTCAGCTTTGGCATCACAGGAATACATTACATTTTACAAATATATATAAAAAAGAAGACAGTTCTTTTAAATTAGAATAGGATTTAACGATTTCACTGTAAAACACTGAAGACTATTGAAAATATTTGAAGACTAAGGACATCTAAGGAAAACATTTGCAACTCCTACCAAAAACCCAAAGTTTTGTGATATAAATATGTTGTGTTAGAAAACTGGAACTGGGACACATGGGGCAGTAATGAGGAAAATGAGGAAGAGTATGGAGATGAGGAAGATTATGCTGCAGAGGAAGACTATGAGGCCGACTTTGAGGATCCTGAATTTATAGTAAGACCGCTTCTCATTCATAAAGGGCTGGTTCACCCAAAAATTATATTTCTCTCATTAATTCCTCACGCTCATGTTGTCGAAACCTATAAGACCTTCGTTCATTTTCCGAACACAAAGTAAGGTCTTTTTGATGAATTCCAAGAGCTTTCTGTCCCTGCATAAACAGCAAGGATATTACCACGATCGACGTCCAGAAACAAAGTACTATTACTACAGAAAAGAAGGTGAGTAATTAATGACAGAATTGTCCAGATAGTGCTGCACTACAGAAGCAGCACAGGACTACTGTGTTCACACCTGAAGTCTCTTGGGTAGATGGATGCTGACTATGACCCAAGTCAACAGCACGTTTCTAAAAAGAAGAGAAAGAAAGAGAGACAGGAGAAGAAAAAGAAGACCAAAGAGGACGCCCCTCTAATGAGAAGGAAGAGGAAGAAATCCCACTTTGCAGAGATCATCACCAAAAACAAGCCAGTCTTTGATCCAAGTGAGTACTGGAGGTTTATTAAAGTTTTTAGACACTCCCTCTATCTGTCATTGGTCAGTCAAGAAGGAAACTCCGCCCACATTTACACTGCTGTATTTATCTATAATCTTCTGTCCATTCTGGTCATGTTTCCAGAGGAGAAAACCTCTGAGCAGTATCTGGACGAGTACTATGAACTGGATTATGTGGATTACTTGACTTGCAGATTTTGCTGTAGAGAAGTTGTACCAAATGACTTTGGTCTGACCACTGATGAGGTGAGGAGCTACGAGTGACCGTCATGTGTCTGGATGATGACTGACTCTGAGTTCTGTGCTGATGAGTGATTGTGTCTGACCTGGTATTGCTGTTCCTTTGGGAGTAACTCTGACGAGGATCTGAGGACAGTAATCTTCTCTCTGAGCAGATCTGCACTGGAAATTACCGCTGTACATTAGCATTTTGTCACATTTAGATCAGAGAGCATTTGAAAGCTGTGTAAATCTTTCAGTGGTGATGCTGGAGGTTTATGTGGATTTTATAGGGATGCCAAGTATATGAGATCAATATTCTGATATTTGATCAAAGAAATCATCTAAGCATAAGTGACGACTTTCAAAAACATAAAAAACTGACCCCAAATATTTAATCAGTAGTTATTATTAGTATATCTTTTTATTTTTTTATTCTGTCCATTATTCGTATAGGTCATAAACATAAAAATAATTATTAGTTGTATAAGCCACGATTGGTGCATCCCTAGAATTTTGAATGATTTAACGTAAATAATCTATCATGTATTATTTTCTGTGATATATTTATTAGTATTTTATTGTATTTTTTTTATTATTAATAAATTAATTTATTGTTTCCATGTTATTCTCACCTAAACGTCTTTCCATAGATCCTGAAAGCAGATGAAAGTGAGTTAAACCACTGGTGCTTGTTGAGGAAGACCTTCATGTACAGGTACCACACAGCGGTTCTTGTGAAGGATATGTGTTAGCCGGGAACTATAGAGAAGTGTTGGAATATATAGTTATAATGTTTAATGATATTATCTGTTTTTTAGCTAAATAAACTAATTTTTCCCCCACGGGTCTGGAATGATTTTTTTATGAGGCTTGCTTCATTTTTCCTTGTTTAGGTCCGAGAGGGAGGAGCTATGTGATGTGAAGAACTGCCAGATCAAAGCACGGAATAAAAAGAGTTTGTGTTTTTCTATCACAAGTGAGTATTCATTTCAACATCGTGTTCATGACACGAGTTATAAACATATAAACCTCACACAAACGAGACCGAGCTTTTTCAAGAACCACGCTCACCTCCCCATCATGAGTGCGAGTGTTTTACTGTGTTTGTGCTACTTTACACCAGAACGAAAGTGAGGAGCAGAAGGAGCTCAAGGGGAAAGTGGGTAAGAAGAGAAGGGATCGTCTAAAGAGGTCTGAGATCATTGTGGAGAAGAGAGATCGGACAGAAGATGCATCTGAAAGCGCTGCAGTTGACGGCTTAGACCAAACAGACCCCCAGGAGCTCAAAGACATCGCTGTACAGGAAGAACGGGAGAATGATGGGGAGATCCTGGTTCCTAAGAATCTTGCTGCGCAAGGAAAGGACTGACAAACCTTGTTGGCTTCAAAAGAAAGCGAGGCGCCGAGGTGGACACCTACTTTCCCGATCCATGACAGTGAAGATGGCTGGAAGAGAGTTCAGCAGACAGAGACTCCAAGCCTACGGGCTTAATCCAAAGACACACAATAGAGAGAGCTGTACAGACAGAAGAGGAAAGAGTGGGAGAAAAGGGAAAAGCAGGAGAAAAAGAGCAAGCAGTGATGCTTCAAGTAAGCCATTTAGAGTTTGTGTTTGGCATGTTTTTTTTCAGTAACCATGAAATAATAGCTTTCTCATTTTCTATTACATGGCTTGAATCTTGAAGATTTCTGGTTCACCATTGTTTCATGAATATGAACTTTATCTGTGTTCTTAAAAAAATATAAAGAAGAGTTGTAGTAGAAATAAAGACACTTCTTTCAAATTCCTTTTCATATTATGTGTTGACCACTCTGCTCCGGGAAATGAAAAACACTATATGGTTGTCATATGGTTGACTCACTTTTAAAATATAACAAATTTAGAGGAAAGTAGCACTTGCCAACACTGCACGATATGGTTTTGGTTTTGACGTGTTGACTAGCTCGGTTTAGGTATCTCGAATAGTTGCCTGACAGTAGATTTATCGTCTATTTAAAATTACCTTCAATATATTAGAAGAACAAGTGGATTTTATGTATCATGTAATTTATTAAAACATCTTGCCTTTTTAAGGAGGGTGAAAACGAGAGCTTGAAGTACTGAAGCTGATTTTGATTCAGGCGCGTTTCTGGAAAGCCTCACAAACAGCCGCCAGTTTGAAATCCGTATAAGCGGCGCATGTATTGGGTGAGACTGTTTACTCTGAAATATACTGCAATAAAACACCATGTTGTGTGTTTTATTCGTAAGTGTTATTTAGATCAGTGTTTTAAAAGTTATTTAGTTGAATAAATCAGTAAATCGTGCATGTATGTTTGTTTTGAGATAATGTTTTTCAGGTTTGCTCAACAGCAGTCTGTAATATTATCTATAATATTTTGTACTAGACTATATACATTAACAGCTAATAGAGCGACTAAATTATGATTCGCAGTTCTTTTTGTTTTAACAGGTTTTGTAGAATGTGTAAAAATAAAGCATCAATAAAAATGCGTTATAACGTTAAGCATAATGTTCTGCATTGTATGCCGTGTATGGAGGTATATTATAGCTGTAGATGAATGAGATATTTAATAAAAATAAAAATATTTCTGGGAACAAAACTAAAAAGCACTGCTGAAAATAAAATATTGGTAATTTGGAGACTAGGGCATTATTGCTTGGATTAAAAAAAATATTGTTGAGCACTGAATAATACCTAACATATAAAGCAAAACTGTTAATTAAAATGTAGCCTTCATGTTTCTGTTTTGATGTCCAGTTAAAATGCATTGACTGTAACTAAATATAAAATATTTAAGTTTTGTTATTCATATTTATATTTTTTTTCTGCATTCCGCCACTGCTTTAGCTTGTTTAGAGATCTGTTTTTTGTTGTATACATCTGTCATTTATTGTATACGGTGAAGCATGTCAACTATAACATATTGCTTGTCTCATTTTTTTGAGTTGTTTTTGGTGAATGCTATTTGAAAAAAATGCTCTGTCATGGCATATAGCTTGGGCGGCAGTGGCTCAGTGGTTCATGTAGGTTGTCTACAAACCGGAAGGTTTGCTGCACCGGCTGCACCTGACCAAGTGTCGAGGTGTCCTTGAGCAAGACACCTAACCCCAACTGCTCCCGACGAGCTGGATGGCGCCTTGAATGGCTGACACCGCAGTCGGTGTGTGAATGAGTGAGTGAATGGGTGAATGTGAGGCAAATTGTAAAGCGCTTTGGATGGCCATGTGGTCGGTTGAAAGCGCTATATAACTGCAGTCCATTTACCATTTATGGCATATAGCTTGACCTCTATATGCCATAGAAATGTAGCTGTGCTGCATTTTTCTGCAGAAGCATTATTAATGCAGACATGTCACAGAACGATGCGATGCATAAGGAAGACCTTGAGAAATCCGGGGAAGCATTGATCGAGTTCATCGAGAGCAGTAAGGCAGAGAGCATTCTCCGAGGAGCGAGAGAGAAGCTGCAGCAGTTCTTTGACCACCACGCCAAGACCAAGAAGACCACAGGCGAACTCTTAGATGGTATTACTTCAGTACAGCTTTTAACTTACTTATTAATATTTACTTTACAAAAAAAATATTTTCTGTGTTGTCTTCCTTTTAAAGATCTTGTACATGCAGAGGAAGTGGTCGGTCAGAAGCTTCTGGATTTAGAGCAGCGTAAGAGCCATATGGTGCAGGAGATCGAGAGGACGGAGCTGGAAGTACAGCGGAGCCGCTCCAAAAGCCAAATCCTGGACTCGGAGCAGGAGTATCCTTACTGGAGACCAGAACCAGAACCAGCTCTTGTTATAATAACTGGCCGTATCAGAATCAGAATGAACTTTATTTGACAAGTGTGTGCACTAGCTCACAATGAATTGGTTGTGATTTTCAGGAGCATGCATACATATAACACAAGAGTATAAAAAAACATAAAAAATAAAAAATCCCTAACGCATGGGTCAGATTCTTGCTGAAAGAGCTGGAAAGACTCCGAGATACTGAGCAAGAAATTCAGACTCTGCAACAGGAAGTGGATGAGGACACAACCGAGGTCATTCCTTCAGCCATGTAAGCAAGACTGAGCTGGCTTAACTTCACCTTGTGTTTCTGATATTATTCAATGCCCCATCATGCACAGGCTGGTAGAGTTACAGAATACATGCAACTTATGCATTTAAAATACAAAATATGTGTAACTTTGTCATTATAGTTACACTTTTAATAGGTAGTATTCAAATTACTAGGGATATAACACTTCACTCAACTCACGATTCGATTCACGATTTTGAATTATTTGAAATATAACTGTAATAATGTACTAATATAGCACTTCATTTAAACAAAACAAGGATTTGTCTGTGTTTGTTGTTTGTTCTTTCCATTTAAAAAGCTGCATTTTAATCCTGCTGCAAACACAAATGCTGCATACATGCAACATGAGCAGTTTTTAAATTGATTAGATTGTATAATGTAGAAATTTTGGGGCAGAAACAATGGTTTGCTACATAAAATTACATAAAAATATCTGCATGAAACAGTGGATGAGCTGAAGGAGACGCAGATTCACTCTCTGCCAGCAGGTAGCGCTTGAAGCCTTTCCTTGGTTTCTGTTGTAAACAAAACAATGTTGCACTTTTTTTGGTTCTTTTTTTAACAGCGCTTTACACAGTCCCTCCAGAAAAACGCGATTATGCGATCGCGTGATTTAATGCATAGTCAGCCAAAGGCCGCATTTTTATGCGGGGGTCGCATTTTTTCAAATACGCCGCACTTTCGCCGCATGAATCGCCGATTTCAGGAAGCAAAATATGCGGAGGTAGCATGATTTCATAATAATAATAATTTTCGTTGCAAAAAAGTCACATATATCTTAGCAGAAAGTTGAAAAATGTTGCGTTTACTTCACACAAGTAAATCGCCATTATTTTCCAGTGGGAACCTTATGAAGTGACGTAATTGCGCGACGTGAACATCATCTGTGAAGCCCGCGGTGAAACCAGGGTGAAGGACGCAAATCATTCTCATCTGCCAACAAAAATAAGCGCAAAAGACCGCGCAAAGCAGTTACCCGGTGTGTTACATGACAGTGGGGGCAAATTATTTTGAGAGAGGGATGATGATGAGGATGGCGAATGATAGGCCAGTGTTAGAGGCTGCGCAGTTAGTTTTCATTTTCACAGTGGACTGTTGTAACGTTAGTTTCATTCAGAAGTTGATGCACCTCTACAGTTGTAAGATTGTACTTTTTTGTTACAGAATAGTACCAAAACCTTACAGTTGTAAGTATATTAGTAGTATGTACAATAATTTACGTTGCAGTAAGAGATTGCACTTTGCAATTCCTGTAAAACAGCATTTGTATATTTGTGTGTATATTTTATTTGTATTCATTTTTACAGAAGTTGTTGAATATTCCTTTTGTAAAGCTAGAGAACTTGTTTAACTCAATGTTTTGTAGTTTGAGCCATGTCTTAATTAAGGTCTGAAATAAAACAGAATGAGAACTTAAATATTCTGTGATTTAGTATGCTTGCTTATCATAGGAAGTCATAAGAAATGACTCATTAGTAAGGTAGTAGCATAGTGAGAACAGGGTGTTGGGGGGGGGGGGGGGGGTCCCCTTTCCATCAAACCGCAGTTTTTGCAAGTTCCCGCAATTTCATCGCATAAGATTGCAAAAATATCCCACATATTCCATCGCATTTTTTAAGAAAACCTGCCGCAAAATCAAGGATTTTTGCCCGCAACAATCACAAAAATAATCCGCGTTTTTCTGGAGGGACTGTTTACATATGTATTTAATATGCATTATAATATATATATGCATTAGAGGCTAGATGAAAATAGAAAATGTCATCTAAACTCTTCTAAAGACAGTAAATTCCTCTAAGAAATTCTTCTTCTAAATGAATCGCGATTCCCTTTCGCATCTCAAAAGATTAGAATCATCACACATTTAAATCGGCTCGCCGTTAATTGTTACATCCCTACAAATTACCAGTTAGGCCCTTTCAGTACAGGTACAGTCTAGTCAAACCTGGTATAAGAAAGTTTAGTGTACATCCAAGGAGGTCTTGTGCATGTAGATGTGCGTGTGGTTTCTGTAAAGGGAACAGAGAGTTTCAATTTACAAATAAACAGTGCTAAATAAGGTACAAGGCAACCACAATGTTTCATCAACTGCACATCAAATAACTAAAGCATATGCATAAACAGGAACTAAGAGCAAGCATGAAAAAAGTAGCATTTAGGCCAAACTTAAATCATACGAAATAATATATAGCATCAAACAAAAGCGCTTACATAATCAGTTACACACACACACAGGACAAACAAACAATTAAATAAGTAAAACACAGTCCTCTGCACAGTACAGTCACCTGCAACAACAAAGTGCAAGCGTTGAACTCTTGCATGCAGCTAATAAAGTCTGTGAGCTCATGAGAGCGTTCTTATTGGCTTGAGATTGGGTGGGTGGAGCTTGGGTGTGGGGTGTGGCTTAGGGAACTAAAGAGCAAATCATGTAAACAGAAATTGGTGATTTTCTGTTCATAAGTTTCATTTGTCTTGCAGAATGTGCACAATTTAAATATATTTTTTAATATATATAAAATAAGAGCATGTTATTTTAATAAGCTATTTCACATAACAGACGTTTACATATATACTCCACATGACAAAATGACAAAAAAAAAAAAAATGCCCCATTCAGAAATGTACAAGCATTTGAATCTTAACTATCTGTCATTACTTATACGTACTTATACATAACTTATATTGATAATATTGATAATAAATAGACCATGGCAAAAACTCCTAAAAGGGCATGGAAGAGGCAATCTGTAGTGGCACATTTTGTCAAAAGTGAGGGGGGGGGGGGGGCGTTTTAGCTACAGACACCAAACTCTGTACATAAATTGTGCTTATTCAGACGGACAACTTTCTAATTCACAGTCATCAGCTACGACCAACAGGAAGTTGGCTATTTTGATTTTAATATGTATTTTTGGAAAAGGATTAGTTCACTTCACCAGAATAAAATAAACATTAAGGTTTTTTAAGAAAATACATTCCAGTATTTTTCACCATATATTGTAATGGTTCCCAATGGGCTGAAGGTCCAGTCGAGGAATAAGAGTCTTACCTAGCGAAACTTAAACTGATATACTTTTTAACCACGAATGCTTGTCTTGCTCTAGCTATGTGATGCTATGTGACGTAGGAAAAGTCACACATGGTTAGTTCTTAGTCTGTGTACTCCGGTTCAAAAGGGTAGGGTAGGGAGAAAAACTCTCATTTTCTCTTCAACTTCAAAATCATCTTTCATCATTGTTTTACCCTTTTCTTGTAAAGGGCGCTTGAATTTCTTTGCACGTCCGCTTTGTAGACACTGGGTTAGTACTTTCACTTACGTCACATGTGGGAGATTACATAATGAATGAGGTCAAGCTAGTGCAAGATGAGCATTTGTGGTTACAAAGTATATACAGTATACAGTACAGTATAATTTTACTGTTTTTAGGCCTAATAGTTTCGCTCGATAAGACCCTTATTCCTCGGCTGGAATTTTATAGAGCCCTTTGAAGCTGCATTGAAACTGCAGTTTGGACCTTCAACCCACTGGGAACCATAGAAATCCACTATACGGAGAAAAATCTGTTTTCCTCAGAAAACATAATTTCTTTGCAACTTCAGAAAGAAAGACATGTGCATCTTGGATGACAAGTGAACTAATCCTTCTTCAGAAAAATCCTCTAGCGCCTGAACGTTCTCAGATTTGAACCCTTTCCAAAAATGACTATGATTTTAAGATCCATCTTTTTACACGAAGAACAGTCGAGGGGCTCATACACAAAAATTATGAAAGGTGAACATTTATTGAAGCTTACGAAACTAAATGCATTAAAAGCACGGGGTGTAAACTTTTGAACAGCATGATGTGTACATTTTGCTAATTTTGTTTAAAGATTTTTTTTTTTTCATTTAGTACATGACCTTCAGTTTGTATGTTTCCCAGAAGACTTCATAACGATAATATACCCTGTTCATCTCATTCAAAAAGTTTACACACCCCAGCTCTTAGTCTTAATGCATTCTGTTGCCATCTTGAGCATCAGTAATTTTAAGTAATCTGCATTTTTTTTTTCTTCACAACATATTGTGGAAATCTGATGTTATTAAAAATAATATGCCATGGAAAATCATTTTCTATGTTTGGTACTGTAGATTTTATTTTTCAATAGAGCAGGGAATTTCATATACAATCAAATTTAGAGAGAGGTTTCTCAAGAAAAGTGTTATAAAGAAAAAATAATTTCTATAAAATGAACATGCAGCATATTTAAAAAAGATAAGGATCGGTGGTTTGTAAATTGTGCTAACATGAAGTGAGTTTCTCTTTCGGTGTGATCAGGCGTTTTGTTTGTTCATCCTGCTTTTTTGTTTCAGTTTTGGTGTGCTTAATCCTTAAACATTACTTTTATTGCATTTTATTATATTGGTTGTTTTGCTGGTGAACCAAATCCTGATTTCTAGGATATATTGATATGACAAAAATAAAACACTATTGAACTGAAGCTATGGAGAAATGTTAGTGATGTATGTTTATTTTTTTTTAAATTGTGTGTATATTAATTAATAAATCACTCATCTCATGTAGCTCCTGCATAAGGTTAATTAAAATATTTTGAATAGATGTTTTGAAATATACAGTCTGAGGATGTACTATATAATGTATATTCAGATATGGTTTCAGTTTCATTCCAAATGATTTTATATAATTTCCCAGGGCTTTATGTCACTTTTTACTCACTTGTCTATTTTTCCCTCATCTTTCTTGCAGTACTTTCACTACTTTCACTATTTCTAATCTCAATACTGTGGCATGTTTAACGTCTGTCAGTGCATACGGATGGATATTCTTTCAAAAGCCGAGTCGTTTTACTCTGTTTGCGTGACCTATTTAAACTTTGCTCGTCTAACTACAAAAATGAGTCACATCATGCCCTTGAGTTGTTTGGTGGATGTCAGTTTTCCCTCAAAGACCCTTTATGGTACATACTTTAGTATTATAAAGTATTTAGATTAGGTTACAAAATTTGTGTAATCCAACAAAATAGGTCAGAAATGACTATTTAAAGCATGTATTTTGAAGTCTGTCATAAAATACATTTTAAAAGTACCCTTCCCAATCCTGATCATGTACAGTACCGTTCTAAATGTTTTTAACATGCTCACACAGGCTGATCTTATTTGATCACAGCACAGTAAAAACAGTAATGCTGTGAAATATCATTACCATTTAAAAATAACTGTTTTCTTTTTTAAAATGTTTGTTTCTGTGATGCAGAAGCTGTATTTTCAGCATCATTACTCCAGTCTTCAGTGTCACATGATCCTTCAGAAATCATTCTAATTTGCTGCTCAACACACATCTTATTATTATTGCAAAAATGTTCAGTGTTGTCATTTATTTTTTACTTTATTGTTATTATAAGAAAGTGCCAACAAAGCTATCGGCACTGACAAAACTACTTAATATATTTGTGGAACCCATGACACACTTTTTCAGAATTCAGAAATATTTCAAAGAGCTATAAATTGCTTATTTAGGGCAAAATTTATATATTTTTTGGAAAAAACGTTAACAGTAAAAAGTTTTGCCAGACTGCTTTGAACTGATCATGTCCACTAAAAAAAGGCTGTTTTGTATTGTTTTGCTGCTCCCTTGATTTAGATACATCGCTCAGCTCTACTTTAAAGTAACCAAGATAAAGTTGGAGGTGGACACAGAGCCGCACATCCTGAGAGGAGGTAACCCTGACACATTTACTGTATATGATGATGATGATGATGATGTTCTAGACTGTATGAAATCTCCTGTGTCTCTTGGCAGCTCAATACAGCACGGATGTGGCCACCTCCATTAACATAGACACATCCACCCGCTCGCCCTGCGAGATCAGTGATGACCTGTGGAGCCTGGTTAATACTCAATGGTAGACCAGGTGTTTGTTTTTATCTGTATGTGTCTTTAGAATTGTTCTGTTAATACATTTGCCTCAGTTGTCCTCTTGACTCACACACCACAAGATGTCACTGTGCGTTCACCAAATTCCCCCTACAGCCTGGAAATGCACTTTTTGCATTACTAGAATAGCATTTTCTGAGTTTTGTTATCACTTGTTTTCTGATAAGAGGCTCACCTTCTGTTTCCGTGGAGCTGGGAATTTCCTATAAAAATCTTAGGAAACATTGTGATGAAACGTAATGAACTGTTCTTTTAATAGTTACTGAGTAATAATTTATAGTGAGATTTCTATTACAAAGAAAAGTTAATGAAAAGGACATGCAGCATATTTAAAAAAAAAAGATGGGGATTGATGCCTTGTAACCTTCATTGACATGAAAGTGAGTTTCTCTTTCGATGTGATCAGGCGTTTTATTTTTTCATCCTGCTTGTTTTTTGTGCTTCTTAATAGTTGCATTTACTTTATAGTATTTTTTTTTTTTTTTTTTTTTTTTTTTTGCTGTTGGACAAAATCAAGTTTTTTGGGATTTATTGACATGCCGCTAAAAATGAAAAACTCTTGAACTGAAGCTATGGGGATATGTTGGTGATGTGATGTATGTTTATTTTTATAAGTTGTGTGTTTATTTAGTTAGCTAATTAATAAATCACTCATCTCATGTAGCTCCTGCCTAAGGTTAATTCAAATATTTTGAATAGATGTTTTGAAATATAAAGTGTGAGGATGTACGATATAACGTATATTCAGATATGGTTTCCTTTTCATTCCGAATGATTTTATATAATTTCCCAGAGTTTTGTGTCACTTAGTCACTTGCCTATTTTTTCCTCATCTTTTCTTGCAGTACTTTCACTTCACTACTTTCACTATTTCTCAGTACTCTCTACTTTTATTTCTCAGTACTTTGGGATGTTTAAAGTCTGCCAGTGCATACAGATGGGTATTCTTTCCTAGTCATCCTACTCTGTTTGCATGACCAATTTAACCTTTGCTGGTCTAACTATAAAAATGAGTCACATCATGCTCTTGAGGTGCAGACATGCCTTTTCAGCTTCGATAAACATCCGGACTGGCACGAGCTTATGATCCTTTTTTTTTAAGTAGGGGTTTTTTGCAAAGACAGAAGAGTGTGAAAATTCAGTGTTGGGCTCGTGTGAAAAGACAAAACCACAATATCATTTAGTTTATGCTTGGTTAACATGTGGTGCGAGTGTGATTGAGGCAACTGGAAATCAGCTAAACACACTGAGAAAGCATTCTTTTCTAATTCTTACATGCATTTGTGCATTCGCTGTTTTATAACTCAACGCTAATCTCCAGAAAGATTTGCTCTGATCATAACAGTGGAAGGGTTTTCCAGTGCATCTGAGCAAAACTGACGTATTTACATACACCTACATTTGTTTCGCCCTCTGTTTTATTTTTCATGGGAAACAATGGGCAGAGTTTAAATGTTATCTATACAGTAGAAGCAAACTAATCTATGTAGTGCAAAATGAATCACTTTTGCTAAAAAAAATAATAATGATGATTTTGGAATAAACAAAACCAAATGGCAAGCATTCAAGAAAACCCTTTTAATTAATGCACTTATAAAATATTTGTTTTTGGAGGCTCATAATTTAGGATCAACAAAATACATTTAAACACATGAATGCATCGTTTTCAGTACACAGATATTTCTTGAATGTCAGTGCTGTTTTATCACTGCTACACATAAATGATGCCATTCCATACAACAAGATAAAACTTTTGTTAATATATATATAAAATATACAATATTTATTTAGCTTGTGCCACCTTAAGACAGAAAAAAAACTATATTTCCTGTATAAGCAAACATAGAAAAGTATAGCATACTTACAGTTTTAAGAGGAGCTTTAACATGAAAACAGTATTTCCCAAAAATACCCTTATAAGAGGAAAACATCTTACAAATTAAGAATAGTCACTTTTTATTTGTGTGCATAGTAATTCTCAAATTGCCCGAGGACTGATGTGCTTGTATGTGGAGGCATCAACCCGTCATTTTCTTTACGTCTTTTCACCACAAAGTCTCTGAACATTTCAACTGCTCTGAGGTGAAAATGACTCGTTACACAAGCTCATTCTTTTTTGGAAAGTTCTCACACGAGTCTCATATAACATCAGAAGAGTTCTTTTCAATGCATATTTGCACAATGCATCACATTCGCTCAATTCAGCTGTACAACTGCTTTTTGTTGGCTGTTTACAATCCACATTTTAAAAAGGCACTGCAGCTTCGTAATGCAAGCCTGACCCACAGACAATCCATTTTAAACACTGGTATTCGTCACAGTAAAAACTAAAATTCCACTTGTCTGGTCTACCACGCTCTCTGGCAGCCTCGTGGTTTGCTTTAATGCATGTAGAGGAAACCAAGTCTTCCATTCTGAAGTCCAAAACACAACTTCTCCTGAATTCAAAAAGCACCTCAAACATTGGCAGTTTTATAAATATTCAACCTGAACCAGGAGAAGTTAAACTGTCCATTACTGCTTGCATTGTCAATTTGAACTTAATGCATAGTTCTTCCTCAGCTCTTCAATATCCTCGGGTAAATAGCTTTAATGGGGGTTGGTGTGAAGTTCCCCGAGGAGACGGTCGTTTCCAAGCCCTCCGGCCTGTGTGTTGCCACCTCAGCCTTACTGGTGCTACAGTCCAGGAAAGGCATGCCAAACTTCTTCACCTCTCCATCTTTAGATATCAGACAGTAGCTGCAGACCAGTCTCAGAATGGCTCTCCGTATGTCTTTACTAGTTAGGGTGTAAATGATGGGGTTCAGGAGCGAGTTGATCATGGCGATACCCAGGAAGTAGTCCGCCTTGAGCAGCACCTCGCAGCTTTGAGCAGGGCAGCAGAAGTCCAGCAGAAGGAGCACAAAGAGAGGCGACCAGCAGGCGATGAAGACCCCGAGAACGATGGTGACCGTCTTCAGCAGAGCCAGATACTTCTGGGACTTCCTGGCCTGACCTTTGCGCTGAGAACCGTAGCCTAACCGCTGGGTGTTGGACTTGACAATGCGGAAGATGCGCACGTAGAGCACCACGATGGACATTAGCACCAGGCTGAACACGGTAATGCAGAAGAGGATGAAGCTCTTGGCATAGAGAGGCAAGACGGTGGAGCATTCGTCCAGATGTCCAATGCAATTCCAGCCCATGATGGGGAGAATGCCGAGGAGCACCGAGAGAACCCAACTTGCAACAATCAAACCGAACATTCGGCCACGCTTGGCCCCTTGATAAGGCTTCATCCGGACCATGGTGACGTGCCGCTCGATAGCTATAGCAAGGAGACTGATGACTGATGCAGAAAGTGTGATAAACACGCCGCCTTCTCGAAGAAACCACAGCACTGGAGTCATTTTGAGAGTGTTTGCGCCCGAAGTCAGGATGTTCACCATGTAGGTGAAGCCCGCCAGCAAGTCGGAGAGCGTCAAGCTGCCCAGCAGGTAGTACATGGGTATGTGGAATTTTTTGTTCTTCCATATTGCCACCAAAACAATGGCATTTTCCACCACAATGAGAAGACAGATGATGAGAAACACAATGGCCTCGGGTTTCAGTCCGTCCCGGTATTTGTTCTCTTTCAGCTTTCCGGTGAAGTTGTAATGAGCCACGATGACGGCGTTGCTTTGATACTCCCCAAACATCCTGAGCAGGTAACCTGGAGACGAGGTGATGGATGGCAGAGTCTGAGGAACGGCAGCGCTAGCAGTGTATGAGGCTTCCATTCTTCCTGATTCTTCTGCTGTCCTTAAAGACGTTTCTTAAGGATCTCTGTAGTCCCTCTTATTGCCATGTTCCAGAAAAGCACATAAAACAAATCTCAGGAGAATTTAACATAGTAGCGATAAATCCTTGTTTTGTAGGCTCATTTGTGTTGTGAAATTTTCACTTCTTTCCTTCTTGATGCTCAAATCACAGCTTTGCTATATCATCAAAGGCCACCAGAGGGACCTGAAATAAAGTATTAGAAAACAATGTTAAATTATTAAGGTATTTTAATAACAAAAAAAATACATAAAAATAAATTGTTTCTTTTTTAAGCTTATTTTATAGAATATTTAGCATTTATCATGTTCTGTTTCAATTGTTCTTTCATGGTTAATATTTTATCTCAATCTAGACAGTAGACAGAAAACAATTATCTAAACAAATGGACATTTTAACAGACCGCATTTAATTAGGAACTAGGAGAAAACAAATGAATAATTGTAGAAAATGTTTTTAGTATTAGAATTAGTACATTGTGAATTTTTTTTTTTTTTTATCTGTACCTGTCAAATGTATCTAAAGGAATGGGCATTTTATTCTAGATGTATTTAAGCATGACTCTACAATTTAAGGAAATTAAAAACAACAACAACTTTGTAATAAAGCAGCTAAACCATGTTCGAGTATCAGTATTAGAATTAGTAGTCTACACTAAAAATATACAGTGCTGTTAAAAACAAACAACAACAAGAAACTAACAACTGTTGCTGTCAAAACTAGTGATGGAGTAACCTATTATGTATATTTTACAGACATGAAAGGTATGCATGTGACATCAAATTACAGTATGTTAATATAGCAGCCTATTTGAACTATTCGAATTGTTTCTTAGTGTAAAATGTTGGCCGACTGATAATCTAGAGAGCATGTACAGATAAAACATTACTTTAGTAGTGTAGCTACAGTAATAAGCCTTATACCTTGTTAAATACACATTTCCTTCGTAGATTGTCATACTTTAAACAAAAAAATAAAATAAAAGTTAATTAATTGCCGTTAATTTCCATGTACCGTTTATTGCAATATAAAATATTTACAATTGCCTATTTAATTCTATATTATATAATTTCTTATAATTGCCCATTTTCTTACGCGGGTTTTTTTTTTTCAGTTATAAACGGTTTATTACTGTTTCTTAAACATTATAACCAGTTTTACATTACATTTTCTGCACAATTATTTCGGGGAATAGTCACAATAGTGTCGCGCGCATCGCGAGCAGAGAGAGGATCGTTACGCACTCGTGCACACTGGCTGAATCATTTTATAAACTACGAAATGGTCGAACCAGACATTAACCAGTCTGTCTCAACGAAAAGTCCGCTTCCATGCAAAACCACGCTAGTTTACATACTGCACCCTCAGTGCTCCTAAACTGACTTTAATCTAGCCTACACTCACATTCGAGTAAATATGCGCATCTTACCGTTTAAGTTGGAAACAGTGAACTGTGCTGGAAATGACGAATCCTCCTCTGCCCCACTATCTCTCCCCCGTGTCCTGTGTGCAACTGTCCGGCTGCAGAGCTGAGAGCTGAACCTTGGATCAAGACTCGTCCTGAAGTGGGCTGGTCTTGGCATTCGCCTTCTCGTCTTCTGTGTGTGGTTGCTGATGCAGCACTTATGGGTAATGAATTGCTTTGCTAACTTGAAGGTAGTTTGACATTATATAGGTCAGTGACGTGATTTTTTTTTTCTTCTTCTTTTTCTTTTTTTGCTCAGATCTATAAAGTTGCATAAAAATACACACCTCATAAACTCATTATACTTCTTACGTGAAGAGCTTTGTTGTTCTTTTTGTGAGTTAGAAGCATTTTGATATACTGTATCTTTGTGGGGCTTATAATAAAACAAAACTGAAGTTAAGAAAACAAACAAAAAACGTGAAATATGTGGAAAAAACTGATTTGAAAAATTTATTGAAGGTAATATTTCAAGTATTGTAGTACTTTCTTGACCACCTTTTTTTAGATTGCAATTCAAATATTTGTTTTTAAAATATTTATTTTTGTCAAACTTGCATCCTCACTTATTTGCTGCCAATAGTTCACAGAATTTTTTTTATTATTTTTACCATTTCTCATCCTTTACTCAAACACTACTCATAATCGTAATGCAGGATGTTTTGAGCTTTATTGTCATCTTCCTTTATTCTGACATGCAAACAGGCGCATAAACAAGTGTGACTCAAGAAATAAATAAATAACCATGCCTATTTTGAGTATGTGATGCACAAATACGTAAAACATGAGCAGTCTTTGAATTGCATTTGAATTACATAAAGCAGCGGAGAGTGTGAGTAAGTCAGAAGCCGGATCCTGCTTTCTTAAACAGGAAACTCTGTCATTGTACCTCGAAGGGAGAGGGATTTCCTTGAGAAACACCTATGAGGTCATACTGGGCCGTGCCGAACAAAGCACTCCAGAGGAACACTGTGTCCCCTGTCTGAACGTGGAACAGAATAGACGCCGCTAACCAAAGTAGGTGTTCTGAAACTATGAGATCTTGAGAACATATGGAGGGTGGATTCTTCGTTCTGTGACATGAGATAGGAAAAAGTACAGAGATTTGCATGCTTTCATTTTTACTGGCAGACGTTAAGCTTGTGAGAGGTCTGGCTTGTTCACCTGTTCACAGAGCCCACATTTTTAAGCGCTCTGCACATTCTGCTGCTTTCCAGTGTGCCAGAAGTGAACGCAGTTGCTTTAGCAGTCTTTTCTGCTTCTTGCCCTCAGGCTGCCTTAATGGCAATACCAGAGGGGCTCCACCTCCTCACGAGAAGCTCCAGCCAGCAGACAGACTCGTGGCTCCTGCTGTGTCTGGATATCTTGGGCTCAGCATGTTACCTTCATTTACACACAAAGGCCTGATAATCGAGCACTCTACTCCGATACTCCCCACAGAGACTGCTGGCTCACCCTGATTCTTGGCTCCTGTTTCAGACACTTGTGTGTCTGGATCTCCTGTGATACAGATGTGATAGTTGCCGAGAAGAAGTAGGTGCAATTCCAGATGGAAGTTTATATGTGATATTTATTTTCCATACAGTGGGCATTTCACCAATGGCATTTCCCTGTTGAGGCTACTAATGCATTATACATTACTCCAAAACCACTTGTTTCAAAAAAAAAAAAAACTATATCAACCACCCATAATAATAATAATAACACATTAAAATTTAATTAAATTGAATCCCTCATAAATGCTGTTTGATTCAACTACACTGTAAAAAAAAAATACTATTTCAGTCTTTGCACTTCAAAATGTCATGTTTGATGCAATGTATTTGCCATTTCATGTTCTCATTGACTGCTTGTTGGCTAGCAATATCTGAGTGAAAATTGTCCCTACACCAAATGTTTTTAGTGTATGGTAAAACTGCTACATTATAGTTAAATTACATATCTAATCTTGTTTGTTGTGTTTTCTGTTGTCTTTATTCATCACTCAAGCATTGTCATGGACATCAATGGGCCATTCAGTTCTTTACCGCTGTGACGACTCTCTAATTCAGTTGACTGAAATTTCATCAATTAAGCGTTTAAGTCATCAGTGAAGTGTTAAAAGGCTTGAAATCACAGTTTTAACTCAAATGATCCAAATGAACTGTCAGAGATCACAAAGCTTTCGCCAAATCAATCAATTTGAACTTTATTCTGTCAGGCGAAATCGCATTAGCTGAATACACAATGATGGAAAGACACTCCCTTAGTTGAAAGCTGCCATGGTGGTGTGGGAAAATGCCATTACATTTCAGTAATGAAATTCAGTTTGTTGTCACACAAAGAGTCTCAAGGCTGCTGGAATCATTAAACTTGCGTCAAACCAACAAACATTTTGACCATTAAATAAATCCATTATTCCAGCTGCGGAGACCCTGACTCATCCCCGATCTTTTTCCAACTTCAACATTAACATCTTGGAAGAGTTTTACATATTTGACACTCCCTGCCAGTTCAGAAGAACAACGCTGTGATTTAATCTGCATGTAGTCAAGGCTTATCAAAGTTTCAAGTGTTTTCTAAAATAGTTTTTTTTTTTAGGTTCGAGGGGAGTTCAGCATTGACAGTTCAGAATAGTAGTTATATTCGCACTTTGTTTTCCTTGGCTTGGTGGAAAGGCTGGAGCTATGAGTTCATGAGACTTCCTGTGTCCTCTGAGGGGGTGGGTTTGACCCTGCCCAACTGTCTAAAAGCCTTAGCTACCAGAAATAATGACAGACCTGCTTTCTTTTCTTTTCTTTTCTTTTGGTAAACATAACTGAAACGTAATGCTTTCTAAACCAACAAATATCTGGTTGAAAGATTTGAATGTTTAGAATGCATTTGAAAAGGTCCAAAGGGAATGGAAATGGTTGAAATTGTAAGTTTGTGTTATATTTATTTGTTTAAAAATGAGTTTTAGTGGTGTCTTAGAAGAACAGCGATCAACATTGGCATGTTGTTATTTGAAAGAAACCCTTGGATTCATTTTTCTTCCATTGCTTGTTGTTTTGCGCTCTTCGGGGGCTCATTTGAGGCCCTGTTGTCTGTCTCCGATGTGACTCAACCATGTTGTGTTCAGTAGCCTTTGGTCTGAATGCTGTTTAAACACAGCGAGCCTATCACAGCCACAACAAACTTTGAATGATGGGGCCTTTGTTATTCGAATTGGCCCCCTATCGTGACACTCAACCGTCGCCTGATGGTGGGATTCTTCGACTGACAGTAATGCACAAAAAACGAAGCCTGTACATGGAAATATATTGATTTAGTCTGTCGTGTCTTAGTGTTTGCAGCTTTCTAGAGTACAGCCTGAATCGCTTCGCTCTAATAAGTGAAATTTCTCCTTAACAGCTTGCATTGACATGTCTCAAGCTGTAAAATTGAGATTACTCTTGGATGCATCTGAATGCGCAATTTCGTTGCCAAATCAGAATTTCCGTTTATGCAAAATAAAGAGAGACGGAAAAGAGTGTTTCGTGGCAATGGATGTTGTTGTGGTCTGCAGGGATTTCTGGTACAAATAAACACAGGAAGAAACCGCCATTTGGGACCGTTTTGATTATACTGTAAGCTTACATGTATACTAAAGACTTTCTATAGTGCTACTAACCTCCTCATTTCCTGCATGAACTTCTTGACCAATTCTTCCCACTCGAGATTTGAAGAGAAACAGCAACAAAAAAAAACAACAACCTCCAGTCGTATGTTAGATTTTGCTGTGCATTCTTACTCATTTCACAATACTGACTTTGATTCTGAACTTTTGAGAACATTGCTTCTTTCAGATCAGACACAGTCTCAAACCCAACAGTGAAAGAAAATGAAAATCCTGCTGTGATTAGATCGCCCGCATAGTGTCATTATTCACTGATAAACTCTGAAATTGACTACAAAAGTCATATGGACTACAAAAATGGCATACTTTTTAACAGCAATTGCCATTCTCACATATCTCATGACCAAATGTGCTCAAATCATGTTTGATTTGGGATACAAATTATCAGTGAAAAGGGAATTTAGAGTTTGTTTCTCATTTTATCTCCAATCGAACATAATCTGAGTACATGTGGTTGTGAGAAATGTGAGAACAGTGTGTGTTGTTAATAGCTGAAAAACAGTGAGGAAAGTCACATGGATATGGCGTTTTTGGTGTCAGTTAAGAACTGGCTAGCCTCAATTCTCTTTAATATGGAAACGAGTGTGAGTAAATGATGATAGGATTTTTGGACTATTTCTACAACACCTTCCCCCCATTCTTTCTCTTTCTCCCTCTTTCTGCTTTGTTCTCCAGCAAACACATTCTCTGATAAGCCCTGGAAGTCACCAAAGATAATGCGTCATTCCTTTCTCCTACATACTACAAAACCTTTCCATTGACAAAACGCTTTCACATTCTCCATTTTTTCTCCACCATTTCTTCACTTCAGATCCACATACTTGCTGAGCTCATCTACGCAGCTGATGCAGTGGTCTATGACACTGTACAGTCCAGCAACCCGCAGCTCCAAACGTCTGGGGGCTGGTTTTTGTATTTAGTCATTAGTCTTGTGAACGAAATATGGAGGGAAATTTCGCTTTCCCACATTCAAAATGGGGGATTAAAGGAGTGGGATGGCTGTGACTCGTGAGAAAGCCCTCTTTAAGAAGTTTATAAACCCTTCTTAAAAATCACGCCTCTTGAGGTTTATGAAATGGTGTTTTTCTTAACTTGTATTTAGTGTACATTTGCTTCAATTCGATGCTGTCACGAATAACATAATGTTTCTTAGAATATTTTGGTCTGTTTGAAGAAAAAAGTTACATTTTGTCATGGTTATGTTTCCAGTTTTACCCAAACAAACTTCTTATAGTTTCACAGTTGTTTATTCTTCACGTTTGGACATCAAATGGTAAAATATTAATACAAAACTGCTGTGTATACATATGTATCTTTAATTTTATGTTGTCATAAGAAAAATCAGTCACAAACCTACGTCACAGTTCAGTTCTGGGCTCATTTCAAATCAAGCTTACATGCAAAACGACTCACGGTTCAGTCAAGCAGTCAGTTTGCTGCTCTGGGATTACGACGGAACTTGCAACCATTGCTTTTGGGAAACGCACTCCTGAATGAGCCTGAGTTTAAACTCATGTGCGAGTTTGTATTTTTGTTTTTACCTTACTCGTTAAAAAAATCCTCTTCCAAGAGTAATTTTTTCATGAATCGTATATAACGCCTCGCTCTGTGTTCGACATGCGTTAGCAAGATGACATCTGGCGAAAATGCATGTGGTTTATTAACTAGACTTTTAACGGTTATTTGACCTTTTTCACGTTTCAACCATTTTAACCTTGGTAGAGC
This sequence comes from Carassius gibelio, assembly GCF_023724105.1. Classification (NCBI taxonomy): domain Eukaryota; kingdom Metazoa; phylum Chordata; class Actinopteri; order Cypriniformes; family Cyprinidae; genus Carassius; species Carassius gibelio. The sequence goes on along the minus strand of NC_068398.1, from coordinate 28,474,794 downwards.
ACTTTTAATTTCTCTTAATGGACTGTGATGTTGCTTTTTGGACTCAGAAAAGTCACGAACAATGGGAAAAACTGCAGCGTACAATGTTTTTCTAAGATGCTAAAGACATCCACCCCCACAGAAAGTGCCTGAAAGTTCACCTGTTCACACACACATTTTTTGAGTTATTTCCCCGTAATCAGATCCAGACGCCAATGATTTGGCACTTGAGGCTGTTTGAGCTCCAATGACCAAAAATATCTCTGAAAAATAGTTGTGCTTAATTCGGGAAGACAACTACGGGGGTCTGGCATAAGTAGAGAGATCAAATATAAACACATTCTTGAGAGGAACGGTATATATACACATTGTGATCTAGAGTTTATTTGCTCAGAGAAACAAGAAATGAATCAAAATAAAGATCCAAAGTGATGTAGAAAGCGTTAACAGCTTTAAGCCCTTGTGATTATAAATTCACATTACATAAGGGGTGGTAAATGGAGGAGAAATTCAATGTTTGGACTGTTCTCCTCCAAATATCCTGTTTTGTTTTAAACAGATGGCAGCTCGAAGATGAACACGTCTTCAAAGTGGTCATAAAGATTCTTGAGTGGAGCAGAAATAGGGTGGTTGGTAAGTTGTGGTTGGTGTAGAACGCTCAGTGCTGGTAATTATGGGATGACTGCGTTAATTAGTCGGAAAAAACAACTATTAACACCACATCTATTAGCTTATGATGTACATGAACAATGTCCACAGGCTGGGAATGCTAAATAGTTGATTAAGAAAGGACAAAATCAGATCCTCACTTTAGTTTTGAGGTGTCTAGAAAGAGGGATTTTATGAGACGAGTTAAGCCTTCAAAATATTTCCCAAACTAGGCAGTCAATCTCTCAATAATGCAGAAGTAAGTACAGACTTTTCTTGAATAATATCTGTCGTTCCAAACGAAAGTTCGGGAGGTCCGTGTTCATGTATTCCCACCTTGAAAAGCTCCTTACTTCACATTTTTCCAGAATCCCTCCATTACCCAGCTCCACCTTTAATATTAGGTGAGGTAGTGGATTTATGTGTCTCGCTGTTATACACAACAAGTCTTTACCCTTTAGATGAGCACATGAACTCTGTAAGAATCCACGTGTTCGCCCATACGGACTGTGGACTAGGGCTCAATATGGTTACAATGGCACTACAGCAACAGGAAGTGAATTACTCTTCCTTTGGTGGCTTTGTTGTTATTGGCTGACTCGAGTGTGCCTCTGGAAATCATTAAAGCTCATGTAGTCTGAGTGAACTGTTCATTAACAAAGAAAAAAAAGAACTTGGTTAGTTTACTATTTGGCAAAATTCTGAGGCGGGGATAATGTGGGGAATTTTAGTAAAACACACAAAAGTTGCACTCATTCTAAACTCCCTTTCAGGACTTATTTGGCTATAAAACTGGAATATAACCCCACCATAGTGAAACATGTTCTGAGATCCAGCTTGGCTGTCTGAACCACAAAAACACAAATTGAACATGCCTTATGTATAACATATACTTTACTTGAAATGATATTGTCACTGAAAAAGACAAGGAATATGTATAAAGATATTATTTCATGGTTCATTTTCTGTGACTGCTGTCAAAGTGTTTACATTCGTGCAGTGGCAAATTAGGAAATACACTCAGCTGGAAGACAGGGCTGGAATGCTGATGTCATTCACACAATGTCTTTACTGTGTGTCAAAGATGCTTTAAGATGGAATAGAAACAAATTCCATTCGCTGAGAGTTCCATTTCCTTTCAATAAAACCCATACCACAATAGACTGTTTATCACTGACACTGTGACAAAAGAAAGCAATAGAACCAGTTGAGCACACTGTAGCCAGAACACACCGGGGCTAGTTGTCACATGGGAAAGTTGAACTGTATCTCAGTAACTTTACAGTTTTGAGTCAAAAGTGTGGGTGTGTTGGTAGTAGTTTGATGTATTTGCTTGTAAATGTCAAGGGGCACAAGTTCTTAAATTACAATGTTGATGGTTTATGTGTGTTAGCATTTACAATATTTGCAATTTCATTAATCATTTTGTGCTTTACGTAAATTTTGTTGAAACATACAGTTTAATTCATCGGAAAGTCTCCAAATGCTGTCTTGGCATTAAACTTCCTCTGGCCACATGCCATGTTTATCATTTCAACATTTTTGTGTGTACTTTCTAGTGGTTTTCAAGCTGATCTGGACTGTGTTAAGTTAATTGACCAACTGGCCTCTGCTTAGATGCACATGTGGATGGTGATGACAGGGGTCCTTATACCAAATATAAGCTTAAGACTTTGGTCTTTCCTTCTCATCTTCCTCCAGACTTCTTCAGAGGCTCTAAATAGATGACCTATTTTTCATATGAACCACATAACTCAAGCTCTCTATATCAGTGGTTCTCAACTGGTGGGTCATAGGTCGGCTCTCATGTGATTGCAGAAAACAAAGCTAAATGTAAAACAAGAAATGCATTTAGCTATTTAATCACACACAGCTAGTACATTAAAATAAATAGGCTTTTAAATCAGAGAAGAATGTGTAATAATATTCCATATCTTTTTAGTTTTTGTTGTTGATGTCAAAGGTCATGCATCCAGTCAAACTCAACACTATGTTGATGCAATTGTGTCTGTCGAACGCAGACAAAAAAAAATTGTAATACATATAATACATTTCAATGTTTGAACAAAATGTTGTACTGTATTGGGTCGCCACATTGTAACACGGACAGTACTGAAGCAAAACCATTGGAGAGTCACTCAACCTCAGTTTGCTTTTCTATATTACCCATAAGTCATTTCCAAGCATGTCTGCTTTTTCCTTGGAGATTTAAATGGCTGTCAGACATGTTTAGTTAAGTAAAAAAAAAAAAAAAAAAAAGGCTCTGTAGGATTTCCTGAGGAAACCAAATGAAACAGGGTCACTGAGTTTGTTGTTTTCCATTTGCATCTGTTGACCAAATCTGTCAGTTACCGAAAAAAAAAAAAAAAACACTTTACCTGAAACTGAACTCTTACCCTACAGTGTAGGGCTTACACACTAACCTTTCATTTTTCTCAGATGGAAATTTGGCTGCGCTGACAAACCATACAATCTGATTGTTTGCCAACTGAGAGACTCTCCATCCAAATATCCACTCACCCATGGAAAAATAGTTTTTCCGATGGTGCCTCATTATAAATGAATCAGAAACAATGAGATATTTGTTCTCACATCTCGGGTGTTATGAAGCGAGATGTGCGGGCATCTACCAGCGGTTAGTCGCCAAAGACCAAAGTCTTTGTTGGCAGTTATCAGTGAGCTCCAGGTTGAAACACAATGCACAGGGGAACCTAGAAGAGAAGATGTGAAATCTTTCACATATGTGAAAGTTGCATGCTTCAGTGAGCATGTATTTCCTTCTCACTTCCAGTTCACACTGCAAAACTGATAAGTAATACTGTTCATGATCTATATGATACATATGGTGTGATCTAAACATCCAGATTATCTTCATTTCAGTTACAAATACAAACCTACATTTTGCAAACGCAACAGATTTTTGCCCATAACAGTTGATTTGATTTACACATTGCTTGTGCTCATATTGGAAAACTTTATGCTTATATGGTGCTAAATCAAGAACTTAAATATCTATAGATTGACCAACTAATTGTTCTAATTATTCTAAATGGACATTTGACATTTACTTGAGAAATGAAACTAGCACAGCTATTTTTGAAAATATAAAACCTACAAATATCAACCAGTGACTAGCCAGATTAAAGTATTCAAAATAACTGAGAGTGCCACAGCAAAATAATCAGTTTATTCTGTGACTAAATCATTTTTACCCTACATAGTCTGAGAAATAATGACAAAATCAAATTCACTGTTAACAACTTCTGCAAAAGCCCAACGAACAGTGTTGAAAGGTGTCACAGACCCATAGTTAGATGCTAAATGCGCTCTTGTTCCACTAAATGCAACCTGCTACTGAGCACAGTTCTCACATTTGTGTTTGTGACACTGTTACGAGCAGGCGCAGACCTTTGCATCTTGAAACTGTGGTTTTTCAGGGTGGAGTAGCTGTGACTTTCAGCACCCATTCTGTGGCAAACTATTCTAGATGCTAGAAAAGTTACGATTCTCATGAACTTTGACAATGTTATCTATAGCACAAAAAAAAAAACCCAGTAAAGTACCTGAAAGCCATACTCAAGTAAAAGTACAGATATCTTACCAAAAAATAACGTTGGTAGAAGTAGAAGTCACCGTTTAGAATATTACTTAATATTACATTGCAAAGTATGTGATATTTATTGTACTTAAGGGATAGTTCATCCAAAAATTCTGTCATTAATGACTCACCTTCATGTTGTTCCAAACCCATAAGACCTCCGTTCACCTTCAGAACACAAATGAAGATATTTTTGATGGACTCTCTGACCCTCCTTTAGACAGCGAGGGTACTATCACGATCAACGTCCAGAAACGTAGCAAGGAGATCAGTAAAATAATCCATGTGACATCAGGGGTTCAACCGTAATATTACGAAGCTACAAGAATACTTTTTGGAGTGCAAAAAAAACGAAGCAAAAAAACTACTTTATTCAACTATTTGTCTCTTCTGCGTCACCCTAGCACCATTTTGGAAAGTGTCCACTGTACGCAAACAGAGTATGCTATTCTGTGTCTCCTGCGGTATATCCATGTGGTGTGGCTGTGACAGAACAATATACGTTGTTTACTAATGGTACTAGGGTGAAACAGAGGAGACAAATTGATGAATAATGTTTTTTTCTGTTTTTTTTTTCTTTTGTGCACAAAATGTATTCTCATAGCTTCGTAATTTTCCATTTGAACCCCTGATGTCATATGAGTTATTTTACTGACTTACTAGGTTTCTGGACGTTGATCGTGGTAATACCCTCACTGGCATATGGGAGGGTCAGAGAGCTCTCAGAATGCATAAAAAAATATCTTAATTTGTGTTCTGAAGGCAGGGCCATGCACAGACCTTTTGAGGGGCATGTGCTGAAACTGAAAAAGGGCACCCCCTTCCCTTTTTTATATTAAGATTATTTAGTAAGCCTGCATAAAAGGAAGAAATGGTCAAATCTTCATGACAAATTCAATTAACACAAAATAATAGTCTCAAAAGCTTTAGATTTATTCATGATTAATAACAACCATAATACTAATATTAGATAATTAGATAATATAAATAAACAGGGGATTTAAGGGCTTCTTTAAACCTAATTACAACAGCTCTTGTGTACTCCCTCTTTTTTTAAATTGCATTTATAGAGAAAAAAAAATACTTGACTCATACATAAACATGTTAACCAAATAATACAAATTAGCTTATGAAACCAAACAGAAACCAAAATCTTTTTTTTATTGAACTTGATGCACTTTTTTTATGAACTTTGCAAAGAAAAAAATTATATATATTCTCTTTTTTAGCTATTCTGTTTGGTTTTATAAGCTAATTTGTATTGTTTGGTTAACATGATTATGAATGACATTGAGCAGAGGGGAAGGTGAGCAATGAGTCAACTTTTTGACAAACTTTTTTGAAATATAATTTAAGTAATTTTACTCAATTCCAGATTATAAGAAACTATAGCCATACCGTTACTATAACATATCCAACATGTATCCGCCTACCTGGCAAAAATTTGATACTGTGGTGGACCAGGGATATTGGTCTCTTGAAGGTCTCTTATTCACTACACTTTCCCCTAAAATAAGCCAGCAATGAAAAAATAAATAAAAATGGTGTAAACAGTACAGTTGCAGTGAAAAGCATTTCTGAAGGATCACGTGACACTGAAGAGTACTGAACTGGAGTAATGATGCTGAAAATTCAGCTGTGATCACAAAAAATATATTCAAATAGAAAACAGTTATTTAAAATTGTAAAAATATTACACAATATTAGTGTTTTTACTGTATTTTGGATCAAATAAATGAAGCCTTGGAATGAATCATGAATTACATTCTGCATGATGAAATATAAAGATTTCACAGTGATCTTCTGAAAAAAAAAAAATTTTGTTACTACTACATTACTGTAGTAAAACCATGTTTACTACATTTTATACATGTGAGGACAAGCAGAGAGTATACTATAACATGATTAGCCGAAATGTTAATAAATTAAGTGTATCAGCAATCATAAATCAAAGAAGAAATTTCTTAGAAATATATGTTATCTAGGAGACGAGGATCACTCGTCGCTTTGTGTAAGTTCCAGTACGAAACAGCCATCCAATATACTTGTTATGATTTTCCGATGGTAAAAACAAATTATATGTTGTTGTATTAGTTATCAATATATTGTTTTTGCCCAGCGAATGTTTGGAAATGTGAATTTCTTTTTTGTCTTTCATTAAAACGGCGACGTCGCCTGCCACTGCCGGCATCGCATTACATTTTCATCTAACCTTACAGGTTACAAACTAGTTTTTGTAGCTATACAGACGGAGCGCTCAGTTTTTCCTGTGGTAAAATGCATTTGGCCAAAATCGCATTTTATAAAAGATGAAATGCTACTGTATCCACAGGCTATTTAAGTGTTGGCTATATATTGGATGGCAAATGCTAGCCCTCTCTCTCAGGTGACGTCCCACATGTCTCAGTCAGTGAGTCAGTCGGACATCAAATAAATAAAATATGAGCCTTTATAGACAGTGTTTAGTAGTACTTATTCAAACAACAAGATATTTATTTACCCTTCGCAAAACTTTGTTCAGCTCAGCTGTTGTCTACTGTGCGGCTGCTGTGGAACTTCAGTTGATTCAATGAGAGGGGGCGGAGTTATCAGCTTACTGACAGCTTGAGGATCCAATGAGATTTACACAAGCTCGTTTTAATTACTTTCATTTGCTAAATATTTGTAAAACAGACAGACATATGTAAAGGGTGACCAATAGCATTGATAAAAAAAAAAAAAGAAAAAAAAAAACACCACCAAAAAAAGGGCACTTCGGAGTGTAAGGGCAAAAAGGGCATGTGTTCTGCACAGGTTGAGCCCTACCTGTGCACATGCCTGTCTGAAGGTGAACGAAGGTCTTTCAGGTTTGGAATGTGATTGTGAGTAAAAAAAAGTTTTTTTTTATTTTTTTATCTTCAACCTACTTAAGTATTGAAAGTAAAAGTACAAGTAAATGCAAAATGGAAAAGCAGCAAACAAATATATATGTATAAAAAATGTTCATACACAGCGTGAGTAGCAAGATTGTGTTTAGTTTTAACTCTTCCTTCCAGTTTGTATGTTTGGAGTGAGAATTAGAAGCACCTCTTCTAGTACTTAGTGTCTTTGATTCCAACATAAGAAATAATTTCTGGAATCTGCATCTGAAATAGGATTTAGATTTTTATTTACACAGATCCATGTACCTCAGAGGGGACATGGATGCATTTAAACTGCAGTTACAGATGTATAAATAGGCCTAATGTTTAGTTTTTTACATTAAAACTTTACTCTAAGGCGTTTGCAAACGCCACACCACATATGCTTGCAAACACTCCTGACAGCATTAAAGGGGTAATATGATACAATTTACATTTTTTCTTTTTCTTTGGAGTGTTACAAGCTCTTGGTGCATGAAGAAGATCTGTAAAGTTGCAAAAACTAATGTCTCAAATCCAAAGAGATATTCTTTATCAAAGTTAATACTTGTCCACGCCCCCCTGAAATGGCTTGTTCTCACACGCCCCCACATGTCTACATCACTATGTGGGAAGATTTGCATAATGCAGCCCAATGTTCACGCAAAGAAAGAAGGCGTAACTTTTATTCTCGCTGTTGACCCCAGCACCGTGTTGTGGAGATGCTGTTTCGTTGTGAAAGCAAAGCTACTATGTTTTGTCTTCACAAATGCAGACATGGTTTTATGGTTTTTATGGTCATATCTGAGCTGATAGTGCTAACAGTGAGGGATCTCCATACGCTGACCTTACCGAATCTGTTATCAAGAACATCCTGGTATTTCTCAGATTTGTCGTATTTCTTTTTTTTATCTGTTGCTGATTATGTGTTGACCTCTTGTTTGGGCTCCTGCGTATGCAAGGCTATTTCCTCAAGACTCCTTTGCTTCCAGAGAATTTCTACAGGAAGAAGGGATTTTTACTTGGATTTTGTATAAATGTCAGTGGTGTTTCGCGAGGCTGAATTTGAACACTTTAGCATCATGATGGGGGCTATTGCACAAATAAACACCACACAAATGTTCTCTGTGCAATTCTTTTTTTCCTTTTCGTTTTTCTTAATAAAATAAATCCTTATGTAAACGTCTTAATGTAAAAATCTCAAATAAAACTGACTGCGTATCACAGAAACAGATTATGCCGTATGAATCAGAGTATCTCATTTAATGGAATAGATTTGCATTCTGTGTATAATCTTTTACAACCACATTCTTTCCTTTTTGGTCATTGAGGTCATATGAATATATTTCCACACTTCTGTCTGTGGCTCAGTTTCACACTTTTGCAAGAAACTTTTCTCTGTTTTAAGTGCTTGTAAATGTGTGTGCTCATTAATGCGCCTACATGTGTTGTTATTTATAAATATAGAACGCATTGTAAACTGCAGATGTGTTAGAGAGAGGTGTCGATGCTTTCACTCCATGTACTAAATGCTAAATGTTGAAATTACAGTGAGAACATCGGTTCGTTTCCTCTCAGCGTTAACCTCTGCGCAGCCAGTAATTTACTAGACCCTGGGATCCACCAGAGATTCATCTCTGTCTTTAATGGGGCAATTTCCCAACCCTCTCCACCCTTTCCATCCTCCTCACCCCTCTTTTGTTCTCCTCCCTTTTCTCGGCCTCTTGCTCTCTCTTCCTATTTCTTGGCCTTGCGTCTGTTCTGTTGGTTTTGGGGGTTGGAGAGTGAGGCCTGTCATTACATGATCTCTAATGGTCTCGAGGAAACCAGTCCCTGCTGCGTCCTTTATATTTGAGACGACTCTGAAACATACGGAGGCCTGCATAGGGGACAGGAAGCGCTTTTGAAAATATGTAAAGAAATGTTGCTTTGACGTCTTTTTATCGCAGGAAACTTTCCCTTAGCAATAAGACTTATTCCATTACTTGAAAAACAGATGCTCCACATCACATTCCTTCCTGTACTTGCTTTATTTATTTCCAAAACCACAATCTGAAGGAGATCTTGACAGGCTCTACAAGAGAGACTGTTTCTACTGTGCGGTTTCTCCTTAGCTTTTGAAATGCTGTATTTCATTATGTTTTACAACAGCTTTATTCTGTTTTAGAACTTTAACATGTTTTTAGAAAACTTCTCTTTAGCACTGCTCTGTTTGTTCTATTATGGAGCACTTTACCAGTTACTTGTGAAAAAGAAATGATGCTATAGAAATTGTTCATGCATCTGTAGCCACTTTACGCTAAATTAATTTGCATAAAAAAAAAAAAAAACATTTTTACACTCACTTGAGGTGGTTTTTGATGTGCGAAAAAGGGTTTATCGAATAACGGGAGACGTTGTTATTGTCATTATTGAATGGCTGAGCAAAGTCTGTCATCAAAGCATTTCTGTATAATTGTCTTCCACAACTGCGTTCCCAAACAGCGGGCATCCACCTCCAAAAGAGCAATGACCACATTTATAGTGCTTCGTCTGTTATCTCTGAAGAGCAAGCAATTTATTATAAATGAAAATTATTGTATTCGTCTATAAGTCACATGACAGTATTTTTTGTGAAACAAGAATTAATTTTTAAGTTTACTGGTGTATTTTATGAATCAGTAGCACCTAATGGAAGTGCAAAAGTAATGTCTGTTTCCCAAATATTCTCATCGTCTGAAAATGGTTGCTTTGGGTTTCCGGCCTGTAACTTGTTTTTTTTTTTATCACAGCTGATAAGGGTTATTCACAATGGTCTCTGAAGGTTAGATACATACAGTACATTTTTTTTTCATATTTTAACACACTTTGAAAATTACACAAACTATCCATTCTAATTCACATTTAATTGTTTCATTTGTTTAATTGTAAAATCTGGCTTGAATATATGTTGTGGTAAAGAGGAATGTCTATGATAAACTTCATAAATTATAATAAATTTGGTCTGCTTATTAACTATTACATGGCTTCAAAAGACTTACTATATATAGCACAGAATACTATTTTGTGGTGTTATGTTTTATGGTGTATGGTTTTATTGTTTTTTTTTTTACCTTTAGAGCATCCATCCCCATCCACTTTCATTGTATGGAAAACCTTAAACGACTCCCTTCAAAGCACTGAGAATTTCACTGTGAACTTCCTCGTCCTTTTGTTACTCAAAAACAACATTGTAAATATTGAATACTCCTGAACTACTTTAGAAAGCCCTTTCAAAAGCCTTTGCCTGTTTCAACAGATCCTGAGATACTCTTATCTAAATTACGCCTTATCCTCAATTGACAAAGCAGGAATCTAGACTGCGTTGTGCTGTAGAAAAGGTGAGTTTGCAGACTGATAAAGTTCTTGTTTTGGATACGAGCTGTGCAACCGTAGTGCTGCAGGATAACAGGGGTCACATGGATTTTTCTTACTTCCTTGATCTGAAGCGGAAGGCTGTTGCCTTACCTTTGATCAGGTATTACAGGTGTTTGAATTCATTTTGGCTTTCTTTGTCTTTACTAGGTATTTAAAAAATATATAGTTTAATAATGTCAAACATTGGATAAGTAGCGAAAAATCCTGCAGTTAGGATCATGTACTGAGGGATCCAGGAATATTATCTGTTGACATATTAATGTAGGCCACATTATTATGTTGCATTATGCTCTTAAATCTTGTCTGGACAGCTCTCCTGTCAGCAGTCATGACATGGCTATCCTTAATAATCTCAGGCATGTCACAACATATAAAGCGATTTCCTCAGTTAGGTTTTCTATATCTGAACACTCTCAGCCAAACCCAGAAGACTTCCACCGGATCTTATCTTGTCTTGTAATCAAATACACAAATCCTCACATTGTGTCTGAGGGAAAGTGGAAAACAAACCAACCATAGCTCTTATTTATGATGCCACAATTACAGATGAGCTAAATGTATAGATGGTATAATTGTTTTTGTATATCAGTCCTGGCTCCACCCTCACACCAAGATAAAACATGACCTGAATTGACTCGGATGATTATTGAATTGGATGATTATTTATGTATATAAATTAAATTTTAATCTGTATGGAAACATAATTTGTATGATGCTTCAGGGTATAAAGATGTTATTTTACATTGTTTGCTCTAGTTTTGTGATCTCTGTGCTAGAGTAATTCATACTGTGAAGGTCTGTGGGTAAAAAAAGAAAGGTACTGTTCTGCATTTTGCCCAAATATACAGTCCCATCCAATCTGTAGGAAGCAGCTGTGATTGTAGGCGAGTGTTGCTGAGGTCATGAGGTCAGAGGTTGTGGGGTTGAGGGGTGTTTTGGGAGGGCGCAGTGCAGGGGCACATACAGTTTTAAGTGGGGGATGCTCAAGTGCGTGTGGAGCGTCAAGATCTGACACAGCTGCTTTCCTGGAAATGAGCAGCACACTCTGAGTTTCCCCGTCACGTGCTTCGCCTGCATGATTGGCATCACAAACTTTGTGCAAATTTAACTGTTTATGATTTAAAAACTGTTTGACTTACTATTTAGAATAGAACTCTCATATAAAAGGCAATCCAGGGAAATCTGAGCACTGCATTTCACATTCAACGTATTGACTGTAACTGGGCCATTATCACAAGCTACACTGTAGTTTGTGCTGGTTAATTAGTAGTGAAGAACCAGCACATGCAACCAATAGACGTTAAAATTAAACACAATAGAAATAAGCACAAGTCAGTAAGGAAGTTTTGGTAAGGAATCACACATAAGAATGACTCTCATTCAATTCAAGTTTATTTGTGTAGTGCTTTTTACAATATAAATCATTGCAAAGCAACTATACAGAAAATTACATTTCTACAATAATTATTAGTAACTTATCGGTGGTGACTGTCAGTTTATGTGCATATGGCATAAGTATATGGAAAAAATAATTAAAGACATAATCAAACAGATGATAAACAATATAAACTGCAATTATTTTATGATTCAATCACACTTGTAGCAATATTTGTTAGTTCTGTTTGTTGATTCAGGGTAAGCATCATCTGAGGTCCTCTGAGGGACAGCATCATCTCTTCTCAGGTGTTCTGGATCAAGACTGTAGCTTGTGTAAATCCCGTGGCAAAGAAACAAATAGAGACATAATTAGTGTAGCTGCTTTACCAAGTAAAATAGTTTAACCCAAGCAAAAAAATTATGTGCATTTGATCAGATATTACTGCAGTCCAAAATTATGAGACGCATTATTTGAATGCTTGGCCAAAGATAAGCGTTTTGGAGCAGGATGGATTGTAGTGTGGTAGAAGGCTAGTTAGGTATGCAGGAGCTAAACCATTTAGGGCCTTATATGTAAGTAATAATATTGTGTAACAGATACAGAACTTTATAGGTGACCAGTGCAGAGATTGAAAAATTGGGGTAATATGATCATGTTTTCTTGACCTTGTAAGCTGCTGCATTTTGGACTACCTGTAGCTTGTTTATTAAAGAAGCAGGACAACCACCCAGCAGTGCATTACAACAGTCCAGTCTAGACGTCATGAATGCATGTACTAGCTTTTCTGCATCAGAAACAGATAACATGTCTCCTAGTTTGGCAATATTTCTAAGATGGAAGAATGCAGTTTTTGTAACATGAGAAATATGGTTTTCAAAAGACAAGTTGCTGTCTAATATAACACCCAGATTTTTGACTGTAGAGGAAGTAACGATACATCCGTCTAGTTGCAAATTGTAATCCACAAGATTCTGTGTACTGTTTTTTGGTCCAATAATTAATATGTCTGTCTTATCCGAATTTAATATGAGAAAATTATTGCTCATCCAATCTTTGAAATTTTTTAACACACTCTGTTAGCTTAGATAATTTAGAAGCTTAACAGGTCTCATTGAGATATATAGTTGAGTATCATCAGCATAATAGCGGAAACTAATCCCGTAAATAGCAGAGGACCTAGGACAGATCCTTGTGGCACTCCATATTTTACTGTTGATAAATGACTCCCAATTTAAATAAATAAAGTTGTAGCAATCAGAAAGGTAGGATCTAAACCATCTTAAAGCCTGCCCTTGAATTCTTGTAAAGTTTTGTAATTGGTCCATAAAAATATCCAGATCTATGGTGTCGAACGCAGCACTAAGATCAAGTAAAGCTAGCAATGAGATGCAGCCTTTATCTGACGCAAGAAGCAAGTAATTTGTCATTTTAACAAGTGCAGATACTGTGCTATGGTCAGGTGTGAAACTCTTCATATTATTCTTTTTTTTTTTTTTTTTTGCAGGAAAGAGCACAATTGAGCAGACACAACATTTTCTAAAATTTTGACATAAATGGAAGATTTGAAATGGGCCTATAATTTGGCAGTTCACTAGGATCTAGTTGTGGTTTCTTAATAAGAGGCTTAATAACTTGCAGATTAAATGGTTTTGGGACGTGATCTAAAGATAACAACAAGTTAATAATATTGAGAAACGGTTGTTCGGCTAAAGGTAACAATTCTTTCAGTAATTTATTTACTCCCAGGGGGGTACCATCCCAGTTGCTCAAAAACCAAAAAAAATGCACCATCAATCCGCATTCCAGACCGCTTGTTCCTCATGTTTGCATTGAATGCTCACAATTGATGGATGGTCATCTATGCCCATGGAAAGACATCAACAATCCGGCGCAGAGAAAAGAAAACTAAATACATAAAAAAAATAAAAAAAATAAACTGGCATAAAGTTGGCTCGACGTTGGACGTTCGATATTCGCAAATTTAGGGATCATCTCTAATTTGTGGAGAATGACTTAGTCATAAAAACAACTGTAAACTGTTCATCTAGGTGGCAGCTGTTAAAGTAAACTGTAATTCATATGAAATTCTGCTACTTTTTTGAATGTTTTGGAATGTTAAAGCTCAATAGCATTTGAGGAGGAATGCACACCTTATACATTTTTTATATTTATTAAAATAAATTGTAAATAATTAGTTAAAGGTAAAAACGAAGCCTGTGCATCACTTCAAACACATCCCAAACAACGTTTTTGGCTGTTGACGTTAATAACGTGCTTTAAATAATTTCACCAACACTAATGCATCTAAAAAATTAGCCATGGTTGTAACAAGAATACAACACCAAAAATCTACGTTCTTGTAGCCATGGTAACTGCAAATTAGCCATGGTTTTGTCACTCCAAATAATAATTTAAAGAAATATTAAAATAATAATTTCTTATGGTTATAAAAACAGACCTAAGCCATCAATAGCCTTTAAAATTACTTAAAATGCATTAAATAAAAACAATGAGGCAATAATGACTAGTTCATTTCAACACTGTTAAAATACATAATGTAGGCTAATAAAAAAATAAACAATTTATGTACATAACATGTTATAACGAAAGCCTGCGAAGGGAGCCAAATTGCTGCTGCTGCACTTAAAGGATGATCAAATCTTTGTTTAGGCTATTGGCCAAACCCTTCATTCCAATATTCACTTAATTTTTCATTTTCATCCACTTTTTTGCTATATGATGACCCTATAATTTCTTCAACAAAAAACGTGGACATCACAACCCTTACAAAAATAAACCATGTTTTTTTCACAGTAAAATTGCTTAATTTTTCTTTTGCATGATTTCTGAATGACTTCAATAAATTAGACAACTGTATCAATAAAATCATAGTAATAGGTAACTGTCGAGAGCTACAATTGTAATTTGTAAATATTTTATTAATATTTAATTTTATTAAAATTCTATCTGATCTGTGTAGTATGTCAGGAACTCTCCGTCAGAGCCACCCCAATCATCACCCACACCTGACTCTCATCAAGCACCATCCCAATCACCGGAGTACTGATCACCTGCACCCAACAATCACTCACCAGGATAAAGACACCTTCACCTCAGTACTCCGGTGCCCAATTAAACTGGTGCCCAACCTCTCTCTACTAACCTGTATCTTCTATGTCCTCAGATATCCCCAAGACGATCTCCAGTGATATTCCTAAGCTGAGCTCTGGAAGTGATCCAGTCTACAACTCGATAACACCTTGTCACATTACCACTTGTAAATAAACTGTTCACTTGCACTAAACCCTCTGCCTCCATCTTGGTTTGTGACATAGTAGGTGTTTTTTTTTCTATGTAATATTTGAGGAAGGGGGGCACATTAACAATCTACATTTGTTATTGTATTTCTGAGTTTGTGGATCTGCTCGGCCCTGGCAGTTTTTAGAGCCGGTCAATAGCTGGACATACTGAAAACTTCCAAGTTAGTTTTTCTCCTTTTGCGCTCAAGTCTACAAGTTTCTTTCTTTTGAGAGATTGAGTATTACTGTTATACCATGGCACAGTATGTTTTTCTCTAACAACAGCTTCTAATGTATTAGAGAAAATAGTGCCCATGTTGCCAGTCATTTAGTCTAATTCATGTTAATTTTTGGATACACAGAAGTTTAGATAAATCAGGCAGGTTATTTGAGAATATTTATTTGAGGTCTTTGGTGGCTGGAACAATAGTTCTGCCCAGACGGTAACGCTGAGACATATAGTTATACGCAGCATGCACAATACAAGGAAATGGTTGGTAACATCATCACTTTGAGGTACGATATCTTTAACCTCCTGAGAACCAAGGAAAATATTTTTTTTCCTTATGCCTATTTTTTTGTGATTCCATACCTGTTTAGGGTTTAAAAAACATCCTACAATTTAGACATTTTTATTTTTATTTTTTATTTTTGTTTTACAGCATGTCCACTGTAGTGGACAACAGGATCATTTTAGTACGAAAACAAACACATTTGGTAGATAACAATTTTACCAGATTATAATTTTTTTTTTAACTAAGAATACATTTTGGGCTGTAAATTGATTATTATCCAATACAGACATTTTGATTATATAAACATTTATCATTCTTGAATCCTTTTCCTTACATTTTGCAAGTATATCTTTACTATTAGAGCTTAACACTTTGTTATGTCCGTATCCTTTTATTGGTCCCCTTGAATCCTTTTAGTGTTATTCGAACAATGAACATAGAACTAATGTGAAACTTTTGGAGGGGGATTTTTTTTCCTTCTGTCAAACTGAATCCAATCTAGTTTTTCCTTCACTTTTCATTTTATTCTTAGTATGTTTTTGTTAGTTGTGATAATCCAGGAAGCAATTTCTCTTTTTGGTAATGCAGAGGAACATCTTGCATTTGGTACATCTCATGTACGTCTTGCTCTTGGAGCCCTTATTTCTGCATCTTTCTGCATGCTTGGTATCCAAAAATATTCAATTGGACTCCAGTCTGCATGTGTTGTAGGGTCATCTTGACACCCTGGAAGCCCAGGTTACACGTGCAAATCTGATATGAAGGAAAAAAAGAATAATAAATGATAAATAATAAATAATAACAGTTTAAATACTCAATGCAGCTGCATTTAAAATTGTGGAACTGCATAAAACATACATATTACTCCTAGCCCACAGAGGGCGTTGAGTTTCCTGCTCATCCCTGTCTGTGTCTGCATCTGTCCCTTCACCTGAGCCTTCTGCATCATCTTCCTCTTCTTCATCACTGTCTTCTCTCACTGGTTGAAACTCATCCTCATCTCTCTCGTCATCTGACAACTCTAAATCTGAATCTCCCTCGACTATTTTGTAAAGAATTCTTTCTGCTTCAGTTCTATTTCCTATAACAATGTGGAGTCATTATTTACATGAAGATAGTCCTGATGTCCTCTATAATTGACATTCATAAAATTGCTAATTTTTCAAAAGATACATAATGTATTTGCTATCAGAACTAAATATATGATTCCTAACACCTTAATGAACAAGAAAATATATGATTATCATAGAAACAAAACCATAGACAAACAATATTTTACTCACCTTTTATCTTTCCATAAAATGTGCTTATTCCTATGCCGGCCATTTTGGATTGAAAGATTGAGGGAGTTCCCGGCCTCCCAGCCAATCAAATAACATATCCCTGAAAAGCCCAGGATGTCCTCTGTACAGTACAGCAGGAATTAAGAGACTTGCACAAAAGATTCCAAGGAGAGGGATGAAACTCAAATGTCCACTACAGTGGACATAAGTCAAGGGGCTGGGTCTCAGGAGGATATTAGTAAGATCGATTCCATGAGATATAATTAAATCTAGTGTATGATTAAAACGATGAGTGGGCCCTGTGACATTTTGCTTGACTCCAAAAGAGTTTATTAGGTCAGTAAACACAAGTCCTAATGCATCATTTGTATTATCAATGTGAATGTAGCCAGAGCAAGAGATACGATTGATTTCTTTTGCATATCTGAGAGTGTAACATTAAGCAGAAGTATTTCAAATGAGTTAAACCCATATCCTGTTTTCTGGGTAACATTGAGAATATATATTGTTGCAACACCTCCGCCACGACCAGTCTGATAGGGCTCATGCTTATAACAGTAGTTTGGTGGAGAAGACTCATTTAGACCAATATAATCATTTGGTTTTAGCCAGGTTTCAGTCAAGCAGAGTACATCAAAAGTATTATCAGTGGTCCTTTAATTAACTCTCGTGAGATTGTGACAGTCTTTAAGAATTAAAGAAAGTGCTGCCACCGTCAGATCACTGTTCGAAGCCTGATTTCAGAAATCATCTAATTTGTTATCATAGTAAATTGTTTTATAGAGCACTATATCATCAGATATTAAAATGTTAGGGTTAGTGAAGATTGATTAAATGGTTTACACTTATACCAATATTTCTATTCTCTCTGTCTTTTTTCTTTATGTATTCTGTGTCAATACACCACTGTTATGCTTACCAAAGCTACAATTAATTATTGGATAAAAAATACAGTACAAGCACTTATTTTGTGAAATATTAGCATATTTCACAAAAATGTTGTACTGTAATTAATCCCTGTGATGGTAAAGCTGACTTTTTATGACTCCTGTCTTCAGTCTCACATGATCCTTCAGAAATCATTTTAACACTGTGAAACAACTAAAGACAATAAAACTTACTATAAACAGTGATCTCTGGATGCAGCAAGATGCAAGCAACATATCTTCCAAAGTAAACTGATGCATCGTCCTGTTTGTGACTACTGACACAAAGGACATTGTGCAACAGTTGTTTTGTCTCGTCCAGTGTTGACAGTCTCTAGTTGTAGCAGTGGGATGTGACACTACACTAGTAAAGCTCACGTCAGGTGTCAGCACAGTGTGAACTCGTGTGCACAAAACATTTCTTATCAATGTTGAAGAATGTCCTGCATCTTATTATAGTTGTGGCAATTATGACACATTGTTTTGCGCTCTTTGATGAATAGAAAGTTCAAAAGTATAACTTACAGACCAGTTAAACACTTTTATTAGAAAAAGTATGACTAATATATATCCAGATCTGAAAAAGATTTGCGTGATGTGAAGTTACAGTAAATGCTTTAAGTAAGAGTAAAATTCCCTGGTCAGTAAAACTGAAAACGACACTGATAGTGGATTCAGATGGCAGATTATTATGGTTGATAAAGGACCTCAGACTGTTGGTTCTGTTACTTATTATCAGACTTGTGGTTGGTGGCAATGACGTACGTTCTCAGTGATTTTAACTTGTTGCTATGTGGTTATAAGGCATTCTGAGTGATCGATAAGTGCTTAACCAATGCTCAGCTCAAAAAATGTAAAAGACGACGAATTCTAGATAGGATCTCAATCTGCGTTACTAAGAATTTTGCATTAGCCTAAACTAATGTGAAGAACTGTGACATTACCTTTTGTCTTTTGCTTTCTCTTTAGTGGGAATGTGAAAGTTTTCGCCCACCTCTGCAGTGTCATTTTTAATGCCTTGGATTGGCCCTTTGACCCCACCAAGCACCAGTTTGGTCATAACCGGCCACATTATAAAGACACCGTTGGCTTCTGGGATTGCTCTGAGCAGAGCTGAGGGGAAGCAGCAGGATCTGACCGAGTGTGGTCAGGAGGAATGTAGTGCAGCGCTCAGGAATGCTGACCACTAAGAAGGACACTTATAGAATAACTGTGGGAAAAAGAACTGTGTTTAAAGTCTGATTCTAACACCTTTTAATGTTTAAAGGGACAGTGAAGACATTTATAGTGTTGCAAAAGATTTCCATTTCAAAGAAAAACTTTATATTCATCAAAGAATCCTGAAAAACAAACTACTAAAAATATTAATATTAAGCAGAGCAACCATTTTCAACTTTGATGTTAGAATAATTTCTGAAAGATCTTGTGACACTGAAAAACTGTTCTTGTTTACTGTATTGTTGAACAAACAAATATGCAGCAAAAATGTGAAGCTTTTCACTACCAATTCCATGTAAAATGTGTTAGTGACACTCTATATTAGAAAATTAAATGTGAATTAAATGGCTTAACTGTATTCGCCATGATTGATTGGATCAGTGAAAACGTATCTTTTTTTCCAGAAGGGTGGCAAACCTGAATGCAGGGTGGCTAAGTCTACCGAACATGGCTACTTTTAAACTGTTGCTAAGGGTCTATTTATTTATTAATTTTTCTTTCAAGTTAAATATTTGATTATTGCATAAAATGTATTTGGCTAAAATGCTTGTATCAAAATATTTAGACTAACCCTCTTTTCATTCTATCAATGATAAATCTGGGGAAATGCACAATTAGGGAGTTCATATGTGATTAATACTAGCTATATAGTTATTTTCAAGTTGAAATTGTGTATAATACATTATTATTTTTAATTGATATTTGTAAATGGGTAATTTGGCTATTTTTTATAAAAAAAAAATCTTTTTTTTTTTTTTTCAAAGATCTGGCATCCCTTCCTGAATGTGATTTAGCTAAAACAGAGCAAAATATGTATTTGATTACTGGGGTTTTTTGTGTCCCCATTAAAGACAAAGAGTGTTTAGCGATTTGTGTTTCATGCATGGGAAAAGGTCATAAAGGAATGAAACGTGGGTGAGTAAATGACAACATTTTCATTTTGTTTGAACTATTACTTGTTTTGCAGGCTCAGGAATTTTCTCAGATTTCTGAAACCAACACGGCCAAACATAACTCAAATTCGCAGAGATCATATAATGTGGATCTACTATAATTTCAGTAACTAGACCACCATCACTGTGCACTGCAGCACACTTTACCACCGGCCAACCCTGGAGCAAAGGCTCACCCGTATTTAAAATATTTTTGCAGCTCCTTGAACGAATTGGCCCTGAACCTCAGACTTTTAACACAATAGAAGTAAGTGTTTGTGTATCCGAGGCAGTTTTTCATCTGTCATTTTTCTGGAAACACGATTCCTGCCCTACTAGCAGGCAAACAGGCCCAGGCTGCTAGTTTTGCAGCGGTTGCTTCTTGGGAAGCCCGTTGGAGAGAGATGAAAGAAAGACTAATAGAGAAAAAGAGAAAGGGAATGAGAAAAGGGGAGAGCGGAGCTGCCAAGGAAAGCTTCCAAACTCACTGGTCAACATCAGTCATTATTCTCAAGACTTTGATGTAATTCCTCCCTGTTTTCAGGCTTTAGGACGGGCGCCCGTATCCACATGAATCAGGCTTGGCTGAGTAAAATATTCTCAAATCATTTGTCATTTCAAACCCAAGGATTGTTTCAGAGACAGACTGATAAGCAGCAGCAGCAATAGCAAGAGAGCTACTGGCTGCCGTCTACAAGTTAAACACATCAGTTACAGAAGTAGATCTTTGATCTGTTTCATAACTTAATATATATATATATATATATATATATATATTTCACATTTTGTGTTTGCTAAGATTCAGCTATGGTGTTTTGAGTGATTGCAAGGGGTTTTCTTACTGATGTATTTTTGCGATACTTTCAAAGTGATATGTCTAATGAGGGAAGCTAAGAAGTGATATGTTTTATTCAAAACAGATGAACGTGAATCTGGTGATGTTTTATTACTTGGGTTGTTATATGTATTGTGGCAGTTTGGAAATGAAATGTCTGGGGAGTATGGCTGCTCAGTTATGGCAAAATCATAATCAAGAATTGGCAATATTGTAATTACGTTTATTTAAGATGATTATGAGTAGGCCACATAACCAAAAAACTTTAAAGGCAGCAATATTCTGTACAGTTTGCTATGACCCCATTTTGCAAAAGTCACGTTACATGATTTTACTGGTTTGCCAGTAAAACTGGGTTTTTCTGGAGGAGTGAAAATGCACCGCTGAAAAGGGGACAGAATGGGACGCAACCATTTTATCTTGATTATTGTATTTTCATAATCGTTGGAGGCCAAAATTGGAATTGAAACTGTATTTTCATTGATTGCTGCAGCTGTACTGGTGAGTGCCATTGAAATGTTAATGCCCTATCATGTTTGGAAGTAATGTACAACCTACAGTACACCAAACCCTATCAGATAGTGTTAACAAATGCTAATAACAAATTAGATAAAAAGACATTTCCTGAAGCAACCATGAAACTTGTGAAAGTTTCTTTTATCAGGACTGGTGTTTCAGTGGGTCTGCACTTGATTGTTCTGCATCACTAGTGCAATACCGGGTGCGCTACTGAGCAAGTTTACTTCAGAAACGCCATACATATGGATCAGGTTATGTGGCCTAGACTGCAAAATGTGTTAGTTTACAAGTTATTTTCCATTAATCAATTAAGTGTCCTTTGTAAAAATCATAATTTGTGTGAAAAGGAATAAAAGTTGATGGTGTTTTACTGCTACTAATGTTGATTTCAGCTGGAAACTGCAGTGAATTGTCTCTGGAGTATGGCTCACATTACTCCTTCAATATAGGTTTATGACAACTTTTCTCCTTTTTAATCATCTACCTACCACATAAATTTTGTACATTTGATCACTTAGATTAGAAAAAGTAATCGTGCAACTCTGCTCAATAAGATGCATGATTTAAAGTATCTTTCATGTCCATGGCACTAATGGTGCAAGATACAGTTGCTTAGCAACAATAGTAAAACCATTCAAGTGAAAAATTAATTAAAAATTCAGAGATTATTCTCATTTCGGGTATTTACTAGAAATCAAGTGATTCACACTTGACATCTGCCAATTTTACTGCTAAATAAAATCTCAATAGTCTGAAATGTTTTGTTGTTTTTTAAATGGCAGTGTAAGGAATTGGAGTGATTTTTTATGTGCACTGTTTGAGCAGTTTTGTTCAAAAATAGGAATTTGAGCACCACGTGGGTAAAATGTGAAAAGTTAAATTTGTGAAATTTGTGAAAATACTTTATTTATTTTTTTACAGCTGTTAAAGCAGAAGATGATCAAAATATGTTTTTTGTGAATATTTGTGCAAAAAAAAAAAAAAAAGATTCAAAATCGTGTATAACACAAAAAACAAACACACTTGGTGGTTACTAGGGTGTTCTGTATGGTTGCTAGGAGTCCAAGGACCAAGTCCTATATTCTGGTCTCTACACTGTTTGTAACAAGTGTGGAATAATAATAGTGTGAGCTTAATGCTTGCACCCTTTAGGTGATGAGATGATCTTTTGATGATAGTGTAGGTTTGACTTAAACAGTCTACAAATAGTGCAGGATGAGTAACTTGCTGAATTTTAATAAGGTTAGGGGATCGTACCAATCATGAACCCTATAGGAGCAATAGCCTTGAGAAGAGGCCCCCGGGCGGCGCAGCATAAATGGCTGCCCACTGCTCGGGTGTGTGTTCACAGAGTGTGTGTGTGTTCACTGCTGTGTGTGTGTGCACTTTGGATGGGTTAAATGCAGAGCACGAATTCTGAGTATGGGTCACCATACTTAGCCACTTTCACTTTCAAGAGTCGTGTTTACAGTTGCATATTTTTCAACAAATGTATGAAAGTTGAAGATGATGAAATTACCTTCTAACCTCAGCTATACCCAGAATGCCTGAGCACATGTTCAAAACACAATGAAGACACAGTGCGCATCTTCCCTTACGAAAAATAACCATGGTTTTATAATAGTAAAACTGTAGTAACCCATGGTTTTTTGGCGTATTGACTGCCATTTGTAAAACCACAGATTTACTACAAATACCATGGTTAAACTATGGTTAATATAGCAAAACCATAGTTAATTTGTGGTTACCATGGTTTAACTAGAGTAACCATGGTTTTTTGGTTTTATTTGTAGTAAAACCATGGTTAATTTTCTTAAGGGTTCTGCCTTCATAAATCTGCCTTTTAGAACAGTGAAAAGCTGCTGTGGACTATTCAAGCCCAACTAAAAACTTCAAAACAAACGTTTTTTTCAAGCTCCATCCTAAATTAAGCCACACAGATTAGTATCAGAAGCCACTGTGCAGCAATCTTTTAGACATAAGCGGCAAAACTTGGGAGTGAGACTGTTGGTATATGCCCATTCTTCATTCTAGAGAAACTGTCCACTCATTCATATCTTTCCACTCCTCCCACATTCCTCAGGCTCTTCCAGTGATTGTGTGAATTTACTCCTCAAGAAGCCCATTTTACCTGATTTTACCTTTAAAAAAATTATCTTCTGATGCTTTATTCAGTCAATTAAGAAATACTGTATCTTCAACCCAAGTAAAACTAGTTAACTAGTTAGCAGCATGTTAGTCAAGTGGATTTTATATTGCACAAATCTTTTATGTCAGTTTTGCATGATTATAAATGCGATGGAATATATATATATATATATATATATATATATATATATATATATATATATATATATATATATATATATATATATATATATATACACATATGTGTGTGTGTGTGTGTGTGTGTGTGTGTGTGTGCGTACAGTATATATATATATATTCCATCGCATTTATGATGTATGTATGTCTGTATATTTCAGTCATGAAACTCTACATGGCGTAGGCTGATGTGTATTAACGTAACTTATGATATTCACAGCATTAAACTTTCTTAAATAAATCTATTCCATCTTTATTTGATGCTTTAACTCTAACACTTTCTATTCTATTGCAATTCTACTTTATCTATTTATCTTCTTTTTTATTATATAACAAAGCAAAAACATAAAACACTAGCTTTCTTTTCCTATAGGCTAACCGACACTTGTATTTTGCAATACGGTTGAAATCGGTGTAGCAAAAGAGTATTAAATCATGTGAATTTCAGATTTTTTTGTGTAGAAGATATGATGTAACTTGATTTTTTTTAAAAGACATGAAGTAATATTTTAGGTTGTCTAAAAAACACGGTGTGCAATAAAGTTGAGATTATATAACATGATTTGTTTGCTATCTGGAATTCACCATGTTCTTATCTCGTCAAAGCTGACATAAAATTACAGGCTGGTGAACATGCAACAATAAAACTCCACATCTCTGCACAATTTCTTCCTTGCTGGGAGGCATGGATCAAGAGAAATACTACGATGAGACATGCTGGTCTATTGCGGCTGTTTTTGCCAATGCGATGTTTTTGAGAAGCACCACATGCTAAAAATGAATCGTAGTGGGAACAGTGACACTTGGTTAGTGCTACACAATTGATTCAGCTTACGTGGGCGATGCGCGTGTTGCCGCTTTCCCACATGCAGATATCAGCTGTGTCATTTCTAGCCTGTTTTTAATCAGCATAACCATGAGCTGCTGCCAAGAGGCGGCACATATACGCTGTGGTTTGTGTGAATTCCCGTGAATAGCTAGAGAGTCACCTGGCAAGTTGATTAACAAAGCCTTTGGGTTGAGAGGGAGCTTTGCTTGTTCTGACTTGTCTCAGGGTTCTGGCTAAAGATTAGATAAGTTAAATTCATCATGCACTACATTTTGTGGTTTAAATAATAAGTGTCTTGTCTTTTCAATGTGCACAGCAGGCCCTAATAGGTGTTCGTCCATTTCTAAGAGGCAAGTGAGCTTTTTAAAATGACTGGAAAATTGAATCCATTCACTCTTAATAACTATCTAATTATAAATGATTATTTATTTATTTGTTTTTTACTGCAGAAGTGAAAACATAATATAGAAACAATCTAAAAGGTTATCTATTAGATTTCAACCTAATAGAAACAGTTCATCGACATTTATATACCCTAAGGCCATCAAAGATGTAGATGAGATTTAGATCAGATTTTGATAAATGTAGCATTATATCACTAACTCACCAGTGGATGCTCTGCAGTGAATGGGTGCCGTCAGAATGAGAGTCCATACAGCTGACACATTGTGGCAAGTTACATGCCAAAGTTCAATACTTACAGTTAGAAGTTTGTTCAAACATCAACCCTAAGAATGAGCAAGAGTAATGCTTACCCTAGCCAAAAGTAAATGTAAAGGTCAATTTAGTTTTTTTTTTTCAATTCTTCTTCTTTGTTCCCAGGCAGCACTTGTGAACAACTGTGCTGACTCATAAAGAAAAGCTGAAAGGTAAACTTCGATTAATCACACAGAAGTCAAACAAATTCACTTTCTCACAGTGCAGAAGTGCCCGAAGGCCTCAAGACGGTTTAATGGTGCCATTATCAAATAAGCAAAGATCATTTCGAGACTTTGTCTGCTTTCTGCCTTCTGCCTTCCCGAAATCAGAGTGATTAGTTTAATAATACGTGATTCACCAGACTGCACAGATGCAGTGATGCAATCAAACAGACGCAAAATCAGTGATTCAGAGTTGTTGAGTGGATCTACTCGCAGGGGAACAGTTGTGGGAACGTTACAGAAGCACAGGTGAACGGGGGTCAGCAGCAGTTGTTTTGGCCGTATGGAAACTATGCTGAGCTAAGGAGAGAAAGAACCTGACTCCAGGATTAGATACTGACCTCTGCACATCCGCCCTGCCCTGGGGGTCGTGACCTTTGGCACACACTGACGGCAGCTGACACTTGTTCACATCTGAGTGCTCCACAATGACAAGACAATGATTGTTACATTTAAAAATGAGAGCAAGCTGAATGTGAATGTGCATATTGGGCACTTTAAGTTGTTTTTACATATTAAGTGACATCAATTCTTTATTATGCGGCTCTCTGGAATACTCGATTCTGATTGGTCATTCATTGCATCCAGCAGGCAAATATTTTTATAAACCTGCCTAATTGACCTGGCAATGATTACTTTATGCTAGTTTTATGTCTCTTGTATTCCTTTATGGTCTTTTTCCTCTCAAATAATATTGTGCAAAAATAATCATATTAATTATAAATAACATTGTGCCAAATTAATCATTATATCATATTATATTATATTCATTGCACTGAATATCCCGTTAAAAGCCAGATGTTGTCATAAAAATAAATCCATCTGGGTCCTGATAAGCCCATCTGGGTTTATTTTGCAATAAACTGTGGTTCATTGCGGTATCTTTGTTGTTCATCAACATTTAAGACACATCTGAGAGCGTGTACAGTAAACTTTCCCTATAAAAAAAGCAGATGACTGCTTTTATGACAATAAAATCTCATTTTCCCTCACAGCCCTGATGTTTTACTTCTGCTCCACCAACGATGTTCTGAAGGTTTGAACAGATCACGATTTTATTTCCATGATCCCAGACTCCACATGAAAGAAACAACGGCTGAAGCCCATCTGCCAGCGTTTGTTTACTGGAATGATGAATATTATTCCACTGGATTTAGATTAAAGATATGCACATAATTCCAGGTATTGGTAGTTTTCTGCCAAAAAGTTTATGGCAATACGATGCATAATTCAAAATTATATTAACGCAGTTAACAGACTATTTTTAGAGTGTAGATTTTCTGAGGATATGGGTTTATAGTATAATTTATTCAATATTTAAATATTTAGGTAGTTATTTCTTTGATTATTTGAAAGGTCAATCCTAGTTTAACAGAAGGCTCCTCTAACCACCCACCCATCCGTTAATCTGTCCATCGGCGGAGGTGACACTACCCTCTAATCATCATTGACCTGGACTTTTCTTTCTCATCCGAGACCACAATTAGACTTTGTCACCCAAATCCTCCATCTCATTGCTCTCTACTCTGAACAGTCCTCTAGTTTCTTCACAAGGACACCACACCGCATTTCACGCCGTTACAGAAATCTGTGAAAAAAATAACAAATGATAAAAATACACAGGCTCATTGCATTTACTTAAATTTCACACAAATTGTAGTGTTAGATGCATTCATGAAGCTCAAATATTTTTTATAAAACATATCTAAAATATTATATACTTTTATGTTCAAGCATAGTTTTTTTTAACTGCTTACGCATGAAATCTTTACTTATAACATGATTTCTGAAACCTGACACAAACACCAGAACCACACACCAAATCTGCAAAACCAGACACTCATTCTCGACCTTTGACTCAGTTTTCAGTTTCAAAAAACACTTTTTGCAAAAAACAACACACAATTATCTATGTAACATGAAAAAATCTTACGTTAATGAATTTTATGGCGAATGTTTGCTTTTGAGATGTGTTTGTGATATTTTGAGTTGCTTCATTTTGCAAGAGATGTGAGGCATTTTTTTTTCTGTGTGCAATTCTTGGATTTGTGTGTAACGGTTTTAAAAAAAAGATTTGGAAAATATTTGTAAGCAGTTGAAAAAAACTCTAAGAATACATTTAAGTAGAATGTTAAGCACCACTTTTCACTGTTGGTGTTTTGGTTATTTTATAGGCCTTATTTTGTACCCTATTTAGTACAATTAAGTGCTTAGCATTTGTATTAAATACAAGCCTCACTGAGTGTCACTGCAGCTCCCAGTGTGTGTGTGTATGGGAATGAATGTACGATAAGGACATACGTCACAGTGACCTCTCCTCTGTCCATGAGCACTTAGCGAGCAACAATAGGAGAGTTCAGAGAGCAGCGGACAGAGGATGAACAGAGGACAGGACTGAAGACGAGTGTGAGCGTGTGTGGGCTGTTAACAGTTGTCAGGTTAATAAGGAAAGCCTGAAGCAGTAAATCAGGAAATGTTTACAGTTTAAGAACAGGAAACTGTCACCTGTCACGCTTCGCGTGTGAGCATAAAAGGCCCAGCTGTGGGAGTTGTGTCATCCCTTCAGATATGAAAGAGCGCATGTTTATAAGAGTGTTTCTCAATACTGCTACTCTTGCCCCCCAGCAATGCACATTTTTGATTTCTTCCTCATCTAACACACCTGATTCAATTCATCATCTCATTATAAAGTCTGTGTGACATGAATTGGGTGGGTCAGATGAACAAAATATGCAAATGTGAGGTGCAATAACCTCCAGGTTTAAATGAAAAGAGAAGATGACTGACATGTTCATTGAATTCATGGAAATACTAAATAACAAGCTCATTAATTACAATAAACATGCCTTTTTGAGGCCCTCTATGCCAATTCTAATGGGGCATCTTACCCCAAAACTCTCATTTGATCTTTTTACTTCAAAGTAACAACTATATTGTTTTTACCCCACAGATCTAAAAACATGAATCTATCATTAACAAACAGACACAAATAACCTTTGATATTCAACATAATTAAATGTTGCAGATCACTTTTAATCTCAAAACTTTTTCCATTGACAAAATTTTACACATGATGGCATTCAGATGAAATGACAAAATTAAAAATTGCGTGGCCATTTACTAAAAGTGTTGGGATTTTGTGCGGTCTATGGTAAATAGAAAAACATAAGGTGGGGTGCATCTTAAACAGGCCTGCTCTTTATACATTTAGAATGCATCCAAGTAACCAAGTAACCAAGTAACGTAGTTGCCTTCCTTTTCGAGGCTCATAACAGTGACCTGGGGGGCTCAGAGCTGCGCATGCGCTGGAAGCGCCATCAGTCGCTAGTCAGAAGTTTTAACAGTGAGCCTTTGCTGACACCTACTGGTCATTTAATTGAAAAACAAGAAAGTCGATACATTTGCATCTAGAAGGTCTTTATTATTTTTATTAGAATTATTATTAAAGTAAAAAATAATTAAATTATTAGAAAATTATTAAAGTAGACTAAGTGAACATTTCTTATTTATTAAAGATGATCTGGAACATGAAACTAATCCGATGACCTCAGATCATCAGACATCTGAAAATAAATAGCATGCTATGTAGACTTGATTTCAGCATATTAATTGACATTCATAGTATATATATATATATATATAAAACAACATGATGTCACACCCATTTCTTTTTCTTTAAAAAGCTGTACACAAGCAGAGTGTATAAAAAGCTGAACAGGTTTGTCTGCCGTCTTCAGTTGAGCAGAACGAGACATGACAGGACATGAAGGACAAAAGGACAAAGAGCAAGCTGTGGCTACAGGACTACATCTGTAATGTGACCTTTTTTTTCTTTTTGCTCGTCTTCCTCTTCTTTATTAAATAACTATCAAGAAATGTTTGCCTTGATGCAATGCAAACCCAGTGGTTTTCTATTAGCCATTTTCAAACGGGCTACACCCTGTTTGAGATAGGCTGTAATATTATTGGGAACCAGCTGTTTATTTACACTGATTTAAGAAGAAGAATAGGCCTATATAAAATGTTCAGTAAATTTAAAAGTCATCTTCCACAGGTTTGTCACGAGGTGACGCTGTTTCTTTTATCTTTGGGAGTTTTCCTTCAGTTTGCAAGACAGCACTTGCTGCCTGTTCAGTTTGTCTCTGCTGGTCGACTCATTTATTCACCCCATCTGCATACAAACAACCACCTCCTTGAGGGCAAGAATGAGCAGCAAGACGTTCTGAACACAAGAACAAAAACTTTGTAAACGGAAATCTATTCGTTTTGTAATCAGAAATAGCTTATACGTTAAATGAATCTGCCAAACACACGTAAATTAGAGATTTAAGGAAGATTCAACTTTTTTTTTTCGCGAATAAAACAAACGTTGTCATTGGGGTCTAGGCTTGTTTTTTTTTTTTTGTACAGAGGTAGGCTACTAGTGTTAACGTCAGCTGATTGACATCAAAGTCTTTCTCAACACCCATTACGGCCCATTTAATAAACGATATAGCCTTTAACGTCCCTGTCGAGATTGATTTATATCCCTCACAGCCTCGTTTTCATTCACGATGAATTAAATATGGTGCACCGCGGCGATAAAGACATACGGTATGTATATTTTAATTGGTGTCAAAGTTTTTCTTATAATGATCATTTCTAATAATAGGCCTGTTTGTAAAACAGTTTCTTTCAGATACTGTAATGAAATCGCATTTTATGAAAGGCTAGGCTATATAGCTATAGCTACATTGGTTGTAATACAAAAATAGACAAAAATGTATAGAACTTTTGACTTTATTGCGTTTACCCAATGGATGTTGCAATAATAATAATAATAATAATAATAATAATAATAACTTACGATAGACTGTATTTTATATTATTTGATAATATTATTTTCATTTAAGATGGTGAGTTACGTTTTTGAGACCATATTAGGCTACTTCTATAGAGAAAACAAAGGTTTGTGTAATGGGACTTTTGGCTTTGGCTTTAGATAAATAAAGTCCTGGACAATAACAAGCCACGGTCTATAACTTCATAGTAGAAAAAATATTCTAATGTATAACATCTTTTACACAGCCCGTCGTAGCGTTTGTAACCTTTTCCATTTGTAGAGTATGTTGTCTGCAGGAATACATCAGCCATGAACGCCACATTAAAGCACATTATCTGTGGCACTGCTGCGTCGGGTTTGTATTATCATCCCCTTCTCGCTTCCAAACCCATCCTTCATTCATTTCTCTCGCTGGGTCTGTTTCCAATCTGAGGACATGCGTGATAGATTTGGGAAATCATGCCCACCCACGTCCTCTCGACGCTCGGTGGGCTCCGGTATCAATACGATTATATGCGCAGGAAATGTAGAAATCCTCAACAAAGAGCTGCATCATTAATACAAACACCCCACGGCCTTCAGCAGCCAAGTGCGAGGGGAAATGGTTCACTTTCATCTGAATGACCCGACAATTTTATATGATAGCCAATTTTCACTAGAAAAAAAAAAAACCTAGACGCGCAATGGGAAATGCAAGATATTTAGAAAAATATGTGCGAAGATCAAATACATACGGCACCCTTATGATCAACAGCCTTTTATAAATCTGTTTCTTATTTTAGCCTCGTTGCTTCACAGCTGAACAACATTCAGGCAGATTCGATTTGTGCTGTCATTGTACTTATCTTTCATTGGTTTTAATGGTCTCCAGTATTTTCTATAGGCCTATTGTAATTTTTGTTTCTGTTGTATTATATATTTAATATCTGGATTTAACAATAACTAAAATAATCATAAAAAAAACATTTAAATTGCTATAAAAAAATTATTTTTGATCGTATTACTGTTCAATACGTTATTTATTTATCAGTCATTATTATTATTATTATATTATATTATATAATAATTTGCTATTCATTATTTAAGATGTAAAAATCTGCAGAGACAAATAATAAAGAATATTAAATATTAATTAATAAAATATTATGACAATAGCGAAAATTATTTACAACTTTGTACAATATGCATACTGTCGTCTGATTTTGCTAAATTTCTCAAAAAAAAAATTTATCTCAGCGATACACAATTCGTGTCACGTTTCTTACCTTGAGCCCTAATTCAGCAGTTTTGAATAAACTTGGTCGATTTGCCTGTAAAAGCTATTGCGTGAATATGAAATAAGCAGAGGCTAAACTAATCTTTTGGTGCTGGTGGATTATTTCCAATAGTGCATTTATGGTAATTTCTTTCGATTTCCAAAAATAAAAATAAAAATAAAAAATCGAATTGCTTTGACTGCTCGACACATCATATCAGGCATTGTGACTGAATCAACGGATCAATTTATTCTTGACCATATCCCGACACCTAAACCTAACGTTAACCATGAGTTATCCCTAAAATCAGAGGAAGTGGTGAATTACACTGATGTACAAGCACCAAACTTTCCAAAAACTGTCAAATGGTTCTTCAAATCTGATTGGTTAATCACAATGCTGTTCCAGGGTCGCAGGTTACTTGGTAAAATCAGGTTCTGCAACATGTCACTGTCCTTTTTTTTTCATCTCAGCACATGCTTTTAATATTCTATGTTAATTCAAACATAATACGCCATATGTCCAGCAGTCAATGGAGCAAATGTAATTTGTCTAATTCACACTCAAAGCTAAGCGACGCAATACCCTTGTGACTCGAGTGACGCGACATCAATCACGGCTCCTTCAGAGGACTGTCTGCGGACAGAGCCTGGTACAGTTGCCCTGTTTTCATTGGAGTGGAGCTTCTTCCTGAGAACTCCGTCATGACATCATCGTCATCCGATTCCCGAACAGCTGCAGGAATCCAGTTGCGTTGGAGTGGACGATGGACATTGCTGCAAGCGCAGCTCTCCAGACCTCCTGCGCTCGAATGGTGAGCACTCCTGTGTGGCCAGAGTGAATCTCGTGTTGTTAGCGCGCTCGTCTCTTCATCCTCCATCCTCCAGGGAGTTCTGAGGACCCAGAGACAGCCCTTTACAAGCGAAGGAGAGGTTAAGACTCCTGCGCGCTGCCATCTGCTCGTTTAAAACCCGTTTCGCGTCTCCAACTTGTGGATTATGACCCTGGACACTGATTTAATGGATGACCTCGTTGTGGACGTGGTTGGAGAGGGTGGCAAGGAGTCTGGAGACGAGCATCTTTCGACCTCCGCTCTTTCTGCATCCGACCAGTTACATAAGAAGGAGGATAAGGACCGCGTCCCATCTTCCATGTGTCCCTCAAACTCGAGCAAGAGCGCTTCGGTGAAGCCGCCCTATTCCTACATCGCTTTGATCACCATGGCCATCCTCCAGAGCCCGAAGAAGCGTCTCACCCTCAGCGAGATATGCGACTTCATCAGCCACCGCTTTGTGTACTACCGAGAGAAGTTCCCAGCCTGGCAGAACTCCATCCGACACAACCTCTCCCTCAACGACTGCTTCGTGAAGATGCCGCGCGAGCCCGGTAACCCCGGGAAAGGGAATTACTGGACTCTGGATCCCAATTCATCGGATATGTTTGAGAACGGAAGTTTCCTGAGGAGAAGGAAGCGATTTAAGCGGCAGTACTTCAAATTCGGCGTGTTCAAAGAGCAGGCGCTGCAGCCCAGTGGCTTTCCGAGCCTCGGCTACGGCGCGTACGGGCTCAGCGCGTCCTGCGCTCATTTACCGGGGCTGGATATCTACCCGTTTGGCTTCCATCAAGCCATCGGCGTGCCACCTGTTGGGAGCACTTTACCGGCGCTGTCCACGCTTTTCTCGAGGAACTCTGTCACAGCCAAGTCTTTCCCACAGTCTCAAACAGTGACCATGGAGCCTGTCACCCCTGGCCTCGCCTGCGCAATGGCCCCGAGCTCTCCATACGCGTCCTCGGCACTGTTCAATCCAGTGGGCTTCCCCCGACTCCTTAATTTTCAGTACGAGTACCAGAAGCTGCAAGATGTGCACAGCCACGTGGATTTGTCCACTAAACACAGACTCCTGGCCAGCGTCAATGACTAGCAGCGCACATTTGGACACGAAACTGTTGTTTCTTCTTCTACTTCTTCTCCTTCTTCTTCTTTTTCTTCTCTCAGGAATCATTTCATTTATCCCGAGGTATAAAAGTGTGTAGAGCATCGCGTCGAATGTTTTCGAAGAGGCTATTTTAAGGATTTTATGAGCTATTCATTTCTGTCAGGACTTCATCCAGTGAGGTGTTGAAGTGTCACATGCCGAAACTGTTTATTGATGCATGTTATTTTATTGGAATGATTAAATATCGAACGAATCGACTATTTAAATGACGAATTTCCTTTTCGCGTTTTGACGGAAATAAAATTGACTTCTTTAAAATGGACAAGAAATGTCATGATTTGGCATGAACGAGAAATACAAGCAGAAAAACGGTCATAAGAGTGTGTTGTAAAACAAAATGCGTTTTACTAGCAACTTCTCTCTTTAAATGTGCTGTAAATACAGAGCCATTATTTTCCAGACGTGTCCCACTCATTTCTCAACAAGTATCATAAGCATCCACCCAAAAAAAGGTAAGATCAGGTAAGATATCGATTGCTAAAAATTGTATTTAATTAACTGTTATTATTCACAGTCACATTTCCAATAATGTGAATTAATCTCATTATATGAATGAAAAATTAGAAATTATGATAACTAAGATGCGCATAGATAAAGACATCCTCTGTTGTGTGTGTCAAAGTCAGAAATGAACCAGTACTTAGAAAGTTACAATAATGCCCCACGTATTTAAAATGTGACAGCAAAATAAAAAATAAAATAATAATAATAATAATAATAATAATAAAAATAGGATTTTCTCTTTTAAGTCATTTATCAAAAACTTGATGAAGATCTAGATAATAATCTTGCGTTTTGCCAAAGGGTTAGTATTGATTATGGTAGGGTTTTTAAACAGTAACTTGTGCATTTTATGTGATTTTATATAATCATGTTTATTGACATTCAGAATTTATTGAACTGGTTCAACTGGAGTATTGGGCATAAATGAATGGCATTTTAAAGGGTTAAAATAATGCCCTGATAAAATGAGCATGAAAATAATATATATATATATAATAAAAATATATACAATACAAATGTCCCCCTGTAAATTATTTTCATGCTCATATATATATATATATATATATATATATATATATATATATATATATATATATATATAAGTAGCCTATAACACGTGTCCACTCGTGTTGGTTTATTTATTTGAGCTTGTTAAGCGGAAAAAATCACCCGGAGTCTGATCAGTCTCAAATGCGCTTCACAAATACACAGTATCTCGCCTGAGCACGAGCAGATTTCCATCTGAGCGCACACTGTAAATAATCATCTCCAAACGCTCAGCGGAGTCTTGACAGCTGACTCTGCCTCAGGTGTATATTCACACTTCCTTTAGTCTGACAATCATTTAACACAGTCATTTCAATCGTTGATTTCAAAAGCTCTACACATTATATCCAGCCAATCATCACATGACCGACAGTCTTTGATCCCTCTTCTGAGTGCTTTGCTAGAATCTTGGGGCCTCCGTTTTTAGCTTGAAATGATTGAACAGATTTTGTATGATTTCATAATCAAATCAAAATGAGGCTGTCACCAAATTCATAAAATGTTTCAGTAAGAATTTATATTTTTCTCCTGGCAAAGAACAGGCCGCAGACTCGAAATGAGGAATAATGACACCCTTTTAAAGCAGGCTACATATTTGATTTTATGTGTACTGTGCAGTGTGCTGTTATTATGAATTTAATGTCATAAAGGCATATGATTGCTAAGTTTCAGACTATTCATTCAAGCTACACAAAGAAGAGAATGATATTAAAAGGCGAAATTCAGTAAACATCTTGTTGATGATGTGTATGATTTTGTTCAGGCGTATAAACGTAATGTGCAATGGTTCACTTTAAATGGTTTCCCACAAAACCATTGCACTCTTAAAAATCAAGGTGCTTCATGGTGCAATATAAAAACCCTTATGTCTAAATGATTCCATTAAGAACCTTTAACATCTGAAGAACCTTTCTGTTTCTCAAAAGGTTCTTTGTGGCGAAAGAAAGTTCTTCAGATTATGAAAAGGTAAGAAAGAGATGGTTTTTTAAAGAACCTTTGACTGAATGGTTCCTTGTGGAACCAAAAATTGTTCTTACAGCAGCTTATGACATCGCTGTGAAGAACCTTTTAAGCATCATGATTTCCTCTGTAAACTATGCATCATTAATATAGAGATTACTGAATTTGATATTTTAATATACTGTTTTCAATATATTAAGCCACTTTAAGTGTTTTTTTAAAGACGTTTTGTCTCGCTGTTTAATGACTGAAACATTGCCGCGGGTGCTTAACATAGCCTACCTTTGTTTTATTCTTTTGAGAGGTGATCTAAATATTTGCGGCTGTGAAACAGATGGAAAACTGTCAGGCTTGTCCTGCAGCTCTATGTTTTGCCCTCAAGGTCTTCGAGACGGTCACGTGACTGAAAGCTATGAATAGATATGTATATGAATTAAACGATTACAGTTAAGATTCCGAATTCAGATATAAAGCAGCATTTTTTTTAAATTGTATGTAGCCTAAATAACACGTCGAATAGCCTGCTTTATCAAGCTGAGGGAAATGGCTAATTTGTCTTTAAAATCCCTGGCTGCCTTGAATTTCACCGTAACGCTTTGGCTGCATTTGAAACCTTGTTTATTTGGATTTGACCTGCGCTTTTATGTTTGACGTTTTCCAGCCTTTCAGACTTCCTCTTTCTTTAATTCATATGACTGGACAATGAGCTGCACTGTACTGGACTCGTGTGTGAGAAAAGAAAAATAAAACAAGCGAAGAAGAACCAG
Organism: Carassius gibelio; assembly: GCF_023724105.1. Taxonomy (NCBI): domain Eukaryota; kingdom Metazoa; phylum Chordata; class Actinopteri; order Cypriniformes; family Cyprinidae; genus Carassius; species Carassius gibelio. The sequence goes on along the minus strand of NC_068398.1, from coordinate 28,438,463 downwards.
AACCAAAGGCCAACCTGAGATAACTAAATTCCCAGCTGCACCTGACAAAATAGAGGAAACAAAAGGAGTGTGTGAGTAGCCTACAAGAAAATTCACTAGTGTAAATGTGTCCAGCTGTCTTTAGCTCGCACATGCACAGACTCTTTCATGCAGGAGATGGAAAGATTCCTGTTGCTGGCTTTGAATAACCTCCTCTATTTAGCCGCGTCCCAACAGAGATGTAGAGACAAATATTTATCTCTACAGTGACCATCACAGCGTATCTGTGACCCAGCTCCCACGGCTCGCTTAAACACTATCGTCTTTCCCAGCTGCCACGGTTTGTGATCCTCAAAAACAATCTGCGAGATTATTTTCTCCAGTCAAATGGCCGCCTAAGACCCATAACTTAAAACAAAACAAGTCATTTCTCGTTCGAAGACAGAAATCATAATAAGCCCTACATTTGTGGTCTGAAATTGAATACGTCATCTGTGGAAACTCCACTTCACGCTCCATCAGTGTCACATTAAGCATGTTAATAATATTGTGATTGTGATGAATTGCTCTTTATGTGACACCCTCCAGCAGCGCTGCCAGCGCGAGCGCTCGCCCGAGTCGCGCGCTTTATTAGATATGACGTATTATAATTCATATTTTTACCCTCCGATACGGTTTGCTTTTACAAGGGAGTGAACGAGCAGGTTCTGTTTAGAGGTCTGCTTGTACCTGACCCGAGAGGCGCTGTCTCCTATCTCCTCGTGCCAAGTCAAACAGGATGGTCAAAGTCATTGCTCAAAGCCTGCACCAGCTCGCGCAGGGCTCCTGCTCTCTCCTCCAGCCACACAGCGCTGCAGAGGTGCTCTGCGGGATACCCTGCTCCTTCCAAGCAGCTTCCTGAAAAGGAAAATTCTGTTCCCTCATAACATTTCTCTGTGTTTTTGAAGTCTGTTTTGTTGCATTTGAGCTGTGAAGGTATAAAGTAATTCAAGGGGGGAAATAAAGACATTCATTTGAAATTAATTTGTTCCACAAAGTGATTTCGATCACATGTAAGCCTTTCAAAAAATAAATAAATAAATAAGGTAGGCCTGCTAACCTACCCACAGTAAGTTTCCATGAAAAAAAAAAGGGAAACATTTTAATAAAAAAGGAATACACACCACGGTGAAACCTGTCGAGTCTACGTAAAAAAATAAATAAAAATAAGAATGAAATAAGAAAATGTTATTCTGCTGCCTTACAATTCCTTGTTGAAATAACTTACCCTAAAATAAGTTATTTTTTTTATTATTTTTATTTTCAAGTCCAGTCAATATTGTTTTTGTTTTAAGAAATGAAATCATTTCAGCTTGAAACATATTTATTTCAACTTGATTAATGAGCTGATTAATATTAAGCTCGTATCTTACCCAACTAAAATATTTAATTATGATTTAATGTTTTGCCTCGTGTCAACTTAATGATTAAGGCACTTTTTCCCATTAACTTTTTAATTGTTTAAAATCACATCACAAAATCACTTAAAACAAATAAGCAAAATCTATCAAAATAACCTAAATATAAAACCAATAAGGGTTTATGTTAAGTGCATACAGACGTCCCATCATTCTGACAAATGCAGTAAGTAGGAGTGTAACAGTATCTAGTGTTACAATATACAGCAATACAACAGAATTTAATTGCAAATAGAGAAGTTTGTTCACCCGAAAAAAAAAAAAAAAGTGTCATCATTTACTTATACCCTCATGTTATTCCAAACCCATATTAATTTTATTTATATTTCAGAACACAAGTTATGTTTTTAATTAAACAAACACTGACCAACATTTTCATATAGATTATATTAAATTATCAAATTTTCATTTCATATTGATTCATTTTTTCATTATGTTTTATTTACTAACATGAGCTTTCAATGGAGGAACAAAAATGTAAATATTATTTTTTAAATAATGGCAAAAACATAAAATACTCAAGATAAGGTATACTGCATATAAACGAACAAACAAACAAACAAAAAAAACCCCATTCTTTATAGAAGAATCATTAAAAAAGAAAATCCCCATACTGAAGAAAACAAATGGGTAATATCTCTGGAAACAAGACAGCTGAAAAATTGGATCATCATAATCTGTTATTAGAAACAGGTTGTGTTTCAGACCAGATCTGGCTGAAGAATCAGATGAAGAAGCAGTCTGAAAAAGTTTTTACAATGATAGCTTTTTCCTAAAGCTCTCACATTTCACAAAGCCCTTGTTCAAGCACACAGTACACACTTCAAACTCTCTTTTCATCCAAGTTATGAGTTAGAATCTGAGAGAAGCACTACAACAACGATCACATTTGTAATAAAGTGTTGACTTTTGCCACTTTATTAGCTAGAAAGCAACACACTGACATTGTATGTGACATATATCAGAGACCCTGGCCATAATGACATCTGATCACAAGTGGTCACAGAAGACACATTTGAGACGCTTGTAAACACCCAGTGTAAACAGCAGTCTGTCTCAGCTGTCCACTTGTGATCGGATCACCAGAGACGGTTGTTAATACCAAGTGTAAACAGTCTTTTTTTAATCCGACGCTGCAACATAATTGCCCTTTAAAGGGACAATAACAATCTACTAATACGACTATGACAGAGTGATGCACGTCCTTAATGAAAAGGGAGTGTGATATGATGTTGTATGATATCAGCACTTGATGTAGACATTGATGTCACATAAATGATCAGTTCCGCTCACACACACTTTTGCCACACACACACTCAAAAATGTGCTTTTGCTGGCAAAACGTGTGCCGCTCTGCCTGTCCATCTGCACTGAATTGAGTTTTAAATCACCCCACACCTCCACCCTTCGCCTTTCGTCAGTGAGTCCTTTTTCCAGAACCAAGAGGCCTCTGCTCACTATTTGCCCAGTTATTTATTTGAGGGGTGACCAAGTAGTGCACATACATTTTGCATGCGCACGTATGCCATTGTTTTTCAATACGTATGTGGGAAATGTGTGCATGGGTTTGCCCCCTCCCCATTCCCACCCCAGCTGGTTTCTTTGCCAAAATCAATTTGCCAGTAGATGACAGTGAAATACTGCAGGAAAGCCACCCAGAAGGGGAATGAGCTAACACCTCAGCCATGCTCCTTCACCAATGGGCAGAGCAGATGAATGAACAGCAATGGTAGAGATGGAATGAGAAAAAAGGAAGTACAAATGGCCCCTAGGGAAAGAAAATGAGAAATTTAATTAGGACTGCTTAATGTGTCCATGTGAAGAAGTGGTGTATGGCTGTCTGCTAACCTCTGAAGCACCCTGCTGCTTCCCTGCACATGGAGCCCTGATGCCCAGGCTTAGTAAAGAAACCTGGGGTTCATAAACAGCACACTAACACAGTATTATTCTCTCTGTAATATGTATACTGTGCACAGGGCAATGTATTTGACTTCATCCTCCATTACCAATATTATGGACCAGAAGTAAATACATCAGCACATTTTTTTAAACAAATGTATGTTTTTAGACATTTTATAAATAGTTAAAAGAAAAATGACAAATTATTGTTTTGCAGTAATGCCATAAAGAACCATTTGGGGTTTCCCAAAGAACCCTTAAGTGAGCAGTTTTGTTTTCTGGAATACAGTATTCGACTTTTAAAATCGAAACAGATTTTAAAACACTGGGCATCACACACGTATCAACATTATAATAATCACAAAAGTCACTTAAACACTTTTCCAATCACAGCAAACTCAAGTAGAAATGCGCACCTTGTTGCTAGGAGACACATGACAAATGAAAATAAATAAGCATTCTAAAATCGTCTTAAAATATCAGACATGTTTGATTTCCTTCAGCTGGATGGAGTCACAGTCTGAAGCTAAAAAACAGTCTCTGACCAGGCGATTTTCTATGATATCTGTCAACTTAAATCTCCAGACTGCTCTTACTTTAAGCAACTAGCATTAACTTATCCAAACTGTAAATCTGGGCAAAAATTTTAGAGTATTCCAGCCTTTAGTGTGATAAAGCTTTTATTTCCCACAGAAATTAATTTTAAAGTAATTTTGCAGAATTGAAAGCTTATATGAATGTTATGGGTTTTTTGTTGTTGTTGCTGTTGTTGTTGTTTTGTTTAGCATATATGCCAGTAAGGTATTTTAATTTTTATTAGTGTAGTGTAATTTCTTTGTAAAATAAAATATGCAAAACAACCATGCAAGACACCATGTTCATGTGGTATGTAGCATACTACTATTTAATTCGCTTAGTAATTTAAAACATATGCATGTACTAAGCTATATTTCCATTTCGAACATTTATGGTGACTAAACATATATCCTACTTATATTTTATGGGATAAAAGTATTTTTATAATTATGGGATTATAGAATGAGTAGATGTGCAATTTTTTTTAACAGACTATTTATACTATATACTGTAATAAGAGTAGCATGGTAGCATCTTATTACAAACCGAACCTCTTTGCATCCCTACCGGAAGCCAATAACACTGCTGAAAATAGTCAACAGTCTCTTGTGCAATAAAACAACATAATGTTTCTTGAATTAAAAATGTTTTTTGACTAAAAACTGAACAAATGGCTTGCTGCTTCCAGTTGCATAATTAGCTGATTCCTTTGAGAATGAGCTAAAAATCTGCTGTCATGTAATCAGGAAAGGAACAGGAAGTATAATTAACATATGGGTCAGAGGCTACAGAACTGGGTTAATGTGCGTTTGAGTCTCTGGTTGCTGTTGCCTTGTTTTTTCAATGGGCCCAAAGCCTGATTATGCTTACGTGGTGATGGTCGAGCTGCCTATGTCAGGTGGTTTATTCGAGATCTCCTTTACTCACAGTCTCTGGGTGTTGCTATTGGAGCTGAAAGAGGTTTGTGGACCACCAGCAGCGAGCTGCAGCAGGAGATTGGTTCTTAACCTCACCAGTTCCTCAACCTCAACCTGACGCTTTGGTTTGGTTTTCCGCTCTTCTACTTTAACATCTAAAGCAGTGCAGACGAACTTGGACCTGGACTTTTAAAAGGCATTGGAAGGAGTCCTGGAAGGGAAAAATCATGAGCTGGCAAACTTGGTGCACATTTAGCCAAACCTCACACTTAGTATCAGATGAAAAAAGTCTGCTTATTCCCTTCTGATTCTTAATCTAAGAGACCAAGCTCAAAGAAAACCAGAGAGGATTTGGTGTGAAACATCTTTTCTCCGGTACAATCGGTCTCAAATCCCTAATTTAAAAAAATGCCTGTTCCCCATCAAGGCATGATATTAATACGCCGGTCTTTCTCTCTCTAAGCGTGACCTCACTGAGTTGAAACATTACACCATGTTTTAGTGAATTGATTACTACGAGTATCAGCAAGTGCATGAAATGCCAAATGCCGCCCTGCCACCCAAACCGTCAGCAGGGCAAGCATGCACTTCATTTCTGCACTGCCTGCCTTGGTGGTCTCTGGTGTAAGCTATATTTTACCCTTGCCTTTCTTTTTCCCATTTTTTATAGCATACAGAAAATTGTTCCTAATTCGCTGTTGCTAGAGGGGGGTAATTTGTGGCTTTGGCAGAGTGTCACAAGCCCCAAATTTGAAAAAGCTGCTGTGGGGAAGCTGTTTTCTACAGCCGTGCAGGACACGTTTTGGCAGCAAGAGAGCCAATCACTTTTATATGTCAAGGAAAAAACAGAATTAAGCAAAGGAAGCGCTGGAACTAAACAGAGGGCAATAAGACTCTATTGATCTCTGAGGAAGGAAGTAACCCTTGTCTAACATAGTTATCTCCTGTTTTGTAGGCCTCTTTTGCACTGTTTGCAGCCCATGCCTTTGATCTTCAGATGTTTCCATGAAGTTTCTGAGAGCCCGGGAGATCAAGAACATATGGGGCTCACAACATTAAGTGTAAATGAATGAATGTAAACTCTCGAACATGAAGTGTGCGGTAGCTCCAGATTAATTAGATTTTGAATTCTGGGTGCTGTGGAAGATGGTGGGAAAATTAACTTGTTTCGTCTTACTATTTAGAGTTGATAAAAACAGCCTCAACTCATTCAATAGTTCTTAATTTTAACATGAACAGGGATAGTTCACCCCCCCCAAAATTTTATCTTTTACTCGCCCTTGCGTTATTCTGAACTTGAATTTCTTTCTTCTGTTAAATACAAACTATATAGAAAATCGCTGGTCACCGAACAGTTGCTGGAACCCTTTCCCTTCATACTATGGAAGTGAATAGCTACCAGCAAGCAACAGTTTGATTACCAACATTCTTCAGAATATTTTCTTTTGTGTCCAACAGAAGAAAGAAGCTCATACAGGTTTGTAACAACTACCCCTTTAAGACCCATTAACACCAGGAATTATATTTATAACAATAACTATATTAGTTCAGAACACATGCTGCACTGTTGTCTGCCAATTTTTGTGAATCAGACACAGTGCAAACAGCGTAGTGCATTTCACAAACAAATGACTCTGTTGTGCAGTCTTTTTAATGAATAATTGTGAAATGTATGTATTGAATGTATTATAAATATAATATATATAAATGTTATATTATGTTACATATAAATATGAATTGGAAATTTAATTTACCAAATGTAAAGTTTTTTTGTTTTGCTTTTATTTTACAATAACAGTTTTACACAATGACTGCAATTTGACGCTTTTAATTTTTTGCCATTGATAATATCTTTTACATAAATATCAATTGAAATGCATTGTTTGGGTCCTGTTGTTCATTTTAATCATATATATATATATATATATATATATATATATATATATATATATATATATATATATATATATATACAGCACAGACCAAAAGTTTGGACACACCTTCTCATTCAAAGAGCACTGTGTATTGTGTATGGACTGTGTATTCATCCCAGCGTCATATTTGTGTCTCAGTATTGTCTTGTTTCATTGTCTCCATTAAATTGTGTTCACCTGTCACTTGCTTCCTGCCACACCTTCACCCAGTCGTTACAGAACGCTCTCACCCAACATCGAAGCAGCGAGCACCACTTCACTTTCTGAATTCATTCATCACAGCGTCAACTGTATGTGTCAGCAGCAGATGAGCATCGTGAACACCGGACGCTCAATCCAAGCGCTGGTGACACAGGTGTCCAAGCTCAACCAGCAGAACCCTCAACTCACCTCTCTCACTAGTCCCACCGCACCGTCTGCACCGCCCGTCCCCCAGGAGACCTCCCAGGACCACTTCCGGCCAGAGCCATGACTTCCAGCGCCAGAGAGCTACTCCGGTGAGCCCAACTTTTGCAAGACTTTCCTCAACAAATGTTCCATGCATTTTGCATTGCAGCCCCACACCTTCGTGACAGAAGAGTCCAAGGTTGCGTTTGCTCTTACCCTACTCTCTGGCAGGGCCACCTTATGGGGGACGACGGTGTGGGACAATCAACATCCGTGTTGCGCCTCGTTCCATGCCCTCTCCGAAGAGATGAAACAAGTGTTCGAAGAGCCGCAGCCAGCTCATTCGATCAGGAACCCATGCAGGTGGGTAGAGCTCGGCTTTCCCGGATAAAGAGAGAGCGGCGGAGGTCCCAAGGACTATGCTTATATTGCGGTGGCTCGGAGCATTCCATCCATCCATGCCCAGTAAAAGAGCCAGACCGGTAGTAAGTTTGAGGCTACTATCGGGTGGGATCTCCGCCGAGAAGTCCTCAACCACATCTTCGACTCTCCTTCCGGTGAAACTGCGGTGGGAGAACCACAATCACGACTGTCAGACCCTTCTGGACTCTGGGGCCAAAGGTAATTTCATTGACTCTCTCCTTGCATGTCACTTGAACCTTCCTGTCCTTCCTGTGTCTCATCCCATCCATGTCACCACACTCAATGGCCAGGAACTGCCACACGTCACCCACTACACTGAACCCATAACTCTTCTCACCTCAGGCAACCATAGTGAAACCATATCCTTTTATCTCATGGACTCCCCTGTCGCTCCCATTGTTTAAGGTCACCCCTGGTTAATCAAACATAATCCACGAGTGGATTGGGGTTCCAACACAGTCACCTTGTGGAGTGAAAGTTGTCATGAGTCTTGTCTGGTTTCTGCTTCTGTCTTTCAGAAGGAGACCATGGTGTTATCAAACCTGCCCGCAGAGTACTTGGACCTGAAGGTGGTGTTCAGTAAGTCCCGTGCTGCTTCTCTTCCTCCGCATCGTCCCTATGACTTTGCTATAGATTTAGTTCCAGGTAAGTCTCAGCCTAAAGGCAAGCTTTACTCTCTTTCTATTCCGGAGAGGGAGGCCATGGAGAAATACATATCTGATTCCTTGGTATCGAGGTTCGTCCGCCCTTCCTCTTCTCCAGTGGGGGCGGGATTCTTTTTTGTGGGTAAGAAGGATGGTTCTCTGCGACCTTTTATTGACTACCAAGAGCTGAACAACATCACGATAAAGAACACCTATCCCTTACCGTTGATGTCTTCAGCTTTCGAGAGGTTGCAGGGATCATCCGTATTCGCAAAATTGGATTAATGTAATGCTTATCATTTGGTCTTCATCAGGAAGGGGGATGAATGGAAAATCGCCTTTAACACCCCTAGAGGGCACTTTGAATATTTGGTGATGCCGTTCAGGTTCTCCAACTCGCCAGGAGTTTTCCAAACACTCGTTAATGACGTGTTGAGAGACATGGTAGATCAGTTTATATATGTTTACCTGGATTACATACTGATTTTTTTTCATCTCCCCAGGAACATGTGCAACATGTCAGACGAGTGATGAACAAGAATGGGCTTTTTGTAAAGGCGGAGAAATGCGTATTCCATGCAGTCTGTTCCCTTCCTGGGCTATATCGTCTCGTCCGAGGGAATACGTATGGATCCTGACAAAGTTAAGGCTGTGATAGATTGGCCATCTCCAGATTCCAGTAAGGCCCTACAGCGGTTTCTGGGGTTCGCCAATTTTTATTTACGTATTATTCATAATTTCAGCCAACTAGTCTCACCTCTGACGGCCTTGACCTCCCCCAGTACTCCGTTCAGGTGGTCAGATGCAGCCAAAACTGCATTTACCAACCTCAAGGGCCACTTCATTTCGGCTCCCACCCTCGTAGTCCCTGATCCCGAATGGCAGTTCGTGGTGGAGTTCGACGCATCAGAGGTGGGGGTAGGAGCAGTTCTTTCCCAATGTGTTGCCTCGGACGATAAGATGCATCCCTGCATGTTTTTCTCACATCGTTTATCTCCTGTTGAACGCAATTATGACATTGGTAACAGAGAATTGTTGGCTGTCAAATTAGCTTTAGAGGAGTGGCGTCACTGGTTGGAGGGGCCAGGGGTACCTTTCATTGTTTGGAGCGATCACAAGAATTTAGAGTACATTAGAACTACCAAAAGACTAAATTCCAGGCAGGCTCGGTTTGCACTTTTTTTTCGGTCATTTTGATTTCACTCTTTGTACCGCCCGGGTTCCAAAAATGTCAAACCCAATTTTTTGTTATGTCTTTTTGATCATTCCGCCTGCCCGGTGACTCCCGAGTGTATTTTACCTGAGAAAATAGTCGTCTCAGGACTCGTATGGGAGGTCGAATCGAAGGTCAAGACGGCCTTAGAAAGGGTAACGCCTTGCCCACCGAATCATTTATTTGTGCCGGAGGAGTTATGGTCCGAAGTTATTCAGTGGAGTCACTGCTCTAATGTTGCTTGTCATCCAGGGAGAAGCCGAACCAAGGTTTTAGTTAAACAACGATTCAGGTGGACACTTAAGGCTCGTGGCGTCCACGATTTTGTTTTGGTTTGCTCAGTTTGTGCCAGTGGTAAGTCATCTAACCGGCCTCCAGATGGGCTTCTTCAACCGCTGTCTGTCCCTTCGAGACCCTGTTCACATTTCGTGCTAGATTTTGTTACTGCCCTCCCGCCCTCTAATGGCACGATGGTCGTTTTGACCGTAGTGGACCGGTTCTCGAAGGCGGCACATTTCATTCCCTTGCCCAAATTACCTACAGCCAAGGAGACAGCGGTCACTGTCCTATATCACGTCTTTCGGTTACATGACCTCCCTGTAGACGTGGTTTCTGACAGGGGATCCCAATTCATATCCAAATTTTTAAAGGAATTTTTTTAATTGTTTGGAGCGACGGTTTGCCTGTCTTTGGGTTATCATCCCCAGAGTAATGGGCAGTCTGAGCGAGCCGACCAAGATTTAGAGAGAACGTTGCGATGTTTAGTCTCCAAGAATCCTTTTTCCTGGAGCCAACAACTCTCTATGGTGGAGTACGCTCACAATTCGTTACCAGTGTCAGCCACGGGTCATTTCAGTGTAGCTTAGGTTACCAGCCATCAGTTTTTCCTAGTCTGGAATCTGAAGTCGCGGTCCCCTCCGCTCACGCATTTGTCCAGAGGTGCCACCACCGGTCCGGAGGAGAGGAGTTGGGTACCAGGGACATACTGGATCAATCCCTTATTGGTGATTACAATCACCAGGTAGGCCCTACTGGGAACTCCAGGAGGCGTTCTTAGAGGGGGGGGGGTACTGTCACGGTTGGTAAACCGTGATCTCAGGGTTTTGCACTTTGTGGGTGAAGTCTGTGTGTTATGCGTCAGCACTGATTAGTTTGTGGGCATCTCCACTAATTTTCATCAGCAACAGCTGTCACTCATTACTCATCCCTATAAATTGGCTTGTCTAGCGTCTTGTGTTTGTGAGAGCATTGTTTCATGTTTGTGACCTATGCTTTTCTTTCTTGTGTGTTTCTGAGTTGGATGTCCGTGTCTCCCCGGAACCCCATCCACTCTATGCAACCCACCACCAAGCAACACCACTTACCTTCGGCTCGCTTCCCCGCAGTTCATGTGTCACCCTCTCCTGCTGCCAACTCACCTCCACCTTCCGGATACTTCCCCCATCGCCACCATCCTGGACTGTGTATTTCTCCCAGCGTCATATTTGTGTCTCAGTATTGTCTTGTATCATTGTCTCCATTCAATTGTGTTCACCTCGCACTTGCTTTCTGCCACTCCTTCACCCAGTCGTTACAGTGGCTACTTCGAAGAACCTAGAATATGACATATTTTCAGGTTTTTTTTTACTTTTTTGTTATGTATATAATTCCATATATAATTCCACATGTGTTTATTCATAGTTTTGATGCCTTCAGTGTGAATCTACAATTTTCATAGTCATGAAAATAAAGAAAACTCTTTGAATGAGAAGGTGTGTCCAAACTTTTGGTCTGTACTGTATATATATATATATATATATATATATATATATATATATATATATATATATATATATATATATATATATATATATATATAATTTTTTTTTTTTTTTTTTTTTTACGTATCCAAGTTACAGGATTCCTGATTTACAGCAGTCAAAAGATAATTTATTTTATGAGAAAAATGCACATCATGAGCAAAATCTAATTTTAATCAAATTAAAATCAGAATCAATGCCCAGCTTTAGTTTCTAGAGGCCCTAACTATTTATTTATTGTTCTTTCTGGTTGTTTTTAACTAAATCTCCTCTTTAAATACCTCCTTTTCCATTTTCTCTCCCCCCCAACTCTCTCCCCTATATTCACTTTTACTCTTCAGGGACTGCTGGAGAATTTCAGCGTCTCTGACTCCAGCATGGTTTTTCACTTTCACACCACTACGTCATTACCCTGGGTGTTTAAACACTTAAGGAAGGTTTAAAGAGCAGAGAGGGAAAAAACAGAAAGTTGTACATTAACTCTGCATTACCCAAAGGAACTGTAAAACCTGCACCCTGAGCAAAATGTGAATAAATAAAACCCATGCCTGTCAAGAGATCTGGAACAGAAGAGTGGACGTGAACGAGGTGGGGGGGAAGCCACCATGTTGAAATTAGAAGCACTAAACTTGGAGGGTGTCTGCTGTAGACTGTGAGACCTTTAGACCAGTTGTTGTGTGCCAATAACTAATGATGTCGGACGCATTGCCTGCCGAGCCAAAAGTAGCAAAGTGTTTGAGTCTTAATAACTCATTTTGTTGAATGACACAACACAGTTGCCATTCGCAATGGGAACACCATCACAGAATATGATGCTCCCTGTGCCTACACTCACTGGAGGTCTTACATCTGCGAAGAGCATATCCAAGAGTTGAGGATAAGTCCAAATTAATCAAAACTCGACCGATACTTTGACGTCAAGTGTAATCATGACACATTCTCTGAAATATCACTGTTAATCCTTCACCACTTTTAATTAAGTCGCTGCACTGCCAAAATAATAGCAACTGTTTGTTACTCTCACACCCTCCAAACATCTGTTTCTAGTGGGAAACTCCATGGGAAAGTTATATCACTTCAGAAACTCGTGGGCAAAAGCAGAAAGTTGGAAGAGCCGATACCTTATATATTTTCTTTACACATAAACCAGTTTTGTTCTACATTGGGGGCAGTTCTAGGCGCACAATAAAGCTCTTTTGATGGATGGAAGCCTTGGAGGACGGCGCAGGTGTTGCGTGGGATACATCTATCACACGCTAAATCAAGCCGGAGTTGTTCCTCCTGGATTGAGACGGATGGAAAACAGCATTCCACCAGTCTGCATGAAAGACAGCGAGAGCGCTGGGGGCCTTACTTGACAGGCCTCCATGTAACAAAGGTGAGAGTTTGACCTCCTTATCTGACTATTAGGTTAACCGGAGAGGTTGAGTGGAGGAGTGAAGACCAGGCCAAGGTAAAATATGCATTAAGTGTTCCATGTATCACATGTATGGGATGCCATTACAAACTGCACACTTTGCTGTGTCTTCTACCAGTGAGTTGTTAGAGATATCCTAACTGGACCGAAGCCTATGCTTTAAAAATGGTCAGATTCCTCGAAAACACACACCTGCTCCAAGAAAGTCCCAGCTGTAACTATTAGTATTGCTATTATGATGACACCATGTAATAATACACATGAGATAGTGAAAATGTATGATACTGTTGGCTTGTACTAAAAGAGTGTTATTAAATTTGAACTTCTACAATTTCAATCATCATTATTTTGTATAAAAACGAACCCTTGCCAAATACATAGTACATGTTAATTGTGGATTGTTTTGGTTTCAGCCAGTACTTCGTAACCACATAGCAACAGCCTAAAAACCACCCAGAACAGCAGGAAAAAAACTCATTTTGGGCACTTTGTGGAAATTGCATTGGTCCACAAAGAGTCTAAATAATGAAATTATTAAATTAATTTATGTATTTTAAGGTTAGTCCTGAAAAAAAAAAGATGGAAACTACATTTCCCACAAAAATAACACAGCTACAATTTTGTTTACTGTTTAGTGGAAGCTAATACCAGTTTACCACAGTATATTAAAGTAACGATAAGATTTGGGGTATTGGCTTATAACCTATTACCCTGGTCTATCTATCTGTCTTTCTTTCTGTCTGTATGTCAGTCTATTGTTTACAATAGGAAAAAAAAGACACTGGCATATGGACATATTTCACATTTTTGTTTTTGAGAAAGTTCGCGTTACTGAATGTATTTCTCGGAGGCAGTTTTAATCTATCCTCACACGTTTTCTGGCGTTAACAAATCACAGAAAGCCCAAACCCTTCATGGCTCACCTCTTCTCTTTCCTTCAGTCCTTTCCTCCCTTTCAACCCCCCTTGGGGAGGTAAAACCCAGACCTGAACCACACTTCTCTCTTATTTAAGGGGGTCAGGGCAAGCTTATCGGTCTCGGGAGGGCTTTAAAGCGCCCAGGCTCGTGTTTTCTCTGCGCGCCTCCGGGTTGAGTTGTGGCGCGTGAAAGGCTCGCGCTGCGGGCACGCGGAGGTCTCGCGCTCAGTTAAGATGAAACAGTGGCTATGGAAAGAAAATATATAAAGACTTGTGCGGCCCTCGGAGTATTTGACTCCTGTGAACCTGTGAATTTCCGGGAGGATATGCTCCGTAAATGTCCTTATTTTCGCGATTTCCCCCTGTTAAAGCTACGGATGTTACAGATGTGGAGCGCGCGAAAAGGGCAAATAAAAACGGAAGATGAACTGTGTTTCTGTCCCAGCTTCGACTGAATTTTTTTTTTCTTTTTTTTCTTTTTGTAGATAGATAGATAGATAGATAGATAGATATATAGATAGATAGATAGATAGATAGATAGATAGATCATTTATTGTCCTCCGAGAGGAAATTATTTTCGACAGTCGGTGCATGCATAACAAACAAAGACATTCAACCTTATAAAAATATAAATTAAATTAATGGTAGATAATATAAATTTTCCACTGTAAATTGTAGCCTATAGCAATATAGTGTTATGCAATGTAATTTTGTTGTAAAATATGGTTACCTTGGTCTGTCTATCTATCTATCTATCTATCTATGTATCTATCTATCTATCTATCTATCTATAATATATATGTATAGCCTATTCACCAGAAGGAAAAAAGACAAAATGGACCAGAGTCCATGAGTAAGTGCCTATAATGGTCTAGTCCACAGCAGATCTCTGGTGGTCTCTTGAGGTATAACGGTGGGTCTGCGAAAAACCCTTCCACATCATTTAATGGCCATTTTAAATGGTTTTAAAATAAGGGTTGGGGTTACTTCTCAGGCAGCATTTAAAATTAATTTACCTTTTGGAAGCAGCTTAAAAACTGCTCCTTACATTAATTCCACCTCATTATGCAATGATGCTGCCCAATATAAAACATCTGGAAAATACCTAATTTACGAATAACAATGCTTTTATGAGAAACAAAAATACACTGCAGCTTCATCAACCATGACTTGAGATTTCTCAGATTGACTCATTCACTGATACATTTCAAGCGGCGGAAAAGGTGTTCAGAAATGTAGCATTGCATTGGTAATAAGGAGGGAAACAGGGTAGAGGAACAATTTAATTTATTACTTTATATATATATATATATATATATATAATTGATGTTTCTATTAAATGTTCTATTTATTATTTATATATTCATAGATCCCAATAAAAGAGCAATTGAGATACCGCCTGCTAAACTTCATACACACAGTGCGTGTCGGTAGGGAGTGTAGACATTAGCTGTAAAGTGAGGAAATTTATGTGGTGAGGAATGGGAGGGTGGTCAGGGAATGAGTGAAAGAGGAGGGGGCTTGAAAGAGAGGTGTGGAGGGAGAGAAGGGGGTTTTAGATAGCACGGGTTGGGAGAAGGAGAATGTTTGGATAGAAGAGGGGAAAGTCACGCTAATTTATACTCGCCTAATTGGAACCAGGACAGGCCCTGCACCTGAGATGCATTCCTCAGAACTGCAACACGGGAGAGTCTACATGTGTGTTTGAAAGTGCATGACGGTGTGTGTCTCTGTGTGTTTGCTTAAGTCAGAGGTCAGGGGGTTTTCACCGAAGAGCAAAAGGTCAGCATCAATGGTGTCTTTGTTATCTAGCATCTCACAGCGGTTGGAGTGCGTCGAGAACCGTTCCGTCTGACGGTCGCACAAGCTACTCAGAGCCAGACCACCCTGGTTTTTGCACACACATGCACACTCATAAAGTTTCTCCAATCAGTTCGGAAAATCTGGAGCGCACAGTCACTATTATGATCTAACGACCGGCCCTTTATAGTGGCAGATGGACATCATCATGCTAAAATTCTCACTTAAACATGGATGCTTAAGTCATAAAGCAGTTTGCCAGATGCTAAGCATATATCACCGTACCAGTCCAGCTGGTATGAAATGATCTCGATGCTGAATAGAAGCGTATGATGGCAATTTTGACCACTGCACGGATGGTAGTCTATACGGTGGTGATGATGTGGCTGGCGTTAGACATCTGCCAAGGAGGCTTCGAATTGTGCTTCAAGTCATTATTCAGTCTCGTCTCACACATCAACCTATCAATAACCTGAGCTGCGAACGGATGGCCCGGCAGCGAGTGTACACTCATTGAGTACACACTCATAAATCCCCGGAGAATAAAAGCTAGATAAATAGATGTGTAGAGGAAAATCCAAATTCCATTAAAAATAAAAACATGAGCCGGGTTGAAAGACAGCGGCTGCAGTCAGACATATGGAGAGCATATTGGTCACAATGCAACATCCCCTCCTTTTTTCACCTCTTTCTGGAAAGGGAAGAATTGTAACAGAGATTCAGATGTGGCGGAGAGTGTTTTGTTTCCCTCTGAGAAGGGCTGCATCACTCAGGAAGTTCAGGACAGGGTTTTCTTCTTCTTTTTTTCATGCTCTTTTGAAGCTATCTTTTCCAGTTTCATTGGCCATGACAGACAGCTCGATAGTTTGCACACATTAATGACTTTGAGTCACTGGAGAGTGAAGGAGCGTCGTGCTCGGTTCATTAGCGGTTGCTGCACAGACGCAAACTCTCCGAGATTTTTTTGTCTCATGTCTATTCCGAGTGCCTGACTCAAAGTGCATCAAAGAGGCCGCAGCACGTCTGCTTTTCCCGCCTTTCGTGACACGCACACACAAACATGCTAGTTTTACCCGTTTCAGCAACATCACAGGGCATTGTGATAACAGATGAAATAAAAACAGACTGTAACCTCAAGACTCAAGAATTTGAAGTCCAGATACATGAGGTGGAAAGGCCAGCCCTCACTCAAAAAAAAAAGTTGTTGAATGAACTTAAAAAAATTTGAGTAAACTTTTCCACGAAATTGAATTACATTTTCCAAACAATATCGAATTAGTTTGAAATGATTTGTTGTAATCTTGTTGTGTAAACTTAAATTATTTTAGTCAAGACAACAAGAAGAAAATTGGTCCATTCTACTAGATAAATATTAGCCATGCCTAATAGAGAAAGTTGTGTCAGGTTAACTACTCTGAATTTTGTCATGCCTACTATATAAAATAATGCCATGTTAAGTACATTCAGTTTGGTCATGTCTACTATATCTAACAATGCAATGTCAACTACAAACATTTTTGTACTGCATACTAGAAACAATTTAAATCATTACACTTATCTAACTTACTCTACAGTTACTTCCAAATGAAAGTGAAATAATTGTGTTCTATTACATTAAAACCTTTTTACTGTATACCTATAGTCTACTGTGAAGAAAGTCAATATGTTAAAAGTCAATCCATTTAGTAAAAATCTGTATTTAAAACACGAGCACATTTAACCTTGAGTGTCTTCTTGCTTAAAACTGCAAATATGGCAATTAAACATGCTCATTAAGTTACAAAAATGACAATTCAAATAAAACATGAGCATATAAGAATATAACAAAATGTTATTTTATTTTGTTTTCTTAAACATGATATTAAATGTAATTGAGAGACGTAATCACCTCTGCTCATCGTGCAAAAATTCAGATACAACAAAATCACATGAGCATACAAGGAAATAAAACAGCATTCACAAAGGGATCCTCAAACACAGCACACCTAAGTGAAGAGTTTTGTTTTCTGCACCTGTGCTTTGGCAGACAATTTACACAAGTTCAGCTCGAGAATCATTTTTTGGAGCACCTTAAAAGTGTAATGGATCTCCTGTGGATGAGTAAGATTTAAAGAGTATATTAGTCCAAGTAGCATGGCTGTAGCCAATGCTACATTACCTAAACCAGAAAGCACCTCCACATCTTCCAGCACAATGTAGATATCTTTAGGGTCTTCTGTTGAATCAGCAAATACATGCTTTACATCACAGAATCCCTAAAAGGTCTTCTTTATGTCCGCTTCGGTTCTTGCAGGGTTATCATCCTTTGAAAAAAAAAAAAAAAAAAAAGTTATTTTTAGTGAACAACTCTACTTCCACAGCACATTCATACAGTCACGAGCCATCTTAAAACAATGCTATGGCGTTCGGTCACCAGATCACAACCCAACTCAACACCTTTGGCAGACTGTGTTCCACTTTATAATGGAAAATAATACAGTGCCTTTGTCAATATCACAACAATGAATAACTATGCTTCCTTAAAATCTCTAACTATCACTCAGTGACTGTTCGAAATTTTTAATTAATTTAGATGACATTAACAAATTACATTTATAAAATACCAGATATTCTCAAGAGCCATTGATACTTCGGTAACACTTTAAAATGATGTCCATTAGTTAATGTTAGTTAATTCATTAAGTAACATGAACAAACAATGAACAATACATTACTGTATTTATTCATCTTTGTTAATCTTAATGAAAATACAGTTATTCATTGTTAGTTCATGCTAATTCACAGTGCATTAATGTTAACAAGCACAACTTTTGATTTGAATAATGCATTAGTAAATGTTGAAATTAACATCAACTAAGATTCATAAATGCTGTAGAAGGATTGTTCTTGCTTAGATCATGTTAACTAAAGTAGTTAACTAATGGACCAATATTATAAAATGCTACCGATACTTATTTCAAATCAATATTACTTATCTTTAACCAAAACTGGGCACAATTAAAACAACTGCTGACAGCACACCCTTCCCTCATTCTCTGAAAACGGTTGAGTTACTGAGTACAAGCTTTTTTTAAATTTTCTTAAGAACAGCGTAGTCCTTAGCACCACCAAATTGGTGCAAATCTTTGCCAAAATACAGGTTTGTGTTCTTTAATTTCATCTATAAAATCATTAGTCACTTTATTTTCAAACCAACATACATGGATGCAATGCCATTAACCTAAACGAGCGCCTTGTAAAATATATTAATTTATTACTGAACAAACGGAATGTAATTACTCTGTATGTTAAAGATATATATATATATATATATATATATATATATATATATATATATATATATATATATATATATATATATATATATATATATATATATATATATATATATAGTTGTTTTTTTGTTTTGTTTTTTTAAGTGTGACGTGACATACGGCCAAGTATGGTGTCCCATACTCAGAATTCGTGCTCTGCTTTTAACCCATCCTAGGTGCACACAGACAGCAGTGAACACACACACACACACTGTGAACACACACCCGGAGCAGTGTTCATCATTTATGCTGCGGCGCCCGGGGAGCAGTTGGGGGTTCGATGCCTTGCTCAAGGGCACCTAAGTCGTGGTATTGAAGGTGGAGAGAGAGCTGTACATGCATTCCCCCCACCCACAATTGCTCCAGGCCCGAGACTCAAACTCACAATGCTTAGATTGCAAGTACTACTCTCTAACCATTAGGCCACGACTTCCCCGTGAAGCCTGGAATTAAACTGTTGTTTTCATCAGGCCAGAGGAGAACTGGCACCCAGATTAAGTAAAGTTTCTCCCAAAGTTTATTTTCCATTTCTGTCACTAATTAAAGGGATAGTTCACTTTCAAATTAAATGTTGGTATGTTTTAGCTTACCTCAAGGGCATCCAAGATGTAGGTGTTTTTTTGTTTCCGTAGTAGTTTACATTTTTATATTTTTAGGTCAAACGGTTCTTGTCTGTGACTAATATAATGGAGGTCTATGGTCACCACCTCAAAGAGCATGCACAGAGGAGTCCAAATTAAACAATTCCCCACCGTAAGTACACATTGATGACCTAAGACATGAAACAAACGGTTTGTGTAAGAAAATGAACTGTTTATTTTGGTTTTATCTCCTGTACACAACCACGTCCAACTGATCTGAGTGCACGAGTGCTTCCTGACGTGACGTGCGCACGCGCTCTGGCTTAGTCTGCGCAAGCGCGGAAAGCGCCGGAAGCGATCTCTCGCGAGTGTACATCACTCATTGTTTACCACACAATACACCACCAATCTGCATTGTCTGAACTATAATGCAGTAACTGTAATTATTAATTTGTTTATAATGCACCCTATAATCGTTGCACTTATAATAAACAACACATTACTCACTATTGACAGTGTGCCATTGGGTCCCTCTGGCATTGGACGTCGCCTCCAGTTTATACGTGGCATACTAAACACAATGTGCAAAACGCTGCGGCTCAACAGCGGAGAAAACTCAGGATCTTCAGTCAGGCAGGTGTGTGATGCGATACAGTCAATGTACTCGTCATGTTGTAGTTGTTCCATTCGTGACAACATATGCTCTCCAGTTCTGTTGGCATCTCAACACTTGCTACTAAAACACCACAAATTTTTAAGAGATCTCGGTCTCTGAGGCTTGAAGACGTGCTGCCGTAGCGGATGCTTCCATGATCGCTCCTGAGTACTTTATCTGTGTATTCTGGTTCAAATATGGCGGTAACAAATTCAACGTTGTCTGCCGATGTATTGAAATCATCTTCCATTGCAATTTCCTGTACGTATAAATATGTTTAAATCTTCACAGTGTAAGGTAACACTTCAGAAATCTCTGTGTAAACCATAGACAGTAAGTGTAAACAATGAGTGTGCTTTCCGTGCTTGCGCAGACTAAGCCAGAGCGTGCACACGTCACACAACAGGAAGTACTCGCGCCCTCACATCAGTTGGACGTGGTTGTGTACAAAAGGTAAAAACGATATAAATACTGTTTATTTTCTTACACAAACCGCTCGTTTCGTGTCTTAGGTCATCAATGTGTACTTACGGTGGGGAATTGTTTAATTTGGACTCCTCTGTGCATGCTCTTTGAGGTGGTGACCATAGACCTCCATTATATGAGTCACAGACAAGAACAGTTTGACCTAAAAATATCAAAATTGGAAATACTGCGGAAACAAAGACACCTACATCTTGGAAGTCCTTGAGGTAAGCTAAAACATACCAAAATTTAATTTGAAAGTGAACTATCCCTTTAAGTTTTGGTTCCTTGCCACTGCCACCTTTGGCGAATGGGGATGCTTGACTGATTGCATAGACACTATTGGAAGAGAGTTGAACTGGATGATGACATCACTGAATAATCAATGAACTGACTTTTTCTTAAAAAACAAAACAAAAACTGTTTGTTATTGTCCTCTTGCATTACCGACAAACTATTTTCCTGTTTAATTATGCTGCTTTGACAACGTGTATTGTGTAAAGTGCTATATAAATAAAGGTGAATCGAATTGACTATTAAGAACTGTGCTTATCAAACAGGATGATATCACGTAAACCTAAACCAGTGGCTGTGTGGAGTACAAAGGTTTAAAGAGAAGTTACATCAGTCATTTAATTCATATCTGAGCTTTACAATTTACTCAATATTTTAAAATTTAAAAATGTACATTAACTCTTTACCCATCAGCAGTTTTGATGGGGAATGTCTTTTGATATTTAAACATACAAACGTGTGTATATATATATATATATATATATATATATATTAAGAAAGTGTCTCTGCTTTTAAATTGAAAAACATGTGATGTCTTTTGCAAGGTCAAGTTTGTTATTACTTGTGATACCTGTAACGAAAAAGAACTCACCAAATACTGCATCATATTCATCTTCATTCAGGTAGATGCATATCCCCTTGAGAATGCACTCTTGCTTGGTCTCCATGGTGGCATTATAAGAAAACAGACAAAACATTTTTTCAAGTTTCTGATATTCATACATGACACGCTCCAATACACATCTCTGAGCCATTATGCATTACAGAGCACTATATCATTAGCTTGTATTAAAAAGCAATTTATAAAAAAACTGAAAAAAATAAAAATACTACCTGAGACATTGACAGCATCACATCTTGAATCTTTTTTCTAAACACTCCACCCTTTTTTGGAAAACACTTTTAGCAGATCATCAGAGAACAGATCCAGTTTGGACATGAATTTTGGAGTGTAAAGGAAGGGTTGTGATCCGATGAAATTCATAATTTATCTGAAGACATAAGTTACAGAGGTCTTGTTTATGGGCAATTCAGCAAAGATAAAAAAAGGTTAAAATGCTACAAAGAAAACAAAAATATTTAGTACAGGGTCAGGGTGACAACTTATTTATGACAGAAATCATTTTCGATTATTCCTCTTGATATATTAATCGCAAGTAACAGAATAACATTAACTTACACATACAAGCGCTTGGAGAAACAAAACGTTATTAGCTGACTACACAGACATAATGTCGGTCCATGACCATAATCTAGCTAGCAGAAGAAATGCAAAAACTCCACTTACAATTACTGAAGCAGCGAAATGTAATACTTACGTCGCAAAAACACTATTTGTTGTTTAAGACGAGAGACTCCGTGAAAGCGGTGAATTCAGTCACGAGCACGTGAACTTAACAAGCGTGACTAATCTAAAGCCTTTGATTGGCTGCTGTGCGCTTTGATTGGCATCTCAATCGTTTTAACAATGACGAGCAATAAATTAAATATAGATGAGGAAGACCTAAAATATACATTTGAAACTTTGTCACCCTAACAACAGCTGAATGCAGAGTAAGAATTTAAAATCCTAGGGGACAATTTGGCAATTTCTAATTATCGGGCATGTCTTATGGCCCTGGTTTTATACATTAATTCATGGTACTGAAGGGTTTTCTGTTCTCTCTTGTTCCGCGATTCTTCATTTTAACGTTATTTGATACTTTTAGGAAAAAAAGAAAGTCTGCACCACGTGCTGAATCCAGAAACCTAACATCAGCTACAAACGACACACTTAAGAGCTATTTTCATACAGTGCTTATAGAAAAATACATTTCTGGTATGCAACAAGATATTAAGAAAGCATATGTTAATTAAATAAAATTAGATGGACGGTGAAAGATAAGAAAAAAAGGCCACTTACCCAACTCACATGTTCGCTGCTGAGCAATCCATCTGCATCCGTTTCCGTTGATGACGTGCATCCGGTTAAGATGAACAAAAAATATTCTTGTTGACTCAATTTAAAAAAATGTTGTAAACCTAATTTTTAGAAAATTACATTGTGTCTGTTAAATATAATTAAGTTGACACCATTTTTACAAAGAGTTATGTTGTATGTGCTCATGTTAATTAATTAAATTGAACAAAGAGCAAAAATCATTTTTTTGAGTGCTGGATGTAAGTCTGATGGGGAAAAAAACCAGACTTATTAATAAATAAACACATTTTTTAAATCATGTAAATAAATATAACCATTTTTAGAGCATGAAATAGGATTAAAGTCAATAAGAAATTGATTACAACCCATTCATAGTCACTTTGTAATTTTAGAGACAATCAGAATAATTAACAAAAAAGGAAAAATGTAGGATGGGACTTGGTTTAATTTAATCTGTTGATTGGAGCGAGCCAGATCTACTGTAAATGTGAATTTGGAATCGACTATAGGAAAGAAATAGACATTGTGAAAATAAATTGTAAATCTTTCACCATCATTTTTTCTATTTCATTCCGACCTCAAGTCGTCATTCTTTTTAGCTTGGTTAAAGCTTTCTTTCATAAATAAGGAACAGTATTGATGAAATTTCCCAGGGAATTATTTCCTCCCCCATAGACAAATTGCAGCGATTTCTGTTTTCTATTTTTCCCTCACTACTCGTCTTCTGCTCAATGCATGCTTTCAAAAGGACCACAGTGAAAATCAGAGGTCTGGCCCTTAGGCCCAACACGCTGCCTTTCATTTGAGATTTCAGATGAAGGACGTAATTTTCTCTCTTTATGCCTCCCTCTCATTATTTTTCTGTCTTCCTTTTATTGGGTGATGAGAAACTTGGGGTTGGGGTTCTTATATGATTAGTTCAAGCAAAAAAAAAAGAGAAAGAAAACTCAGTCATTATTTACTCAACCTCATGTCGTTCCAAACCCGTATGCTGTCATTTCCTTCTGTGAAACACAAAGACAAATGGTTGAAGAGTATGTAAACAGCTATTTTGCATTCTGTGAAGCTCCAAAAACTCACACACACACACACACACACAAAAACATTTTTAGGTGTACTGTTCCTTTAAATGAAACTTGATTCAAACCCAACTGTAGCGTGTCCCTCTACCTTGGCACCAGATGATCGCTGTTTCACAGTCCTCTTCAGCCCAAGGTCTCGCGTGTGCATGTTTCGCATTTAAAATAACACAACTCGATAGTACTTCTGAACACAAGTACTAAAGTATCTAATAGCTAGAGCATCAAAGAAAATGTGTTTCGAAGGCTTTATGTTTCTTGTCACTTCAAACCGCCTATTTTTTTTTTAGGTTTTGTCCTTTTGGTAAGTGTTGTAGGCTAGAACTAACATTAGCCTCTTGATCAAACATAACTATCAGAAAACAAAGACAGCCCTGAATGATGTAATCGCTCCATTAGCATTTCAGTCTCTTTAGTTGTCACACTGACATTGGGTTACGGATTTCATGGCGGTATCCCGACTCTTCCATTACGCAAGTGTGCGGTCAGGCTAGGATTAAGGCCTTGATCCGCTGTATTGGACAGGAGCAATCCTGGTCAGATCTGTGTTGTATTAATTCATCCTCGAGGCAGGATCCAGATCTCTCGCTGTGTCTGGTAATGGGAGGAACAGTATGCTTGCTTTGGCTTGACCCTGAGCCGCGATCAGACCGCAGAGAACGGTGTCCATTACAAAGAGCAGCGATCTCTCTATGGTGTGTTCAAACACATCCCGCAGGCCTGCACTTCAAACGTGGGTCGTACCCGCTCCCCAGCAGCAGCATGTCAGTTAGTGAGGCCTGCACAATTAATCAATTAAAGGCCTGCGCGGAGCACAGCAAGGCCCTGTCCCACTGTGATTTAAGGGAAGGATCATTAGTACTCACACTTGAGTCACTTTAAGATCAGTCAAGGCTGCATTCAGATGAGGTATGTGTGGTAAAGCACTGATTTCCATGGCATTAGGTGCCCTTAGCGGTTCTTGATGATCTGCATTTAAACTGAACAGCTCATCCTAACAGTGCTTTTGAATGAAGTCACACTCATTTGTTCACATTTTTTAATGAATCATACAGAAAAGCTCAAAAGTCTTGATCCAAGTGTCTGAATCAGTCGAATGCGTCACTCACTGACTAAATCATTTGGATGATTCATTCAGTGACCAATGATTCACTTAAGTGATTCAGTAAATTGGCAAAATGTATCCCTTGAATACTACCTCATACATCGCTTTGAAGAAAAGTCAAATAAATGCTGTTCATATAACTTGTAGTTAGGAAATAATCGGAATAATTAAACAAAGAAATAAACAGAAACATTAAAATATTCTACCAAAACTATTATTGTTCAGCATATTTTCAGCTTTGCATCACAAGAAAAAACTACATTTACAAATTACATTTGACAATATATTCAAATAGAAAGCAGTTATTTTAAATTGCAATAATATTTCACAATATTACAGTTTCACTGCATTTTTGGATCAAATGAAAACTGCATGGTAAGCGTGAGATTTCTTTCAAAAACCTTTTTCATATGCTATAACAATATGAAAATATCTAAATATGATTGTCTCTTGTCTTATTGTAGTACTTGTATAGTGTAAAAAATAAAAAACATTTCAGAAAGTCTTCAAATTAAAATCCAGCTGAATGTAGACACTGCAAAGAAAATCTTTAAAGGTAAAATGCTTTTGAGAGCACTTACCTCATAGCTAGGCTTCAGTTGTGTTCACAAAAGTAATAAATAAACACCACCATTTTATGCACCGAAACGTTGCCAGTGCCTCATAAACATTAACAGTTTGATTGTGTGCATATAAAAAAAAATAAGCCCTCGATGTGTTATTATAAATGCAAACTTTTGTTGGTCCATTTTTCTTTTGTAAATTGGCCAGGGCTATTATGAATGCTTTATAGGTTGCCTGAAAGCCACACACACTGTTACACACTCATTCTAAACAATCACAGCCACACACACACACACACACACTTGCTACAGGAAGGAACATGAAAATAGCACTAATAGGAAAAAGATGAGGGAACTCCATTCGGGTGGAGCGCTGCCTCTCTCCAGGGCTGGGTGCTGGACATCATGTGTTTCAGAAGATTCACGCTGTTTACGGTCAGTCAGCAGCCGTGTGCTGTGGCTCATAGCAGCGTGCAGGTCATCTCCAGCATCTCTTTGATTTACAGTAAGTTACATGGATCATGTTTTTTAGAGCCTTAAGGCTGATTTTTTTTTTTACAATTTTGATAAAAATTTTCCAATCCAAAACATGTTTTTCTACTTGGTGTAACAGATCACAAGTTGTAATTCTATACACATGCTAACTTCACCATACCCTAGTATATATATTATATATATATATATATATAGTATATATATTATACATATTAGTATAGCCTACTAATCAGAGTTTTTAAACCTCTAAAATGTTTTTTTTGTTTTTACATCACAGCTATATTAATATTGTATGGACAGCATTTTTAAACCCATATGAACAGAATGCAGGCTGTAGCCTACATTTTATAATAACCCCCACTAGCATCGTTATTAAAGCTTTAGGTTTATTAGATTTTTGCTTTACATGCTTGTTTTCAATGTATTAGATTAATTAGATGTTTTGTAACTATCATTGTTACTTCTATGTTATGAACCTATCCTATATGTTCCCGGATAGCACACGGACATCTGCAAGATGTTTGTTAAAGATCACTTGATCTGAAAAGCATCTGCTGTGTACACACATCTGTCAGACGTCTGATGTCTGCTTTGCATACATTCTAAATCATTATCTTAAAGACATCTAATAGACGTCTATTTGAGGAAATGTCCCATGGATGTATTGCAGATATGCAAACACTCTAAAAAATAGCCTACGTCTTCTTCCAGATGTAAATGCGGACGTCAAGTAGATGTCTCCATGATGTGCCTGTGCTATCAAGGTAAAGATATGTTTTCATGGTAATACAGTAAATAGCGTTACATATTTATATTTTAGTTTGACAAAAGAGCATTTTATTTTAAAAATATATCATTTTGGATGGCAAGTGATGGCATCTTAAGCATCTATGGTATTCATATGGAGCTAATTGACCCTTCACAAAGACCCGCCCCACTATAGTTACTGTTGCTACGTCCGACACTAAAGATGCTCTAATGCCACATATCATATTCTCACGCAATAAAAAAGTAATCACAAAGCAAAGAGGACACTTGACAACATGCTGTTTCTGGTCTGTTTGACTCAGTGCAAGCAGCACATGAACCAATCATATCTTCCAATACACTAAAGCCTACGAAATGAACATGAATGAACATCAGGAGGTATCTCTACCATAAAAAAACATCCCCTTCCATTTTTAAAGTTCAAGTCATAGGTTCAAGTCCACCGACACTAATCTGCTCTCCTGTCTAGTTTGTTTGTCAGAAAAAATTGCAGATTCGGTGTTATGATTAGTCAGATCGCCTGTCAATAAAACTCTAAAACATTTGTAAATTATCTCAATTTAGGCTTTGTCAAATATTCAGTTACTTCCATAAACAAAATCGATATTGTGTATCTCAATTACAAATTTCATTCAAAGGAAAACACTACTTTAGTTTTTTTATATATATAACTTACGTCGTTGACCATATTGTGACAAACTTAGTTTTAAACTGTATTTTCTGGGTTAAACTGTTACCTTAATATATTACTTTAAGGATTTAAAAAGGTAAGAAACGTAGATTTGTAATCTATCCCACAGTGCTTTGCAATTTTTTGTTTGCATGTTAGCAAAGCGTTGGCGGCGTTTTGATTTTGAAAAATGCATGCGAGCTAACGGCTAAAAGATGACGTACGCGCTGTGGGAAAAGTATGTGTCACCGTTTAGTTTTTTTTGCTTGGGCTTTGCTCTTTCTCAGGCCACAGGCAGCGATCATAAGAGAATAATGTCGAGGCGTCTGCAGTTTGCTTCTGCTCCTCACCGAGTGGACCACAAGGCCCTTACAACAACATCTCCGCTGAGGGGCGCGGTGGCATAACTCATCCTTACCGTATTAAAGATGGGCCACTTGAGACTCCGCCAGACTTTGGCCCGTGCTGCGCATACCGGCACAAATCATCACGGTGTCGGTTCTCAAGGGCATCAGGTCCTTTAAGAGCCAACTATATCGCCACGAAAAGAATGTTCAGCGTTTTTTTTTAATCTTTTATGTGAGGGAACAAACTCGACCATTTATATTATTTTCCCTCTATATTTCTAGTGTTTTTTTCTCATATTAATCCACAGTCCCCTCCTTTTCATTCTTTCCATTGCTTTCTTTTGCGCATTTCTCCCTCGTTTTCTCATCGCTCTCTCTCCCTGTCCTCTTCCAGACGCTTGTCCAATAGGACAGAATAATATTTGGACAGGTGTTCCTTTTTAAACACGTTATCCACCAGTCCAAGTACGCAGGGGACCGCACTACATCATTCCTGCAGCGTTTCTTTCAGAAGATGGATCTGAGGTTAAAATATACAGTACTGGCTGAGTCATACACAGCCTGCTATACTGTAATCTATAGAGCACTACATCCGTAATCCCTGACAATAAAAATCTGTTTAGCACCAATTTTCCTTTATTTTTTAAACGTTCTTTTTTCCTGTTTCAAACAACTGCAGAAAGCCACATCTGGAAGACAGATGTACGTCCCACAGCAAGCTCTTTCTCTGTACCTCTCTCTCTCTCTCTCTCTCTCTCTCTTTCTGTGCTTAGAAACATGAGAGCAGGCTTGTCTCTCTCTCTTGCTCTCTCCCTGGGCAGACCACCCACATGAGGAAACGCCTTGCTGTACTGAAGGCAGAAATACAGGGATGGGTTTTTTTGTTTTTGATGGATGGGTTTAGCAGACTATCACTTATGTCAATGTCAAAACCATAAACCTGCTCTCGCAAAAGAGGGTGAGAGAGAGAGAGAGAGAGAGACATCTTTGCATCTGTCTGTCTGACGTCTTTCTGCAGTGGCATAAAAGCGTTTTCACAATGTTCTTGTCTGGTTGTGGCTCCTGAAGCTGTTAAAAGACTAAGCCGAAGGAGTGATTGGGTTTCTTGTAGATCTTTGTTTTTTAAGAGACACATCCTTTCTGTTTAAACGGATAAATCCCATACAGAAATGCGATATGTGGCAGGCAATACATGTACAGTAAATGATATGGTGGCCCCAAACTGTTTCGGGACACTTAAGCAGCGCTTGTGTGAATGAAAATCTTTGTATTATATAACAAAAAACATCTTCTTTTTTTTCTTTTTTAAGAAAGATATCACAAGCACACTTTTCAAACAAAACATTACATATACTTTGTGAGGTTATAAATGCTTAAATAATATATATAATGTACATAATATACACTATTTGGACACTTTCTGGTTATTAAAGTCTAATGGATCATATCCATAACTTATGTGATGAACTACACAACTGCAAACTTGAGGAGATCTTACTTAAACCCACTAAAAATCACCATCAACCATGTTGATTAAAATCACTGACCAATAATTGTTAAGAAAAATGTGATTTTAAATTGTGCAAAAGTGTCTAAATAGTTGTCAACTTGAATTTACCTTGATATTTTTTTACATAATACGTACATATATTACAATATAGGTAAATACATTTTAAAATAGTCTTTTTTATATTATGAAAATTCTAATTTAATTAATTACAAATAAATACTGGTATTTCATATATTTACATATGCTTACATATATGGCCACATGTGCGTGGGATTTCATATTTGCTTCCTTCTTTCTTAAAAATTATTTCTTAACTCCAAACCAACGGCTGAAACTAGTGATTGCAAATGCATGTGTAAATAAAACACGGAAATTAGTCACACCATCACTGATTGTTTTCATTATGGCGCTTTATTTTCATTCTCCAGAACAGCTGCAGAAACATTTGAACTGCAAACCAATTAAGTGGCAAAATTGCACACGAGAATCGCTTACACGAGGAGCGCTATTAAATTTATGCTCATGCGATCAGTCTGAAAATGTGTAGCATGCGTTTGTTCCATAGCAGCTGTTTAGTGCAGCAGTGATGTAATAAAAACACTGTTATGCACCTAGATCCGGAGATGTTTATGGCCTGTAAACAAATCCTGAGTTTATAGTGCGCTTAGAGTTCAATGCTCACTTCAAAGAAAGCGCTTCAGGCTTGGTAGTGATACTGTGATTTTTACTTGTGCATGTGAGAAATACAGCTCTTTGGTGACAGTGTAAAGACAGTGATATTCACTCAATTGCTCCATATACGGTGCTTATGAATAGTTGCCCTTTAAACTCAAGACACATAACATCTAGTGTTTAAGGCAAAAAAAGCTTAAGTGCAAAACTAATGGTGCACAGTCTGAGAAAGGGATCTCAAAGACGCATTTTAACCCGTCTTCTGCTCACAATTAGAAACTGAGTTTGTTATATTTGCTTTTGGTGAAAAGCTATGAAGATTCTTTTAGCACTTGAATGCTTTGGAATATTTTTCACCTACATTTCACTGCTTGTTGCATGTTATATAACTTGTATGTAACAAATACAATCTTGAATAAAATCTTGAATAACATTAACAAACATTTATGCTTAATCAGATCATTAGTTAATGAACATTCAAATAGTTGGAATTGCTGTGCATATACAGTATAGAGAGAGAGAGAGACATAAAATCTAAATTCTAAATCTAATTTAAACAGATATAAATGGAATGTTTTCATTTAAAACAAAATAAAAAGTATTCTGAACTATTTTTGGATCAGAAATAAAACAAGCAAGCATGAACATGATCAGTTTTACACAAACTTGTGTAAAGTGCTTCTGTAATTAAAGTGAAAGGGGAACAAACCAAAATCCACAACTCTGGAATTAATATTAATTGTTCAATGCGACTCAGTTAATAATTAGTGCTGTGAAACGATTAATCGCGATTAATTGCACCCAAAAATAAAAGTTTTTGTTTATATAATATATGTGTGTGTACTGTTTATGTATTTTTAAATATGCACACATGCATGTATATATTTCAGAAAAATATGCTTATATGCTTATATAAAAATGTTTATATATTAAATATATTTATTTATAATGTAAATTATAAATGTAAATACAATTCAAAATATATACGTGCATGTGTGTGTATTTATATCTACATAATAAATATACACAGAACACACACATATATTATGAAAACAAAAACATTTATTTCGGATGCGATTAATCGTGATTAATCGTTTGACAGCACTATTAAAAAACAATTTGTAATGGTGAAAAAAGCATGTACTCAAAAGAAAAACATTTAATTAGCGTTTATAATGACTTCTGTAGCGGACTATATATTCATATTTGAATGTTCAAGAACAACTGATCTGTTGTTTAATGTTTCTGTTTATAAACTGTTACCAAATTTCCAAGTACTCACTTGGTTTTTTGTTTCCGTCTACCCACCTCCGTCGCCACAGAGCCCACCGTTGCTCCCATGGCCCCTCCTAAGGGCCCCCCAACGAACAACCCCACGATCGACCCCAGTAAAGTACTGCCCCTCACCATATTTGGGAGCCACAGGAGCCACTCAACCACACTGGCCCACAACCAGCGCAAGAACGAGGTGTCAGGTGTGGAGACGCAGAGCTCTGCAATTCCCTCAACCTTCAAATCGTTCACACTTTTCTCTGCTTCGGCCCTTATTCCCTCCGAGTCATCCTCTCCTTCTCCTCTTCTGCTTCTCAAGATCTCCTCCTCCTTCTCTTTCACTCTCCTCTCTGCCTCCTGCAACAGAGGGCAGGTGTAGAAGCGTGTCCCGCTTTCTTCCACCATCTTCTCCACCTTCATGAACAGCTCCTCCACGCTGGATCCCAGAAGCAGCGGGTGATGTCGGTCCTTGCACTTTTGCACGAGCTCTAGCAAGTCGGGCCGCTCTGTTTCGAGATACTCGTCCAGAGAAACACCCTCAGGCAGTCGGTCCATGCGAGTGAAGAGCACCATTGCGTGTTTATTGACCGCCTCGGGGCCAAACACCTTCTCAATGGTCTCCAAAATCTGTAGCTCCAGGTTGCTGGGCCGGTGGACAGGGACACAGAGCAGGAAAGCGTGGGGCCCCGGGGCCGATAAAGCCGCGCAGAGCGAAAACTGGCGGCGGACGTCTTCTGCGGGACGCTCGATGCACAGGCAGTCAGGTGTGTCCACGACTGCCACCTGTGAAGACAAGAAAACAAAGTTAAAAAGGCCCCTTCAGTACACTATGAATTAATATAGCATACATAGATCTATTTGGTTTCATTAAAAATACAAAAAGCAATGAAAGGACATGTATTACAGTGATTTTACCATGGTAAAGAGGTGTAATATAGTTTATTAGTTTAACTATAAGTAACACTAAGCCACTTTCAATGTTATAATCATTTTTATAAAAATCCATTGTATATTGAATAATTTATTTATAATTAACTGAGATAAACTAGCATTAGGCCATACATCTAACATTACTTATTCATCATTTGTTAATGTAAGTTAATAAAAACACAATAGTTTATTGTTAATTCATGTCAGGTGAGAAATATAAAATAATATTAACAGATACAACTTATGCTTTTAATAATGTAAATGTTGAAATTAACATGACCTGAGATTAATACACTTTCTTTGTTAGTTCATGTGAACTAATGCAAGTTAATAACTATAATAATAATGAACAATTATATGTAATTATAATGTAATAATTAACAATTATTACATTTTAATCTAATGTTACCAAATGGAACTGTATGGTAAATATACAAAATATAAATGTACTTTTTTTATTATTATGTTTCTCTTTTTGAATCAAAGGTTAAAACTGATTTGTAGACAAATATCAATTGAGCTAACATATGAATTTCTTCAAAAAAAAAAACTATCATTTTAATTCAATTTGATTTAAATCTCCTGGGCGGCATCTATGTTTTATGAATTACTTGTTTTATAAGAACAAAAGTGAGTTCAAGTTTTCATACAGTCAGTTAAATTTGTACAATTACTGTTACGGTTTATGACGTGAATATAATGCGAACAAAACTGTGACTCATTTTATGAAATGCTTTTGAAATGCCTAGTCACATACTAGGAAATCATTTGAATGCATTGATGCAGCTTTATTTTACATAAAACAAATCTGTGCAGAGTGAGTGTGGTTTTTCCCAGAGTTTTAAGTGAGACGTGAACGCACCTGTCGTCCTGCCAGCGTCCCACGTCTCTTCTGACAGTCGGTGGCTGGTGTCTCAGGGCCTGGACTGTCAGACTCAGATGTCGGGCTGCCCAGGATGGCATTGACCGCACTGCTTTTCCCAGCACCCGCTGAGCCGAGCAGCACCAGTCTCAACTCTACAACCACAGACAGAAACAGCGTTATGAAAGACAGACACGAGGAACAAAGAAAACACTTCTATTTGGCTTTCCCCCACAAATAATATTAGAAAATGTGATTTATTTTACATTTTAGATTTAGCTTTGTAAAAAAAAAAAAAAAAAAAAAAAAAAAAAAAAACTCAAGTTTTGTTATTGGTTTTATGAGGGTTGATTCATAATTTCTGAAAGCTTCATTACAATACAGGCATAATGAAACATGAAATTTACACTGCATTGCAAATGAATTAAATTCACATTTGATTTGCATTTAAAACACTGAGCTTTATTTTAAAATCTTAGTATTTCATGTTTGAGTGGTTATGTATCGTATGTTTACTATTATTTAGTAATACCAGCTGATTTGTTGTATATGAAACATGCAAATAAGAAACGATTATTGTATCTTTAATCAGAGTTTGAAATATAATGTTTTATTGAATGCCTTTTAATGTTTAAAGAAGAAATACGTCAGTTAATGGTGTGACAAACTGATACGAATCTGGGTTTACCAAAAGCAAGTTTCATATTTTTCCAATTTAAGTGGAAACTCTTGTTTTTATAATCAAAACAGCTAGATATCTCAATGAAAATAATCCGTTTCTTTCCACACAAATATAGGAGCTTGTAATTGCACATATGGGCTGGACTTCCTAAAAACCAGGATAAATAAACTGGTCCCATAGCACCAGACCTGACTGAACAAAATGAAACGAGCAATGAAAAGAATAAAATATGCAGAGTGATGCAAAAAAAAAAAAAAAAATATATATATATATATATATATATATATATATATATATATATATATATATATATATATATATATATATATATATATATATATATAAATGGGCTACTTCATAATCCATGGCCAACAGGTTCAAATGAATGCTGAACATAAATAAGACATGTCTGACGTTATCACTTTATTGAAATAAAAACAGATCAAAAGTGAACCGTGCGTGATCTTTATATATAAAATTTACATTTAACTTACTACTTAAAAAAAGCATGTCTTTATGATGCATTATACAAACCGATTATCAGGATATAAGTGAAAGCCAATTTTGCTAGTTCTGCATCACATTATTTTGATGCAATAGCGCCGCCTAAAGACTGAACTGACACATAACATCTTTCATGATATGATACATCAGAAATGCAACTTAAACGGTTTAAACACACAATTAAAGCTCAATTACTACACAATAAGTGGGTGGGTCAGCATAAAGTGTGCTTTTTATATTTTGTAATGCTGTTTTCTGAAATGAAAAGTATCTTCCAACTTCTACAGTTGTGGGTGGGCCGACAGTTTAATGAGGGTGCTTATAAAATTATATCCTTTTTACTTTGAGTGGTTGAAGAGGAACATATTGTAAGATGCTACACCCAAAAAACAAAAACATATTTGTCTCAGCTTCAAGCATCTCAGTAAGGGCTTCTTTAGTTTATTAAGAAAAATAACAAGCTATGTAAAGAGAAAGAAAAATAAGGACAAAATTATGACGTGTTTTATGTGTCTTATATATCTTTCATAAAAGGAAAATAAAAACTCAAAAGCTGTCATTGGGGCAGTACCTTTTCATTTTAATATCAATAAGGTACATATTATAGTGCCACTGATTTTGTACCTTTTACTGAGAGGGTTTACTCAAAGACATCATGTATCCTGCTGTGAAAATAATGTTACAAGCACTACAGAAATGTTTTGAAACATACTTTATGTGGTAATTCATCTGAATTAAAAATATTATTTAACCCGCCTGGTAATCTAAATTACTTTTCATTTTTCTTACAGAGTGGCACTCCAAGGTACTTCAAAAAAACACCAAGGTACTACACTAGACGAGAAGATTTGAGATACATTACAATGGTACATGTCTAGAAACAAGGTATTACTATGGTAAATAAAAAAACAAGGTTTTACCATGGTGCATGTCCGAAAAAACAAGGTATCACCATGGTAAATTCCCAAAAGCAAGGCATTACCATGGTACAAAAAGAAGGTGGGCTAATACCATGTCCACAAAACCTTGCTGGTGTGTTTTGGCTATAGTGTAAATCAGACATTATTTCTGAAACTCAAGTAAACGTCCTCTAGTACCTCTCTCCTTCAGATCCGTCTGCCCTCCTTCACTGCTTCCAAACCGGTCTTTCTCTTCCTGGTGAACTTGATCTTGTGTCGTACTTCCCTCCATAGTCTGCAGCTTGAAAGGGAACAGAACATAATGTATGGTGCAGTAGACTAACAACTGTCTTCAAATATGCACACGGAAGAGCATCCAGTGGGGAAATAAGAGTGGAAATGAAGGGGTTAACTCTGTTCATATGACTCAGCACCGAGGAAGGGCCCCACAAACACACATTTCACATTCCTTGCACTCTAACTGCCACATTTCAACTGACAGCTTAACAGCAATACTGTAAGTGCTTCGCTTCCTCTAGCAGCGTGGCATACCAAGAAACAACTGATGTCTGCTTCTGATTATGTGAAAGCTGATAAAGAACACAAGCTCGAGAGTCTTACCTTCGAGTGAGAGACTGATCTTTTGTGTACCGTGTGCTTATGAGCTGGCCTGGTCTGTGTTCCTCTGTACTTCCTGTTTCTCCTCCTGCTGTTCAGTCAAAACACTGCCGGCAGTGTGACTCTGCCTGAACATGTGATACTGTTGGGACGCCCTCCTCCTCCTCCTCCTCTTCCTCTATTTCTCTCTGTCTCTGAATCTCAGCCCTATTTACAGACACTTCTTAAACTTGTGTCTGATTTCATTAACTGTGTGGATAAAGGGCTAGTGTTACAGCATTTTTATCAGTTGTTATCACAAACAGGAAGTTAAGAACTCTGTGCCCTGGTTCAGTTACTAATACTTAATATATTTGCATGCTAAAAGCAGTAGTTCTTATCTTTCCAATAGTAGCCTCTGTTGTGTCATTCTAGTGAGCAATTTAGTCATGTGGTCACAAAATGTTCTTGGAAAAGCTGCAGTATAGGAATATCTTGAAATGTTTACATATTAACCCCTAACAATAACCCTGTTTGTATCATAGTAACACATGAAATATATATACATACATACATACATACAATAATGCGTTCTAATAAAATCTTTTTTTTTTTTTTTTTATAAAATAGTGAAGAACTAAATAAAAAAGTAATGCAAACCAAATAAAGAAAAAAGTGAATTGTTTGAACTTGATTTTAAATGTGACCCCAGCATTTAAGGCTTAAGGCACATGTATGAATGACTTTACATTACAGACCATCCTGTTTTTATTTCAAAATTAGCACAAACCATATTCGGACTCTTTGGATGTCAAACATTAAAGGGTTTGTTCAGCCAAAAATGAAACTTCTATCATCATTTACGCACCTCTGTGAGTTTCTTTGTTCTGTGAAACATGAAAGAAGATATTTGGAGAAATGATGGTAACCAAACAGTTTCGGTTCCCACTGATTTCCACTGTATTTTTATTTAATTTTTTTGCCCATAACCGAAACTGCTTGGTTATCATCATTTCTAAAAATACCTTTAATGTTCCACAGAAGGACAAGAAGTCATATGGGTTTGGATTTAGTTCATTGTGATGGAATTTTCTTTTTAAAGAGATGTAAAGTACGCTTTTAATGAAACATGGTCATATTTAATATGATGAACAAAATAAATGTAGAAAATTTCTTCAAATCTTCAATACTACATAAAAAATTCAGACTTACATGTCCAATTATTATAATTTTTTTCGGGGGCCACCGTATATGTGCATGAAGAAAAAATGTTTTTTTTTTTTATAAATGTCTTATAACAGCAAACCCACTTAAGGTCTTTGAGATTTAATGAAAATAAGTCGATGCAAAATGCACATATATCAATAGAAATATATTTAACTTTTTTCCTCCATTTTCTAAATCTACCAACAATCACTTGTTTAAAATGACCACTTTAAATGTAAACTAAATTGTTGGTGCAGTAAGTAATTTTTTAATGCATACTGATACCTGTTGAACTGGATACTGCATTAAGCTAAACTTTTCAATCAATGACTCCACAAAAAAATATTCAGTTACTATGCAACCAAAAGTGTACTATAAAGGAGGGTTATTATTTGAGGGAGGACCTTGTCCACTGATTTGGTTGGGATCTTTATGTCTGTGCACATCATTATAAAAATATTTGTGAAATTAACTATGAATTTCAAAGAAAAGAAAAAAATACTTACTGCACCTTTTGATTTTATACATGCTTGCCCTGTAAACGTGCTAAAAGTTGAAAACTCTAATATTATTACATCCTTTGCATTACAAAAATACAATATGTAAGACATAAAATGAAGACAGTGCAGTTAAATGGCTGTCGATATAAATTAACTCAACATTAAATTAGAAAAAAACAACGACATATGGCCCTAAAATGAAACTGTAACTATAACTGTATAAAACATCAAATGTTTTGGACGTTATGAAAAGATGTGAACCAGATCACACTCACATAGACTCACAAACACAGACATCGAAACTAAACACACACACACAAAAGGGTAGCTTCAAAAGTGTTCTCTAAAAATTGGATATCTTTTTTACAACAATAAAAAATGACTACCATTTTAAACACTATTTTTAAAAACGCGTCAGAGGCTAAGAATGTCCCCTGATCAGAAAAAGTGAAAAAAAAAAAGGAAACTCTGGTCCTCTGGTGCTTCTGGGAATGCGTCCAAATATAACCCAGTCTCTTGTAAGTGCCTTTTAGGAGATTCATAGTCCAGGCATTATGTAAGCGATGTTGTCCAAAGTATTTGACTGCAAAAAAGTGGGTCAAGAGTTGAAATCATAGACTTTGCATATCAACTGCAAATAGGAAACTTTTCTAAAGTTTTTGGATAAAAAAAAAGTAAATTTTTGGGCATAAAAAAAACAGCTTTTGTGTGAGCATTTCTCACCAGGATGTTGCGTGGACAGCCGTTGAGCTGGGGAACTTGTGCCGTCAAGCAGGTTAATGGTCCAAGAGCACACAAAATAGAGTCTAAAAGCACCGAAAGACTTCCAGACACTGCCACCATCCCCTACAGGATGAACAGAGATGCTTAAGGACACGATCTATATGTGGACAGGCTCCTACAAGGGAAATGTCTGCAGCACAAACCTCTGTCTCCTGAAGTCGGTGTCCAATCAGAGACAGCGATTCCCCCAGCAGCTGCAGGTGAGCTGCTGCATCTATGGGATCCACATCAGGAACCCGCACCGGAGATAGTGACAAAGACGAGCGGCCCTGTGGGGCCAATACCGCCCCTAAACTGACGGCTTTACTTGGGCCTGAGATACACAGACATTTAAGAAATGACTCAAGAAACATTTTGATGTATGAGTAAAAATGAAATTTATAAGATAGGTAACTTGGAATTCTGCAATGACAACTCGGGAGAGTTTAGCATGGTTATATATACACTCACCTTAAGGATTATTAGGAACACCTGTTCAATTTCTCATTAATGCAATTATCTAATCAACCAATCACATGGCAGTTGCTTCAATGCATTTAGAGGTGTGGTCCTCTTCAAGACAATCTCCTGAACTCCAAACTGAACGTCAGAATGGGAAAGAAAGGGGATTTAAGCAATTTTGAGCGTGGCATGGTTGTTGGTGCCAGACGGGCCAGTCTGAGTATTTCACAATCTGCTCAGTTACTGGGGTTTTCACGCACAACCATTTCTAGGGTTTACAAAGAATGGTGTGAAAAGGGAAAAACATCCAGTATGCGGCAGTCCTGTGGGTGAAAATTCCTTGTTGATGCTAGAGGTCAGAGGAAAATGGGCCGACTGATTCAAGCTGATAGAAGAGCAACTTTGACTGAAATAACCACTTGTTACAACCGAGGTATGCAGCAAAGCATTTGTGAAGCCACAACATCCACAACTTTTGAGGCGGATGGGCTACAACAGCAGAAGACCCCACCGGGTACCACTCATCTCCACTACAAATAGGAAAAAGAGGCTACAATTTGCACGAGATCACCAAAATTGGAAAGTTGAAGACTGGAAAAATGTTGCCTGGTCTGATAAGTCTCGATTTCTGTTGGCACCTTCAGATGGTAGAGTCAGAATTTGGGGTAAACAGAATGAGAACATGGATCCATCATGCCTTGTTACCACTGTGCAGGCTGCTGGTGCTGGTGTAATGGTGTCGGGGATGTTTTCTTGGCACACTTAGTGCCAATTGGGCATCGGTTAAATGCCACGGCCTACCTGAGCATTGTTTCTGACCATGTCCATCCCTTTATGACCACCATGATCCTCTGATGGCTACTTCCAGCAGGATAATGCACCATGTCACAAAGCTCGAATCATTTCAAATTGGTTTCTTGAACATGACAATGAGTTCACTGTACTAAAATGACCCCCACTGTCACCAGATCTCAACCCAATAGAGCATCTTTGGGATGTAGTGGAACGGGAGCTTCGTGCCCTGGATGTGCATCCCACAAATCTCCATCAACTGCAAGATGCTATCCTATCAATATGGGCCAACATTTCTAAAAAATGCTTTCAGCACCTTGTTGAATCAATGCCACATAGAATTAAGGCAGTTCTGAAGGCAAAAGGGGGTCAAACACAGTATTAGTATGGTGTTCCTAATAATCCTTTAGGTGAGTGTATGTGACAATGTTAATGAGTTTGGTCTTGGAGGAATAGATCTGCAAAGCTGTTGCTGCTGCCAATACATTCACAATATGCTGCCGTGAGCATGTAGAAAATACTGCTGCTGCACACATAACATATATGAAATAATTCCCATATATCGCACACATCAGGGTTCCTTAATTAGTTTTCGCTGAGGGCTGAATTCTTCTGACAATACCAAGCCAAGGGCCACTGACCAATATATATTTATTTATATATTATTTTATTGTTGCTCTTGTTAAAATAATCGAAAGATGGTGACAAGATAAATATTCAGATTTTTTTCCACCAGAAGTCTGTTTTTTTCCCCCCAAATAATTATTAACATTTTTGTATTTGCCCAACTTTGCCTGTTGAATATTAAAAACAAACAAACTAACAAAATATCTTGATGTCTGTCATGCAAATCAACTGTTCCTGCTCATCTCCAGTCTGGATCTCTTTTCTCCACTTTCCCTAATTGCAGATTCAATTATTTGATCTGTCAGCATTAATATTTTTATACTTAAATTTTTTGAGGGGGATCCACATTGTGTAACATTGTGTGTCCCAACCAGATATGACACAATAAAAAGTATCTTTTGCATGTTACCTTGAGTGACAGATATGCACGTGACAATATGCGACACGGAATTCTATTTTAGAAATGGGTTTTATTTTCTGCGATGTAACAACTGTTACAACTGTCTAATATGAGTTTGAATATTATTTTGCGTGATCTTTATAACCATAGTGAAAGCAACAATATATATTGTACCTTAAATCTTGAAAATAAATAAAGCAAACGTTAAAACTGTGAATTCACTGCCAACCAACATCCATAACAAAGATGTTATTACTCACTCACTCAAAACTGTTCAGTCCATTCATATTTGAAACCTCTATTTTCAGTGTCCTCTTTTCTTTTCTCCACAGTTGTCACATTGTCACATCGTATCTACACTGACAAAGCATCGCAAATCATTTAAACTTTTATGTCAGCACGTCATAAATAGAACGAGTGAGCAATTCACTGTAGGGATTTGTTTAGCCGCATCCAGTGTAGACAGCTTCACTGATTCTAATAAGTTCTGTTGTATTTTGTCGCGCCGCGCCTCTCGTGTCCGGTGTAGACAAAATTTAAGTTAATGTTGCTTTCTGATGCTGCATCTGAAACTTCATGCCACATTATTTTAAATTAGCGCAGGCCAAACATTTTTCTCTCGCGAGCCGCCTATTGAGGAACCCTGGCGTACATGATCATCCCATAGCAGATCTAGACAGGTGGAGCTGGGGAAGGTGGAGGATTTCTGAAGCGTGCTGCAACTGCTACAGCAAGTACTAACCAAGTATCTGAATGTTGAGTAGCAGATCATTGGCTGCTGATATGAAAAGAAACCAATCAGCTGTGCCACGTGAATAATGATGTGATTATATCAGATTGAGTAAGAACCTGCGCCATCTAGAGATTTATGACAGAAGCTTGTATAAACTGGTCAGCTTTGGTCTCACCTTTACTTTTACTGTCTGATGTTGTTAAAGTTTTCCGCTTGACCGTCATAGCTTCAGCTTTATTCTGCTTGTGCTGGAGATATTGAGCTTTCTGTCTCCAAACCTTTGGTGTGAGAAAGAGGACAAAAAGAGGATATGCATCACTGTCCCACCACTGACTGATATCACAAACCAAGGCTCTAGAGAATTTGACCTAATCCCTGTGGTGCAACTTAAAAAATTAGAGGTCGGACCGGTGCGACCAGCCATTAGAAAAAAAAAAAAAAAGTCTCTGTGACACTGAAAGTCTCGCTGTGGTTCAACAACAGACACTAGAGCTCCTTTTAGAGCATTTTACGGCCCTCGAGCCAGGCTTCAGGCCAATTTTCAGGTCATAGTTCAGATGGAGGCCAGGCCTCCCGCCTGTTTTAGACTTCTCCTTACTTTTATATTTTAGATATTCATTAATTAGTGATGAAAAAAAAATTTGCCATGCTGGTGATAGAACACAAGACCGTGCTACCGGGACCATCAAGAGTGGCTCAACGTGTTTATTGTCCCGCCAGCAGCAGCAGTAATGTGCGTGCCGTCAGCAGCTGAACAGTTCT
This sequence comes from Carassius gibelio, assembly GCF_023724105.1. Classification (NCBI taxonomy): domain Eukaryota; kingdom Metazoa; phylum Chordata; class Actinopteri; order Cypriniformes; family Cyprinidae; genus Carassius; species Carassius gibelio. Next base: position 28,396,672 of record NC_068398.1, on the reverse strand, counting down.
GCATTCAATAAACTTAAGCTTGCAGCAAAGCACCGGCAAAAGTAAATACCATAAATGTGACAGGGGGAAATAGTAAACTATAATATTATTACATATAACTACAAATATCACAGATATTTGAATTATTTACTAATAAACTAGTGTTTATAAATAAACTGACTCGCCATCTCCTCATTAGACACACCTTTAGAGAGAAGTGCATCTTTATGGATTATGTTTATGATGAGAGAGTTTTTGTTTTCGATTTGTTTTATTTTGTTAAGTAGTAATTTAAATTGAGTTTCGGTTCATTATTGTACTTCTGTTAAAGACGAGACAGCTGAAAGCACATCATGTTTGTTTTCTTTAATTTATAAAAGCACAACGTTTTGTTGCTATTGTGATACACAAATAAAAGTAAACCATTTACAGTTAAGAATGATGTATTACTTTTACCTTTATGAGCAAAAATGACAGTGTATCCACTGAAAGAAACACAAGTGATCAGTCTGGCATCTCCATGTCCTTAAGCGTCTCTGCACAAACTATTGGATATAGCGCACATTTATCTGGGTCTAGCATTTAAACATTGCTATATGCTTGAACTGCTTTATATCTATAGATTTTATTTTAGGCAAGTCGTGATGATTTGCGAAGGCTAAATTGATCATACATAGGCTCAGTGTTGACAGTTTGGTCATTACTTTAAAAAAAGAAAAACTAAAACTTACACTTAACAAACAAAAATTGCTTTAAAGGGTTTTTGAAATTAACTGAAACAAAATATAATCACTTTGCAATAACATACAAAACTGAACTATTTTAATTGCTGAAACAGTAGTATAAGCTGTTTACGGACTGTTCAGCTGTTCATATCAGACACTAGAGCATTCCTTCATTCAGTCACAGTGGAAGATCTGATAAGAATCAGTGTAGAGGGGCCAAGTCTGGAAGAATATGATGCTAGAGAGAGTGTGGCCAGCTGGTTTAGCCAAGGCCAAAGATCAAGAAGGCCAAACTACAGGAGTTTGCCATCCAAAGGGCCTGTGATTGCAATGGAGGATAGCCCATAAAACACTGAGCCATGAGATGTTCAGTTTGAAGCCCTTAAAACACTTAATTTAGATTTTCTTTTTATTTCATTTATCTTGAGATGTTTTAAGTTTAAATTTCAGCTCAGTGAAGCACTTTTTCAGTAAGTTACCGTTCTTGTAGAATTATTAGCATTACCTAGCATTAAATTGCTATTATTAATAGTCTTGATTTACTCAACAACAATAACAAAAAAATATTATTTATATAAGTCACTGTTTATATGAAATCTGAAAGCAAAGGTAAAAAGTGTTTACCAGTTTGTCTTTTTCAGGCAGCTGTTTCCATACCTCTGCAAGTTTCTTACTCAGCTCCCCAAAGACTGAGGTGAAAAAAAACAACATTTCAACCAATCGTGAAACAGCACGGATGATTGACAGGTGTGCACAGAACAACAGCACTCACCTAACCCGGGCTGCTCCGCATTGATATTGACCCGGTACTCCTTACAGAACACCTGATAGGCCGTCATGTTCTTCTTCTTCGGCTGACGAGATGCACAGAACATTAATTAATGATAAAATCAAACCAGTCGAGGCATTTCCACTGGAGTAGGGAAGTGATTTAACTTACTTTGTCCTTGTCGTGTTTGTCTCTGTCCTTTTCCTCCTTTTTCTTCTTCTCGCCCACCAGTTCAATGCTTTGATGGTGATGGGATGAGGTGGGTGGAGCCATAGCATACATGCCACCAGAAGAGCTGTGATTGGATAAACTTTGAGAGTGGGAATGGCTTCTAGACGGATCACCTGTTTTGCAGAGAAAGAGACATTTTGGTTCAGTTCAATTCAATTTTATGTAACGATGACAAAATGACAATACCAACCAATCAGCATTAGGTTTAAAGTAAGTGAAACGTGTCTCACCTGGACAGCTTTTCTTCCCTCCACTCCCTCCTCTGCTGTGCTTCTTCTCCCTGGATCCTTTCTCTCGGTCTCTGTCTCTCTCTTTTTTCTTTTTGCTCTTCTTGCTCTTTTTCTTCTTTTTAGACAGATGTGTGTAGGAGTCGTCAATCACCAGCTCGCCGGCCTCTAGTTCTCCTCCTGAAGATGAGCTGTCTCTTCCCATGCTGCCGTAATGCCCTGATGAACACAAACACACACATTTAATGCTGCAATAACTTCATGTTAGGGCTTAGCTGTTGATTTTCATATAGCATGCCTCAATCATGCAGAAAATCAACACAATTACAGTGCAAACAAAACCAGAACATGTGAACATTAGTGGTGTCTGAAGGTTTTATTTGCTTTTATTTACCGGTATTTATTTTTTTTTAGAGCGTTTGAACCAATGGATGTTGAACGTTTTCCTTTTTATAGACTCCATAAGTGAAGATTGGTCAATATTGACTTTTTATGACTGATACAGAACATGTATTTTATTTCTGTGATGCAAAGCTGAATTTTCAGCATCATTACTCCTGTCTTCAGTGTCACATGATCCTTCAGAAATCATTCTGATATACTGATTTGATGCTCAAGAAACATCATGATTAGGATCAATGTTAAAAACAGTTGCATTGCTTAATATTTTTGTGGAAAACCTGATACTTTTTTTTAAAGGATTTAAAAGACTTTTGATCAGTATTGTATGCATCTTTGTTTCTCATTTAAAAACAAATGACTGTTATTTAATTAATATTATTAAAGTGTAATTTTACTTCATTTTATTACATTTGAATACAGCTGTTGGGTGCTTTTTAAAAAAAAAAAAAGGTTTTACAGTAGAGCTGATATTAAAGAACTGACTAAATCAAAATGTAAAATACAGGTCTATCTTTTATCATAAAGAGCACTTCAAGCATTAAACATGAAATAACCCATTTTACTTGTTATTTCCTTCAGATAATACCATGATTTTCCAAAATTATTTGCTATGATTATTCGGTTTTGTGCACTTACACTAAACCTAAAATTATTAAAAAGCATTTTCCTTTTAATTGAAATAAAGCTGAAAAAATATTAATATATCATGATAAAAAAATAAAATAAAAACTGTAAATAAAATTTTAGTAAATACTTTAGTTGACATGCCAGAATTACTTTTAAAAAATGAAAATAAATTAATGCTACATATAAAATCACAAAAATGGCAAACGCACAAAAAATTATTTAAAATGTAACATTAAAAACAGATTAAATATTGAAAATATAAAAATGATTTAAAATATAAATATCTAATTAAATACTCAATTAAATGAAATACTTTAGTAATAAATAACAGAAGAATAACACTGTTATTAACATTATTCAATATATCTGCTTTATGTTCAACAGAAGTAAGAAACTCTTAGTGTTTTTTTGTTTTGTTGTTTCTTACCCACAACCTCCACCTCTTTCCCCACAACAGGCAACGGCTCTCGGCTGTGCTGCTTTTTCTTTGGTGTCTTCGGCATCATTTTATCTTTGTCTTTCTCCTTCTTTATCCCTTTCTTGGAGCTGGAGGACGAATGATGGCCTACGACACCTGAAGAGGAAGAAGAATGTTTCGGAAAGGAGAATCCCTCGTTCATCCCCACACCTTCGTTCTTCTCTTTTGAGGAAAGGATGAGCTTCATCTTGAGGCCTTCAGCGTCACAGAGCGTCAGCGGCTCTCCTTTCCCAGCTCCTCCGTGGAACAGCAGTGACTTTGAGGAGGAGGATTGTTTTTTGGATGAAGACGAGCCGGGCGGACGTGAGTGCGAGTACGAGTGGCTGCTCTTGGAGCTGTTGTCACGTTTGCGGTCTTTGGAGGAGTGTGAGAAGGCTTGGGGAGGGTAGGAGGGTTTTTTGTGGAGGTGAGGAGCAGGGTCGGAGCCCGTGGCCAGCGGGGAGGTGATGGCCTCTAGGAGGCCCATGGCCGTGTCTGTGGAGTGGGACGGGTGAGAGGAGGACGAGGAGGAGAGGGAAGGCGAGCGATCTGAAGACTTGCGCTTCTTCTTGTGGGGCGGCTGACCGGAGCTGTGATGGTCTACGGTGAGAGTTTAGAAATCCCAAATCATATTTGATTCAGTGAAGGTTGCGTTTTTTACATTTTCAAAAAGAAAAAAAAAGGTGCAAAATTAAATAACTTTGGTTTATTAACTTAAAAAGCAGCTGCGCTAAATATAAAATACATAGATACAGTAATATATAAACAGAAATATATAGTGCAATGTTCTCTCTTTGAGCGATTTATGTGTTGCATAAATCACAAAACTGATTATAAAAATGATATGCTTACACATTAAAGGGATAGTTCACCTAAAAATGAAAATGCTGTCTTTAATTACTTGCTTCATGTCATTCCAAACCTGTAAGAAATTTATTAATAATAATTTTTTGATGAAATCCGAGAGCTCTCTGACCCTCCATAGACAGCAAGGGTACTGCCACAATCAAAATCCAGAAAGGTAGTAAGGACATTGTTAAAATAGTCCATATGACATCAGTGCTTCAACTGTAATTTTATGAAGTTATAAGAATAGTGTTTGTGTGCAAAGAAAACAAAAATAATGACTTTATACAAAAATTCTTCTCTTCTGTGTCACCATACTCCCCCACTATCGAGAATACTATGACACATGAATACAGTCATTATGCATTCTCATAGCTTCATAATATTACATAAGCACTGATGTCACATGGACTTTTTTAACAATGTCCTTACTATCTTAGTGGACCTTGAATGTGTCAGTTGTGTTGATGTCTATGGAGGGTCAGAAAGCTCTCGGATTTCATCAAAAATATCTTAATTGGTGTTCTGAAGATGAATGAAGGTTCACATTTTTGTGTGAACTATCAATTAAATTAAATTAAAATTAAAATTAAAATTAAAATTAAAATTAAAATTAAAATTAAAATTAAGATTATGCATTTAGCAGACGCTTTTATCCAAAGCGACTTACAGTGCATTCAGGCTATTAATTTTTACATATCATGTGTTCCCGGGGAATCAATACCCCAACCTTGCGCTTGCTTGCTTTCTAGCGCAGTGCTCTACCAGTTGAGCTGCAGGAACACATTAATTCATATTATATCTAATAATGGACTACTACGCCCAGTTTTTGAAGAAGACAAACCTCCTGACCTCTGTGATAGTGGTCATCACTTGAGTGCTTCTTTTTTTTCTTGTGAGAATCTCCTCCTAATAAGAAAAGGTCAGAATCCTAAAAAGACAACAGTGCATGTTGAAACAGGCTTGTACCAGAAATATGATGTTAGTGAGGACACAATCCACATATTGATCTACTGCTCTACAACTACACCTACAATGGGAAGAGAAGGGATGCTCTGATCAGGCTTTTTACAGACTAATAAAAGGCTTTTTACTTCATCTGAAGCGGGATACAGAACAAGCATGCTTACATCAGCACTAAAATGCATAAACCTATGAAGAAATGCCTTATCCTACAAGGCTAATATAAAATAACAAATGGATATAATTAAACCTAATATGAGCTTTTGTATCGATTCAATATTTCATTTGTGAATTTATTTTTACTCATTTATAATTTATTTACTAAATATATAAGTATGATATTAACTGCATTATACTAAATCTAAATATTGCACACTGGATTTATTTATAATTACCATTACCACTACCATTTGGGCTAAGATTAAGATTTTTTTTTTTTTAAAGCAATTAATATTTCTGAAGGATGATGTGACCCTGAAGACTGGAGTAATGATACTGAAAATTCAGCTTTGACATCACAGAAATACATAACATTTTTAAATATTAAAATATAAAACATTAATTTTACATCTTAATAATATTTTCTGCTATATATCAAATAAATGCAGCTACGGTGAACAAAAGAGAATTCTTTCAAAAACACAAAATATATACTGACTCCAAACCTTTAAAAGGAAGTGTACTTTCCCCGCCTTTTCATTTTGAGGGATGCCAGTAATATTTGTTTAACAACTACTACTGTTGATGCACTTTACACTGGAGTTATTTTTTAATACAGATGTCTAAAGTGTATTCCACTTTGTGACACGCATTAATTTTGTACTTACACTTTATGGAGACTGAGAAGCACCATGCATTTTTCATCTTTCCTCAACACTAATTACACTGGTGATGGCATGAGAGTAATGCTAAAGTCTTAAAGCAGGTGACGTTTTGTCGAATTAGATGACCGGGCGGTACAGGGATTTCCGGTTGAGTCACAGGAAGTGATTATCAGCCCACTGATCGCAGCATCCCTAAGCATGAGTCAGTGACAAGTGGCCTGAAAAATCCTTCTCAGACCAGAAGTCATATCTACCTAGGTAACAAAACATCAAGTTGCATGTTCATTAATGTCGTTAGAGTCTACAGACAGCTTTTGTGATTATTACAGGTATAATTTCTCGCATAACACAGTTATGAAATATATATGCCTACTGATAAATCAATGGATGAAAATCAGTGGATTCTTGTCAGCCACTTGTTGATATAATGCAACTTGATGTTAGATGTTACCGTAACTCCCTGCTGTTACCTTGTGGTGTTTCTTGGAGGTTTTGCGCACCTGCGCTGCGATTTCTTCTTCCTCTCTCAGCAGATCTTTATACGAGCGCCTCTTCTCTCTTTGGCTGCGACCCGCAACAAGACCCACCTCTCCTTCCATCCCTGAAATATCTACAAGGAAAACCATGTTTCACAGTAGGTTAAGATCGGACATGTTTGAGTGCGTCATGGTGCTTCTGTCTGACAATCATTACCCATCATTCCTTTCTTCTTTATCTCCTCAAAAGCCATGGTCATCCTGGTTCTTCAGGTGGGATTGGTCAGTCTTGTGACTCTAATGCACAAGAACAGATTTTCAGTTTATCAAGCTCAATCTAAAAACACTTGATTTAAAACAAGAACATTGTTCTTCTCTAGCTTTGTTAGAAAAATCTAAATCTTTTTGTAGTTTTTTTTTTTTTTTAAGCAATGAAAGTGTATATAAACATAAAGGTACACCCAAAAATAAAAATGCACTCTCTCGGGCCATCCAAAATGTAGACAAGTTTGTTTCTTTGTTGGAACACAATTGTTGAAATCTATCATTTCATCACTTGCTCACCAATGGATCATTTGCAGTGAATGGGTGCCGTCAGAATGAAAGTCCAAACAGCTGATGAAAACATCAGAATAATCCACATGACTCCAGTCCATCATTTAACATTTTGTGAAGTGAGAATTGTTTGTAAGAAACAAATCCATCCTAAAGGCGTTTTAACTTGAAATTATAGGCCATGATCTGTGAAAATGCTTCATCCAGCGAAAAAGTCCATCAACATATTTGTTTAGCTGTTTTGGATTGTGAACTGTGCGTTATCTGTGTATATTTCTCTCATGATTCAGTAACTTATTCACTGGAGAAAACAATATTATTGACTGATGATTTATATTTTAATTGGAATCTGGTTTAAAGTCAAAAACATCTTGATGAACTGAACCAGGAGCTGAGCCATGGAGTCATATGGGTTACTTGTGGATTATTGTGATGTTTTTATCAGCTGTCTGGATGCTTATTCTGACGGCACCCATTCACTGCAGGGGATCCATTGATGAGCAAGTGATGCAATGCAACATTTCTCCAAATCTGTTCTGATGAAGAAACAAACTCATCTAAATCTTGGATTGCTTGAGAGTGAGTACATTTTCATTTTTAGGTGAAGTCACATTCTCATTCAAAAGCACATTTTACTAGACAAATGTAGATAGGCACCTGCATGCACATACACACACACACACACACACACACACACACACACACACACACACATATACATACATATATATATATATACATACATATATATATATATATATATATATATATATATATATATATATATATATATATATATAAAACAAAAAATCTATAAAATGTCATTTTCCCTGGAAGAGAATGAAATATGCTAATATTCTAAAAGGTATTTCGATCATGTACTCAAAGTTTTTTCGTTTTGTAAAAATTGCTATACAAACACTATGCTGTGAATTAAATTTAAGTTTTAAACTGTATACCATATAATGCTTAATATCAAAGATATAAAATACAAATAAATAAGTGTTAATACTGCAAAAAAAAAAAAAAATTAAAGAGAAAACTACACTCATCAGAAAAACACAATTAAGTCGCCTCATCTTCTAATTCTATTAAAATCTTTCCTCTACTGCAATAACATTGCATGCCGAAGCGCTGAACTCTGAAGATGTGTTACAGAGTGCACACACACACTCATTAGTCACAGATCCGGATCAGCAGCACACATCAGCTTTCCTCCGTCCACAACTTCAGTCAAGCTGCCAATGACACTTGCAGCAATCCAAACAACAAGATCAGCCTCAACACTCATTAAATGCACATTTCCCGCCTACTTTCGAAGATATGCACACTCACACACCCACTTCCCCTCTCTTCATCAGGCTTCCCTGGTTCAGCTCCAGAGGATCTGAGCATCTGCGGACGTGTCGCGCGTCTCTGCCGGCTCGTCCAGCGCGCTCGGTCGCGCGGCTGCGGTGCACATAGGCCGGTATCGGGTTACAACTCGACTAACGGTGCGTTCCCACCATGCAATTTTATGGGTATTTACAGTACTGCACAAATGGCACGGAATGCATGCGATCTGTGTGGCGATATCAGAAGTATTGTGCAGTAATGAGTGAAATATTACCTCTGGTTGGATGTCTGTTTAGTTGGCGCGCGACGCCATCTTTGATGGGAGTCAGTAACAAAAGCAGCCAGAGACGAGGAGGAGGGACTTTAAGACCAGAGAGTCTATCACAACAATGAAAGCCCCCATTTTTACAAGCAAAAACTCACATTGAACATTACCATTAGTGATTTTTACCATATAAAAGCGATTTGTAAACACACAGCTTATACTTAAGTGTAAATTTTGCTACACGGTTGATTCAAAGACAGAGTCCACATATTTAACACTTTTGGCGTTAATTTATTTTATTAATTTATTTGGCTGATTTTCAGTCACTTACAAAAAATGAATATACAGTAAACGGTGACATAACAGGCTACAATAAAAGGCATAACAGAAATGAATAAAAATGGTTTCAGGAACAAAATGAAGGCAGTTATATATTTTCGAAGTCAAAGGTGGATTTAAATAATCTTTACTACACAGTTGTGTTGTACATGTAGGCATGGCATGTATAAATAATTTCTCCTGTTCTCTCAATTAAACCCACAGTTGTCTCATCCTCTTCTTTTCTTCAATCCATCTCTACCGGTCTCCCATATTCTGCATCTGAATACTGAGAGACGTGAAGCTTGCCAGTAAATCCGTCACCTCGTCTACCTGCGGATCACATGAAAAAACAACTATGTCCAAAAGCTACAGTGATATCACACACACAAAACTGTAGAATTAACCCTATAAAGCTATATCTCATCTGATAACACAAATTTCTATAGGCTCTAAATCATCAACATGAACCTTCCTGAAAAACCTACTGTAAACAGTTAACAATCCCTTCTGGCGTCTGAATGACATTTTAGCAAGAAAAGGACTTCCAGTTTCATTGTAAATGCCCCCTTCAGTGGTAGATTTTCCATTACACAATATTTTGAAAATGAAACCATACTGTACTGAAGCCATTCAGGTTTACTTAATTATCCATACATCATCTTTCAGAAAAATCATGTTAAAATGGGAGTCTGAAATATGCCACATCAGGCTTGAGGAATTTGTATTGGCATGTTTCCCATCATATTTTGCATCCACAAATAAAACTACAAAGCCTTGAACATAAATCTAAGCATTTAAATATAATCTTACTAAGACGTATTATTAGGAGATACAGTGACAATGATATTTTTATGCATGTTATGTAGTTATATGTAGCTATAAAGATCTCATTAATTTACATTACAAGCTATCAGAATTCAATTAAAATTTTGGCTGTATAAATATCAGCAACTGCACAAAATAATATATTTTTGCTTATTTTCCTCCGAATAAGTTTTTTTTCTTCTCTGCGAATATATAATTCTATATGAGCCATAAAAGCCTGATGTATCCCATATGATTCTCAACAAATAAACAAACAAATGCTTTTAGATTGTTTTTTTTTTTGTCTAAAAGTATAATAAATGGTTCCATTTAATATATATATATATATATATATATATATATATATATATATATATATATATATATATATATATATATTTTATTTATGCAGGCTTAACAGAGTGCAGATGCAAACTGAAACAGTCCTCTTTAAAATATGGAAGGGAAAGAGTAGATGAAGTCAGCAGCTGTTTTACCTGTTCTCTGGTGCAAGTGTTCTGCAGCTGGTTTGAGATGTGCTCCAGTTTCTCTCTCTCTTCACTCTGTCCCATTATATTCAGATACTCCCGCAGCATTTGAATAATCTACAGGACATATTCAAAGATCACCGTTTCATTTTTGCATTACAGCACACATAAGAGTCTTTACAACAGGAGCATAGCAAAAGTGTGGGCAGGGCACATTATATAAAACTTATCAAACTTATCTCCTGTTTACCCAGAAGTCATCATGTCACATTACATTATGCATTTGGCAGATACTTTTATCCCAAGTAAACTTCACAGTAGAAGTATTCACAAGAAGCATGAACGTCAGAATCTTCACAATTTCTTTGTTATATGCATGAGATTTCCCAGGCACCTGTGTGACCTCTCCTCTGAGGGTTTCTAGGCTACGTGAGTCTCCCTCTTGTAAGATGTTGAGCTTCGAGCGGGCAAGATGAAGAGGAGTCCTTCCAGCACGGTCCAGAGCATCAACACGGGCACCTGAGGGGGCGTTTATAATGTGTGAACTGGTACTAAATTAGATTTGTGAATGGTGTTAATAGCAGAAATATCTTGGATGAATAAGATTTGGATGAATGATCGATCATACCTCCCCGCAGTAAGGTTGTGATGACAGGCACGTGGTTGGTGCAGGCAGCTGCAGAAGGCAATTTAACTCACCATGAGATTTGAACATAGATTTCATTATATATAATTATACTAATTATGCACATTCTCACCCAGATGCAGTGGTGTGTTTCCGAGGCTGTCTCTCTGGTTCGGGTCAGCACCATAACTTAGCAACAACTGAACTGCATTGTTAAAAGTACAGACGGAAAGAGAAAGTGGAAAAAGTTTAAATACATTGGTAAAAGGTGAAATACAGTGGCCTCAAAAAAGTATTTGGATAATTAAGCCAGACTTAAAGGAATAGTTCACATTAAAATGGAAAATTTTTAATGAAAAAGCCCCAAAATTAACATTTGCTGAAAGTGTAATTACTCTCAGGTCATTCAAGATGTGGATGAGTTTGTCTCTTCATCAGAACAGATTTGGAGAAATGTAGCATTAGGTCACTTGCTTACCAACAGACAATCCTCTGCAGTGAATGGGTGCCACCAGAACGAGAGTCTAAACAGCTGATAAAAACATCACAATAATCCACACCACTCCTGTCCATCAATTAATGTCTTTAAACCATGGCTTCTGGTTCATTACTCATAATACCGTATCCTCCAATGAAGAAGTCTACCCTTGTTGTCCTCTCACATCAAAATACACGGACATATTATTTATTTAGAAATATTTCACTCCTGATTTAGACAACACAACTTTTTCATTGGAGAGAGCAATATTATGGGGAGAAAAAAGTAAAAAACATCTTAGTGACAAATTTATCACGATTATTATTTAGTCCTGTGGATTATTGGGATGTTTTTATCAGCTGTTTGGACTCTCATTTTGACGGCACCCATTCACTGCAGATGATCCATTGATGGCCAAGTGATGTAATGCTACATTTCTCCAAATCTTCTCTGATGAAGAAACAATCTCATGCTTAGATTATTACTAATGTAGTGACTTGAAAATAAATGCCACTTGGTTTGACATTTTATTATGCAATGCAATTATATTTATATATTTTTGGTGTTTCTTGGTTAGCTAAATTATTTTTGGTACCAGTAATTAAGCCAAAAAAATTACCTTATCATGCACTGAATGCCGCTTTGAAAAGTTAATGCCAAACAATTTTGTCAGAGCTTACCAATGCTGTCATTGCCATTGCAGGAAGAGAAGTGTAAGGCTGTTCTGCCCTTATCATCAGCAGCACAAGGATCAGTATCCTCTTCCAGCAATCTACGAACTAGAAAACAAAAAAAGTGAACCGACTATAATCTAAATCTTAGCATCAAGTGTGACTACTACTGTCTGTCATGCCGGTGATTCTCACCTGTATCAATATCATTGGAGTTGGCAGCTTCTCTGAGCCTCTTCACAGCTTGGAGAAGAAAATAATATGGAATTGATTTATATTTATATAGAGAGAGACAGAGAGAAAGAGAGAGAAGAAAGGAACTATAACAAAAAAAAATCTGGTGTTGCTACAATATTACCAATATATCTTGTGTGTGTGTGTATATATATATATATATATATATATACACACACACACACACACACACTACATTACTGTATGACATGTCTGTTCATGCACACACCATGCAGGTCTTTTCCGATGGGCCCCATGTTCCTCCGAGCTCTTCCCAGCCGCCTCACCCTGCTCGAGGTCATTTTGCCCGGCGAGCTCCGTCCCGCCTGCAGCAGTTCACCGGGCTGCCATAACAAGTGCAGGTACCGGAGCTCGGTGTCCCCCGCTGGTCGTGTCCGGTTGAGTCTCAGCGCGCTCAGCGTGTCGAGGCGCGAGATACTGAACCCGACCGCACCTGCAGCCTCCATCGGCGCCTCTTCCTCCCGTTTCTCGCCGTCTTTCACAGCAGCTCCGTTCGGTACCGTGAATTCTCCCTCTGAACCGGACAGGGCGACATCCGACGCGGCTGCGACAAGCGGGCTCGACCCCTCCATGTTAATATAAGGCGTTTACTGGACTAATGTCAGCATGTACATGTCAGAATGTAAAAACGGTATCTGTTGCACAGACCTAACGCAGCATTGTTACACAAGCGCCATTCTTCAAGACTGCATTTCGAGCCAGGTTTTTAAATAAAGATTAAAAAGAAAGAAACGTTTCTTTTCTATTCATTGCGATTTCATTTTGTAATCTTGAATACAAACCGTTCCGTGTTGTAACCATAACAAGTGTTGAACTCTGAGCCCATTTGAGCCAAAATGGCGCTGCATCAATGATTTGCGCTGGTTTTTAGTAAAACACGTCTGCATTGCTTAGTCTGATTTCATCATGACCTAGGCAGCCAATAAACATCGATGTTGTTAAGGCTCTCGTCCAATTGGAGAGCGTATAATAAAAACGTGTACATACGTAATTTCTAGAAAATATTATATCTGATTTAATTTTTTTTATAAACAAAGATTATACATTTAATGGATGGTTCATTATTTTATGCGCACATGGAATCCCCATTAGGGGGCTTAAAAAGTAAAAGTAAAAATATATAAATTCACTTGTTAAATCTGATTAAAAAAAAAAAAAAAAAGAGTGTGTATAATATTTTCTACTCCGTAATAAAATCAGGAACTCCGAACATGCTTGCGCTCATCTTAACAGCATTATACACGACAAACAAAACTGACGAAAATGTCATGTTGTTGTCTCTAAGAACAAAATGTTAAGTTAAGCTCTTTCTAATATGTCAGTCTTTTATAATAAAACTTTAATTTCATAAATGACTTCTATGCTACAATGCCATATATTTATACATGTATATAAACACACCTTTCTGAAATTAATTATTGGGATGGGATATCTTTATTGTAGTTATAAATAAAAGTACATGCATGTCAACCCATGAAAAATACTTTTCTTATATACCTTAAACAATTGTACAAAAAATAAGTTATGCATTATATTGCAACACCAAACCCAATACTATAAAACAGTATATAGAGCTATACACTTTGGCTTATAAAAACTACGGCAAGGTAATACTAATTATTTTCCTTAACTGTATGTTTGATCATCGCCTCAGGATGTTATTTCAATGGAAATGAAGTTAAGGTAAATTCCATGAGAAATGAGAGGTAGAGGAACACGATTTTAGCAGAAGAGATTTGGTCTTTGGTACCGTTAGTGTTAATGCCCCTCAAAGGTCAAAGTTCATAGTTGAAACGACTGCGGCACCAGCATGTTTTAGGTATTCAGATACTGATGTATCATCGCCAGGTGTAACATCTCCCTGATGATCTGCCATGAGTCCTGCCTCACGGGCATGTTGCCTCAGGTGGCTGTTTCCCACAATGCCCTGCTTTCTTAAATAACCTTGACGGCAGAAGAGGGGTGGAGTACGACTGGTGAGGGACAGAAGGAAACAGGACTCTGAAGAAAAAGGACACAGAAAGGCACATGATAAATGTGTTATAAAAGAACAGTTAGAAAAAGTACTTCTCTATGCAGTTTTTTTATGTTTTTGAAAGAAGTCTCTTGATTATCAAGGCTGCATTTATTTAATGGTTAAAACTGTAATACTGTGAAATATTAACATTTTAAATAACTATTAACAGGGTTGGATTTTCAGCATCTTTACTCCTTACATAATTTGCTGGTCAAGAAAGACTTAATTATTATTATTATTAATCACCAATGTTGAAAACAGTTGTGCAGTTTCATATTTTTGTAGAAACTGATACATTTTCCTGGAATCTTTGATGAATAGAAAGATCTAAAAACGAACAGCATTTTTTTTTTTTTTTGAATTTTAGCACTCAAAGTCAGCACTCCCAGTGTGTCAGAAGAACATTTCTGTACGGACCAGCATAAAAGGGCCTGAGGTCAGTTTGGAGGCAGTGCTCGAGGAAGCGTCGGAGAGGTTGGCTGTGTGAAATGGGCTGATCCCATTCAGTTAAGAAGTCCTCCACCATGTGATGAACAGCCTCAGGTCGTGGTAGTGGCCAGCCAACTGGACGCTGCCTCATATCTTTCTCTATAGAAACAAACAGCACACTTATTTCAATATTCCAGGATTTTTTTTTTTTTTTTGATAGAACATATACACCATTGCAGAACTCAACAGAACACATTAGAGCAGCTCTTCACCTGTGGGTAGTGAGTTGTAGTAGTACAGGACCGGATGGAGGAAGTTGGACCTCCAGGCTTTGGTCCATTCAGATTCAGCTCGACCTGGTCCTAGCGTATCAGTCCGGTTCAGACCATACTGCATGACCAAGACCAGAAGACCATGATCTGTAAGGGGCCGTCCAGATAGAGCAGACAGCTGGGGCAGGGCCTGCAGAGGAAACTCCTCCAGATATTCACAGTAAGATCTGTGGAGGAAAAACAGACATTCATCCTAGTTGCCATTGGATTTGAATGAAAACAAGGCTGTGAGGGATAGAATTATAATCCATTTAATGTTAAATGTATAAAAAACAAAATACAACAAAAACATATATTGTTCATGCATCCTCCGAAACATCCCTTACCCTCGCAGAAGAATAATGTCCCCAAGAACCCCGAACATCTGGTACGGTCCAGAGGCTTCATTCACTCTCCTCAGAATCCAGGACTGCAGCTGACTGATGGGTAATTTTGTAGCAGGCCAGGCAATGTTATGGTAGCGCTGCTCCAGGATTTTATGAACAGCACGCACTGTAGTAGCAAAACAGAAGACCTTTAATATGAGCCTCCTGCGTTCTTACAGCAAACCTGAAACGTGATGTTTGAGGCTTTGAGCGAGGGGAAATGCTTACCAGTGTAGCGGAATCCGTGAACAAACCCACCAGCAGACATGCGATAATCTCTGGAGTGGGCTGCTGTACCCAGGACAAACATGTTGGGCGTCCCTCTACCTTCGTACCAGGCTGTTACTCCTGGCAACCGGCCTCGGGCACCGCTGCTTTGGGCCGGCTGTGCAGATCTGGAAAAATAACAACACATTTCTGTCAATGTGAAAGTAATTATATTTCCAGTCCAAAGGCTCACCAAGACTATATTTAACAATTAAATAACACAGCAAAGCAGTAATAGTGTTAAATAAAAAAAAATATATATTTTGATATTTTAAAGTGCCACATGATCCTTCAGAAATCATCAATATGCTGACGTGCTGCTCAGTTGTTATCAGTTATTACCGGTGCTGAATTATTAATAATGGTTCTTTTTATTAGCAATGTTGAAATGTTGGTGTTTTTTGGAACCCATGATAAGTTACTTTCTGGATTCTCTGATGCATAGAAAGTGAAAATAAGAACAGCATTTGTTTGAAATAAAAATGTTTGTAATGTTATAAATGTCTTTATTGTCACTATTTACCAATTTAATGCCTCCTTGCCGAATAATAGTACTATTATTATTAAATCTTACCCCAACTTTTGAGCGGTACTGTGGCATATCACAAAAATATTAATTATCATTTCTATTTTCAACATTCATAATAAGAAATATTTCTTGACAAGCAAAAAAGTATTTTAGATTGACTTCTGGAAAAGATATCTGACTGGACACTGAAGTAATGATGCTGAAAATTCCGTTTTTAAAATGGAATAGTGGAACGGTTATTTTTTATTGTAACAATTTTTCATAATATTGTTGTTTCTACTGTATTTTTGATTAAATAAAACATTTAAAAAAATCACAATTCCAAACTTTGGACCAGGTGTGTGTATGTAATAAGCTGTTCATAATTTCAACTGTTGATCTTACCCATCAAAAATGGAGAAGTTGAAGCGAAAACCCAGGCATCGGATCACCCGATCATACGGCTGTCTGAGTGAGAAGTTATCTGTGTGGAAACCTGGCAGATTTTGCCCGGTGACCTTTGAAATGTTGTTGCCATTCAGGTCAAGTAGTTCAGTAAGAGTTAAATACAGCTGCTCCTTTCCCTCCTTTGATGTTTGACTTCTCTTCTTTGCTTTTCTTCTCCTCCCTCCATCTTTTTCTCTACGGACGATGGCAATATCCTCCAGTCTTCCCTCTACGAGACCGTCAAGAGATTTCAGCTGGTACGTGTCTAACAGCTCATTGTTTACAGCCCTAAAAAACAGAAATGTTCATTTCACTTTAATGTGCGCTCACATTAGTGAAGTTCCACGGCCAAAAAAGGTCCATTGTCTGTTGACAATAGTGTAAAGATTTATAAAGCACAGCTAATGAAACCTAGATAGATACATCACTTGTGCATTACACATAGGTAACAGCTGTAAGTGGGCATGAAAACATTCATTTTATACATTATGCAATAAATCGGACAGGGTGGAATAAATACCTGAGGTCCCCAACATAGTGTGTCTGCCATGCAAGTCGCACAGGGCTGGGACTATACAAGTGAATCCGGCTCGCTCTACCCAAGATGCTCTGCGCCGTCTCAAAGGCGGAGTTTCCTTTGCCCAGGATTAACACAGCCTGGTCTTTAAACTCCTCGGGATCAGTGGGAATAGACTCGTAACCCTCCACCAGATCAGAGCCAAGAAAATCCACCTGCTGAGGAACCCAAAGACCAGTGGACACCAACAGGACACTACAAAGACAAAAAAGAAAAAAAAAAAGATTAGAAATTATATGAAACGTCATGAGGGGATTTCAAATACACGTGAAAATCACCTGAAAATGAATTAAATCTTAAACTAAATGACCTGCACTGATAGCTGACACCATTCTGATCGGTCAGAATGTAGCCTTGGTTTCCATTGGAATCTGAAGCTTTGATTCTCCCTATATCAGCTCCATATTTAACCTTCAGCCCCAGCTCCTTCACAAACATAGAGAGGTAACGGGGGAAGTCATCCGCACTGGGATAAAGCTCCTGGCTTATCCGCTGAAACAGGAGGTCGGGCCGGTCACTCAACAGCGAGTTCCAATCATGACGCAAGTTGAATTCCTTGTTCCTCCGCCCGGTGTATATTTTGTTAATGCTGATGAGCTTTCTGTGGCGAGGATATCTGAAGAGAATACAGTAAATAAGACATGATTGAACTTCAAGAAACAAAGAATGAAGAAAAAGGTGACTTTAACAACATATTTACATTTTTCTCTCCAATTTTATTTTAAACAGGATATTTTTTTCTGTGGATTAATATGCAATAGTGAAACAATGATGTCTTGCTGACTTTAAATATTAATGAAGGTTGAAGGAAAAATTGCCTTAAATACATGTTACATTATTTTTATTGAGCCTTTTATATGACATGCAGGCAAAAATATGTTTATCATAGCCATGAATTAAGTTCCCTTGTTTGATTTAATTAAAACAGGAAATTAATTAGTACAATGTGGTCACACTTTACCAAAGGGAGAGAACAGATTCTTGATTTGCTACAATGATTTACCTAAAATGAAAGAACTAATGAACATTGCAAACAATCTATAATTTGTGGCAATATATATTATTATTTGTTTTCTTTAATTTTGCAATTTTTCCTGTAGTAGCTTGCAATTATTTAATTTAAAAACCTAGTAAAATTATTCTAGCTCAGTTTGAGAAATGTCCTTTTTTCATTCAGAGGTCATGTACATTTGAAAGAAGCTGCCTGGTCCTGTGTTTCGCTCTAGGATGATGTAATCTCTCTGACTCCGGGACAGAAAGTAGCCCATCTGGAGCCCTGCAGGTCCAGCCCCCAGCACACAGTACTCATGGCTCACGCTGCTGTTATGGCCATGAAGACCAGAACCAGAACCAGAGCCAGAGCCAGAACCAGAGCCAGAGCCAGAACCGCCCAGGACCAGGGACAGGACACACAGGAGCCTGAGGAGAGGCTGAATCACACTCATGAGGCCTGGGGATGGACATAAAAACAAACGATTGAAGCCAAAAGTTTTATCTATAACAGAGGCTTTACCTTAAGATCATTAAAGGTCATTAATCAAGGACTCTCTTCTGTTTCATAGAAACTAATTGAAGATGGTAACATGCCTGAATAAGCTAAACTCATATGAAAAATGTACATACAATAAACACACAACTAACCATAAAGGCAAAGACAGTAATTAAGAATACGAAATATAAAATGATAAACAATATATAATATGTTTGCTTCTTTACTGACACAGTCAATTATGGCTGCCAATAGTGAGGATGCGGCGGCAACATCCAACACACGCGAGAAAGACCGAGGAAAAAACACTGTATAGTGTTAATATGTTGGCATTAAATCAACATACCGTCAACTACAGCTGCTCCTGCGAAACTTCAGAAACAGGAAATAGGGAAATAAACAGCAGGCGTTCTGTGAACTACATCGTTGCGAGTGCACGGTTTTCATAACATCTTCCACAAG
This sequence comes from Carassius gibelio, assembly GCF_023724105.1. NCBI lineage: Eukaryota > Metazoa > Chordata > Actinopteri > Cypriniformes > Cyprinidae > Carassius > Carassius gibelio. The sequence goes on along the minus strand of NC_068398.1, from coordinate 28,377,456 downwards.
CAGAAGACAGGGCGTACTTTAGACGTCACGACGTCGAAGGCGAACCAATGAGAGAGTAGAGGGGTGTGGCTAGACGAAACATAGTTCACGCCCACTTGGATGCTATTCCTGTTGATTCTAATGCCAAGACTTTGTTCTTATGACATCAACTGTTTGTGACCATTTTTTTTTTATTTATTCAACAAAGCTGAATAAATAAGCTTTCCATTGATGTATGGTTTGTTAGGACAAGACAAGATTTGGCTGATACACGATTATTAGAAAATCTGTTATCTGAGGGAGCAAATAAAATCAAAATATTGAGAAAATACCCTTTTTAAGTTATTATCAATGTATATTACTTATCAAAAAATAAGTTTTGATATATTTATGCAAGGAAATTTACAAAATATCTTCATGTAACCTGTATCTCTACTTAATATCCTAATGATTTTTGGCATAAAAGAAAAATCAATAATTTTGACCCATAGAATGAGAGAGACAAATATACCTGTACTACCTACGACTTTTTTGTGCTCCAGGGTCACACTTGTTTTTATTTTCTATAAACAAAGGAAATAAAAAGAATGTTTAGTTTAGTTACTATCCCCTTTTTTAAGCTACATTAAAACTATTTTAGCATGCCCTTAATATTTACTTTTGCTACTTGTCAAACACCTTGCATCAAAATGTTTTATTTTTTAAATAATAACAATTATTTATTTTGTGCATTGTGGAAATTGTTTGTAGATGAAACAGTGAGACTATAAAAAGAGAAAATAATAACAAAAACATATTTATATAGTGTTAATTTTCTTTCTGCATGGGAAAAAAATGACTTGGTAGTTTTCGCAGTCAGTAAGTGACTGTGTGCACTGTCATGGTTTTGAGGTTTTACGGTAGTAATGCTTCACTGTCTGCTGTGTCATGTTTAGAAGCACCAATAACAGAAAACAGCACAGTCATGAAATCATAGTTCACACTCAGACACCCACAACACAGATACATTTTAACTTTGTAAGACGTAATACATTATACACTTTTCAACACATTTTATACTTTTACAACCCTTTAAACAAACGGATTCAAACAGCCTGTCATGCTGGTCACATTCTGGATTGTTTTAGCATTGCTTAGTCATGAGAAACTGCTGAGATTTCTCAGGCGAAAAAAAAAAACACCCAGTCACGGTTAGTGTAAGCATGTGGCATTGCCTCAACATTTTCACTTCCCTTCTCGCCACATCCAGTGACTCACACAGAGGAAGGGGAACGTATAAATAATGAAGTGAGGCGCTCATGGAAATCATATCCACAGCGAGCAGCGTGAAGACAATACAGGACCACAGATCTACTGCAAGAAACACAACAGCACAAGTAAGACCTAAACTGCATTCATATGCGTTACAGGGCACATACTGACATCTGTTAAATTATATAACAAATATATAATTTTTTTTTTTTTTTTAAGGAATGGAATCCATGAAAAGCACAGCCGCTGGCAGGTAAAATGATTTTTATGTTCTTCTTAATAATTATAAATACTGAAGTAAAGCCTGAAGTAAATAATACCACAAATACGAAGCAGATGTGTAGCAATAGCAGATGTAACGTGGATGTTGCAGTGCTAGATATAGGCTCAACGAAGACAAGTCAAGACGGTGATTCTTATCTGTTCAGTTAAGTACTAATGCGGGATTGTGGCTTGTTTTCTCCACAGTGATCTGTCTGAGCAAATAAAAGCAGCCACCAAAGACAGCCATGTCAGAGCTGAGAACACACAGCTGATGCTCAACTACCAGAAAGGACAGATCACACAAACACAGTACAAGGTAAACCTACAAGCAATCAGTATAATGTACTGCAACTGTTAGATGAACTACACAGAAAACAATAATGGCACTTAAATTCATGTTTTTAAGAAACGTTTTAGAACATTCAAATATGAACTAAGAAAAAGCACCAGAAGATGGGAGTACTTTAAGTAGCTTAGGGTCCTAAATATACCATGGTAATATAGTAACAATTACAGTATTCAGAGCTATGGCTTAAATCAAACGGACAACTGTAGTAATCTAAGGGCTAATAACTGATTATTATGATTGATTATTAATCAATTTACTGGATAAAAATAGTAAACATTATATTTATAATTAGCCTCTATTATAAAAACATTTTAGTGAGTTATGAATGATGCTGGAAATTCAGCTTTGATCAGAGGGATAAATTACATTTTAAAATATATAAAAATAGAAAAGTTTTTTTTTTTAATTGTAAGAATGTAATATTGCTGTTTTTACTGTATAGCTTTGGTGAACTCGTCAAACACATTGAAAATATATATATATTTTACCAAGCCCAAACTTGGTACTTTTTTGTTCCCACAAGAAGATATTTTGAATAATGGTTACCAAAGCGTTTCTGGTAGCCACTGACTTCCATACAGATTTGGCACAACTTTAGGCTGAGTAAATTATAATTTTTCTCTCTTTTTTTTTTTTTTGGTGGGGGGTGAAATATCCCTGAAGATGTCTGAAGTACAGCCACAGTAATGTTTTGAGTAGTAAAAGCTAACTATGTAAATGTATGTGTTTCCAGCTCCTGCTGTGTTCTCTGTATGAGATCTACCGAGCGCTCGAGGATGAGCTGGACAGGAACGCCTCTCATCCCGCGGTCCAGCCCATCTACTTCCCTCAGGAGCTGGCCAGACTGGAGTCTCTGGAGCGGGACCTGGAGCACTTCTTCGGACCCCACTGGAGGACGAGAGTAACTGTGCCTGCCGCCACTCACAGATACACCCAGAGACTGAGAGAGGCGAGTCTGGGAACCATCTCTTTCAGGAAATGAAACTGCATTTATGTTCCAGTGATTCTGATCCTAACTCCGTGCTCTCGGTTCCCCTTTAGATTGGCAACAACAGCCCGGGTCTTCTGGTGGCACATGCATATACGCGCTATCTTGGTGATTTGTCAGGAGGACAAGTGCTGGGCAAAATCACCCAGAAGTCTTTGGGACTGAGTGGCAACAAGGGAGCTCAGTTCTTCTGGTTTCCTGGAGTGACGAGCCCCAACAGATTCAAGCAGATGTACAGGAGCAGAATGAACAGCATTGAGTTAACAGAGCAGCAGAGACAGGACCTGCTGGACGAGGCCACCACGGCTTTTGAGCTCAACATCGAGGTCAGCAAAGACATCTTACTCTTACATAGAAGAAGAAATTAATCCTTATGTAGCAAGGATGCATTAGCTTGATCAGAAGTCACAGTACGGTTACATTACAAAAGATATAGATTTCAAAGAAATACTGTTCTTTTGAACTTTCTATTCATCAAATAATTCTGAAAAACAAAAGCTGTGTCCCAAAAAAATTAAGAAACAGGAATACATCAAATTTTAAAATATTTTCAAATAGAAAAGTGATTTTATGCACAGTATTACTGTATTTTTGATCAAATTAATACAGCCTTGATAAACTTGGCTTGTCAAAAACTTTAATTTTTTTAAATCTTACCAAACCCTTATTTTTGAGATATGCAGAAAAAGAAGAGTGGAGACTTTAAAGGTTGACGTTGTTGTTGTTATCTGTCATTTCGAACAGGTTTTTGATGATCTTCAGAAGATGCTGAGCATCACGGGGGAAGCTTCAAGTGAGTTTGAAGACACACAAATCATGAATCATCTTTGAAACAGTAAATATACAAGATAATGATACTATTTTGCTTGTTTTTGTTTAGGTGACAAAGGGAATGAGGCCAAGTCAAAACGCTTCTCCAGCTCTCCAGTGCTACAGTTCGCTCTGGGTGTGGGACTCACTTTGGCAACTGTTGGAATGGGAGTTTATGCTTTTTAATTCATCACAAATTCTACCATTTTTTTACATCTTAATACTGTGACGAGGTCAAATCCACAGGCTGATCTTTAACAAACACTGATCATGGATACTATATAACATACACACAGTAATAATTCAGGTGCATCAAGTAATTAAAAATAAAAATGTGAATTCTCATACAGATTTTGAAAACAAGTATCATGTTAACACTTTCACATGTTAAAATGCTCATTTACCTTTGTAACTGCTTTCCATGTATTTCTGTGAAATGCAATAAAGCTATTATAACATTCAACACTGATTTTCTTAGTTTTTTTGATAAGAGACACACAAATAATTTCGTAAATGCTTTATTATGTTTCCATACAAAACATATCTTTACTTTGACACAGACCTGACAATCAATTGAGATTTTCCACTGAAAAACCAGTAAAGCATACCGTCATACCGTGGAAACACACTCGATTCATACCTAGCCTTGACAGAGCAATATGAGAATCATTTCTCCAGCAATAAAGCGTCCAAACAACTATGTACAATAAATCTGAACTGTATATGATTTTTCGTCTGCCCATCAGATGTCAGGTTCTGCTGACAGAAACACAATCACACAACATGTGTCTACTTGACTCTGTAGAGAACCTTCCTCTGCATGCGGTGCTGCACTTCACCCCTCCTCATCATCAGATGAAGGACTTTGTGAATGGCGTGTTCTGGATATTTCTGTTTTTAGAGAAGAGGAGAAGAGCGTTTTACTGATGATGTAATCACACATATACACAATGTATTGAGGAGTTTGTGACCAGCTCCTGGAGCTTTAACTGACCTGTTTGGTGAAGTCCTGTATGATGCTGTGTTCGGACACCTGGGAGCCGATGGCGAAGCGTCTCTTCAGCTGCTTTTCTATGCGAGAGATCAGCTCCTGATCCGCCGGAGTAGTAAACCCTTCAACACCTACAAACACACAGCACTGCTACATCAGACTCTACACTGAGTTACACAGAGTTATCTACACAGGCTAGACAGGGAAGGGCTGGTCTTCTATGATTTACTGAACATCGCTGCTACAAATTTCAGGGGCTTAAATGTGGCTTGTAGTCATTTTGCTGGCTAACACAACTGAGGATTTGTCAACTTGGGAGAATGAGTTGAGATTATATATATATATATATATATATATATATATATATATATATATATATATATATATATATATATATATAAAAAAATTACAAAATAAACATATATTTTTATTTAATAAATTTATCTGGCAATCAATTAAACTGATTGAAATTTTATAAGTGGCACAATATTGCAGTTTATTCCTGGCCTGAAAGCCCACCGCACTCACCGGAGAGACTGCCGGACATAGCTGCGTCCAGCGTGGACACCTGGAAGAGTCTCAGAGCCTCGTCCACCTCTTCCTCTCCAGCGATGGGCTGCAGCTTCATCTTCGCCAGAGACTCTGCAATGCGCACCACGGCCTCAAGCTGCCTGCAGGACGACAGACCACCGACTAGTTAACGTCAACAAGTGAATAACTACAGGCGGATGTATAAATATACATCGAGGAACAAAATAAGTGAAGGCAGATGTCATAGAGTGCGCACCTGACAGTGATGGGGATGGACACACGTTTGTCGGTCTCTCTCTCGTGCTCCTTCGCTCCGCTCCTCATCACCACGTATCTGTTCTTCAGTTTCTCTGCGGCCGCCGCAGACAGACGAGGTCCACATTTCCTGTGTGGGTTAATGCATTATTATTTTGATGTCCAAATTCCCACAGTGTTTATAGACTATGATTCAGACTTACGCTCTGCAGTAGGCGACGTATTTCTTCAGCGTGGCCAGAGTTATCTCTCCCTCGACACCCTCCATCTGCGTCTGAGCGCTCAGGTGAACGTTCATCACGTGCCGGGCCAAAGTCTAAAGAAAAACACACAGACATGTGCATTAGTTCAATTAAAATCAGACTTTACAATGGAAACAGTAAGCAGAGGTTGTTCGGTTCAGCCACCATGTCTCGCTGCTGGTCGTGATGGTCTTTAATGATGAAGATCATGTCAAATCGAGACAGAATAGTGGGCATGAAGTCAATGTTGTCCTCTCCTTTGGTATCATCCCAGCGGCCGAACACGGAGTTGGCAGCGGCCAACACAGAGCAGCGAGAGTTCAGAGTGGTGGTGATGCCAGCCTTGAGGTGAACACACGTGTGTTAATCAAAGAAATGAACCAGTCTCAAGAGAACAGAAGCTGAAGAAATAGTGGATTTCTATTGGTTAATGCCATGACGTGGAAAAGCCTGGTACCTTTGCAATAGAAATGGTCTGCTGCTCCATGGCCTCATGGATGGCGACCCTGTCGTCTTCTCTCATCTAGCACAAAAGATAAAAGCAAGTTAGTTTAGCATAAAGCCCAAAGCATTTCTTAAGACTGCAAGAGGAGTCTGGAAATCCAGACTGCGAAGAAATCCAACCTTGTCAAACTCATCAATGCAGACCACTCCTCCATCAGCCAGCACCATGGCTCCACCCTCCATCACGAAACCACGAGTGTGAGGGTCTCGCAGCACTGAGGCGGTCAAACCAGCTGCACTGCTGCCCTTACCAGACGTGTAGACCTAACAGACACAATCACTTTAATACAGACTCTCCATCATAGGAAAGAGCGCACACTCATATACACACTTTATCATTACACGATAAAATAATTACATCTGTTAAACAAACTGAATATCAAACTAACAATTACATACACAATTTAATACTATATAATATAATTACATAAAATTATGAGATCAAATATATTGCATCCCCCGTATTAAAAATTCATAATACAATTTATCACAGGTAATAATGACATACATAAAAATGATAAAATATTATTGAATATAACACACCACATTAAATGTAAACCAGCATACATATGCTCCTTTCCTATAAATATATATTAGACATACGTTTATGTTTAATATAGCATATATTATTTTTTAAATAATGCATATCATTTTTTAAATGTCAAATTATATTACATAAATATTTTATTATATAATATTCTCTCTCTATATATACATACATATATATATATATATATATATATATATATATATGTATATTTATGTGTGTGTGTGTGTGTGAGATGTGAAAAAAATTAATACATACATACATTGTAACATTCAACATAACATCTCTTTTTGTGTTGTATGTATGAAGAAATTAATTTGAATGGCATTGAAAGGCAACAATGTGACGGTGTATCTTTGTCTTACCCCAATCGGAGAACATCTCTCCACAAACTTCAGCAACTGTGACTTGGCTGTACCTGGATCTCCCAACATCAACAAGTTTATATCACCCCTGCGTGTCAAACCATCTGGCAACCTTACAAAAACAGTTCCACGCCGATTAGAAAGATGGCAAAAACACACAAGCTGGGAAGAGGAGGCAGTTTCTATGTTTTTTTATGTTTACCTTTTTCTGGAGCCCCCAAACAGAAGGCAAGCTATGGCTTTCTTCAGGTCATCGCTTCCGTAGATGGACGGGGCCAGAGAGCGAGCGAGCGAATCATAGACGGAGGGAGAGGAAGCCAGAGCCCTCAACTCCTCTTCCTCCTGAGGAGACACTGAACCAGGGGCTCCACGGCCTGAAAGACGGTGAGGAGGACATGAGAATGGCTGAAGAGAGATGCGGTTTTCAACCGAGAAAAAGAAGTTTTGCCAAAAGGCTCACCTGCTCCTTCAGTATCCACTTCAATGCCGACAACACGCAGGTACACTGACCGGATGCCCACTCCTGCGCTCTTATCACGACCTTTGGCCTTGGTCTGCGCCACCTTCTTGATGGAGTAGATGCCCATCACACTCACTCTGTTTCCTGGTACTACACGGTCGCACAGGTACCTGGGAATGGAAAAGTGGAAAAAGTTAGGGGCTTGAAATCTCATTAATTTGAGTATTGGGGTCATGACTTGATTTAAATAGATTCTTAATTTAGAATCGAACATTTCAATTCAATATACAAAAACTACTGCTACAAAAAAAAAAAAAAAAAAAAAAAACATTTCTGCAGGTTTTTGTTCTGTGCCTTTCATTTCTGGATTACAGTGTTCAATGTACACGGTTTCAAAATCTAATTTAATAATTGCATTCAATTAAAATGGCAAAACATTACAGGCTATTACCAACCAAATGAAAAAGTCATCTTTGCAATGCAGAGGTGGCGAAACAGCTGAAGTGGCATTTAGGTAATTTACTATTTCATGCAGTCCACAGCTGCCATAAATGCTCTTACCACATTACACTTGAATTAATAACTAAAATTATAAAAAAAAAAAAAAAAAAAAAATTTGAATCCAAAATGTAGCCAAATGAAATGACACTTTAAATATAAAACTAAAACGTCCACTAGGTGGCAGGAAATATCCCCGTCTTAATGAATGATTCGTTGAGGTCCACAAAGGTAAAATATGCATCTTAAAGTTCACCAAGTTCTTCAAAGAATATTAAAATGAAACATGGGTCATCACCTAAAATGAAACATGGGTCATCGTCGACCCTCACGTCGCACCAAACCTGTATGCATTTCTTTCTTTCTGTAGAACACAACAGTTTTGGTTCCCATTGATTTCCACTGGACTGTCTGACCATACTGAACTGAAACTGCCTGGTGACTAACATTCTTCAAAATCACTCGCTTTGCAGTCCACAGAAGAAATAAAATGATGAAATTTCATCTTTGGGTGAACCATCCCTTTAGTCAAACCATTCATTCAAAACAGCTGATTCATTCAGAAAATAAAGTAGTAACTTGCTAAATTCGGAACCACTTACTAACATGCTATTATTACTATTTCTGTCATAAAATTCACAGTAATAATAGTAAAAACAGCATGCAGTTTCAAATTCAGCATGCGTCATTGGATCATTAAATCAAATGATTAGTTCAGATACGTTTGGAGATGTGAAATGGTTCTGCTCCAGCTTTGCTCAGAAATATTTTCAGTTTATATTGTAACTGCTGAATTCTATTCATAATGCAGTGAATGCATACACTCAAGCCATAATATATAAAAAATAATTTAAATCAACATCATGTGACAACTTGCACCTGTCGCAGTAGAGCTGCATGTGTCGTGGCATCTCTCCGTGAGGAACAGCATCAGGAGCTTCCTGCAGACGTAGAGTCTGGAAGTCCACACACACACATTTGTCCGGAATAATGAAATACGGATCCACGGGGCACTTGACACGGCCCGCCTGCTCACTGCAGGACAAAAAAAAAATAAAGAAATAAATTATTGTTATAAAAACATGCTTATAACTCTGTATCAAGACAGATGTTATTGTATCTAAGTTTGTTGTCATACTAGCGCATACTGAATTAGTGCTACAGTATTTCTAAACAGAATGAAGCAGGTATTCTTCAAAACACTAACGTGTTGCACTTTCGGGGCAGAGCGTAACCCTGCAGTCCCGGCGGCAGAGGGATGCTGCTGATGACCGCTCTGCATCCGCGGCACTGCAGACACACTTTGGTGGCTTTGGCCCTCACACCCGTAGAGGATATGATAATACCGGGGATCTTCACGAGACGAGACACCTGCTCCGACTGCAGAAGATAAAACAGACGGGCAGAAAAAACACGTATGAATGTAATGTAGAAGTATGAACGAGCCACACTAAGGCACAAAACACTTCAAGTTAGAAGTAGAGTAAAAATGATGCATCGGTTTTCATTTATAATGCTCCTGTTACTAGTCTGTTTCCTCACTTTCAGGTTACGGATGGAGGCTGGGTGGGCATCACTCTTCAGCATGACCTGAATGTCCTGCACAATCTCTTCTCCTAGTGGCCGTGGACGTGTGACCTCATCAGCCACTTCCTGCGCTGCCTCCTCCAACTGTCAATCAATCAACGTAAAATATAACAAAAAGCTGATGTTCAAGCAGCACTCACGCATTTCATAAATATAATACAGCATGCTGGAAAGTTAGAAACACTTGATAATAAATTAGAAGATGTCAGCAGTTTAAAATAAACATTAAACACAATAAAATAAACCATAAATAATAATTGTATGCTGTCAACAAATCCAACACAACCTCAGTAAGAGTTCCAATATTTGTATGGAAAGAAAGATATTTTTGTAAGTCTGTCTTTACCAAAGGCAGGTTCTCAGAAGGCATTTTGTACAGACAGTCTGACAGATCTTCATCAAAACTGGCCAGATCCTCCATCTCCACCTCGATCCAGTACTCTCCCAAAGTATAGTGCCTCTTGAGTTCATCTCTGGAAACCAAACACACAATTAAGTATTTTTTTAAGTATTAAAAAATACCAAATGAAAGATGTCAAACTGTTTAATAAGTTACAATGTTCAATATATTAGGCAAAATGGAGTTCGTTCAAAATGAATCAATTCTTTCGAACAAATATTTTCATTCAAACGATTCAAAAACGATTTTTCCGCTTCGCTAGTGACATAATTTGTTTGCTCTCAGAATTCATTTTTTGTATTTTTATACAGTATTTGCAGGGTTGTGATGCACGCAGGCAATTACGTGAGATAAAGGTGTTGTGAAGACAACCTAACATGTTGTGAATCGATTCAAACGAATCACTCGAATGAACAATGCGTTCGCGAACCGGACATAAGTTAAAAGAGAATCTGCAGCAAATTTAACGACGTTTTGTTCGGATATTAAAATAATAATAACATAGACAATAGTCACTGATAAACAAATACAAATTATAGTGTACTAGTTATGCAAAACGTATTTTGTCACTTTGAAGAAGAAAACCCACCGGGACGCAAGAAGAACCTTTGATAATGCAATAACGTTAACGTTAACGTTACCTGTATTTGTAGGTGAATCCGGTGCGATCGGTGCCGACTCTGAATTGTCTCAAAAACTCACGGAACTTCTTTTTGATCTGGCTGCGTTTCACGACCCCCTCATCCCCAATGCCTTCACCTCCTCCAAAACTGTCACTGTAATAAACTCCTGGATCATCAAACCCCGACATTCTGCTAATATTCCGACTCCTTGTAATAAACGTTCAATAAAATATTAATTAAATACGTTCTGTCAATGATAAGCTTCAATACTGTAATAACGCTGGATCAGAAACAGCAGTGTGTCTCCTCGCAACACGCGCGCTGGATTTCGCGGCAAAACGTCTAGCCCTGCCTCGCGCTGAACTCAGACTCCGCCCGCATTCAATTTTCCGACCCGCTTATTGGTCCACAGGGCGTTCTGAAGATGTACGTCACGAAAAACTTGGCACCAAAGTAGCGTACTGGCGGGAAACACACAAAGCAAAGAGCAGGGACCGGAACTAGATGTTCTGTTTGGCGCGGAATTTCAGCTTTTGTTGGAAGGAGCCAAACACGTCAACAAAATCTTATTTATATAAAAATGAAAGTCAATAATTATGAATTTGAAAGCAAAGTTACTGTAAGGTTTTAAGACACACAAGATTGTGAAATTTAGTCTTACACTAAAACTCAAATGTTATTACATAATTGTTAAAGCAAGTTTCATAAACAAGTGAACTCAAAACCAAGAATACTAAAGTCATATGAAATAAAAGTAGATTTTAGATTAACACTTGAACTGTGTTGTCAGGACAAGAGTTTTACTTGTAATTGTCAGGTTTTAAATGTTACATCTTAATTACAGTATTTATGGGTTTTACAATTACCTTCTTTCATTTTAGGTTGTTACATTAGTTTTTTCTTTATTGCTCGACTTGAATATTTGTCCTCTGTGGGTTTATTGGCGGGTCGCATAGCGCCACCTTCTGACTGTGCTGGAGTGTAAAGGGATTTCAGTCTAGGTACATATTATGAATTGTATATTCTTAAACCCAATCCTTTACTTAAAACGCAAACCCTGTTCCTGCTAAGTTCATAGTCTCACAACTCTCCTCGAATATTGATTTTGTAGGACGATCTGAATTATGCCCTTGTAAACTTATTCAGTAAGCAACAGATAATTTTTTACATCTTATATCTAATGAGGAGTGTCCTGTTTCAACTTCCATTTCTGAGATTAGAGTTGTCTTAATTGCACCTGTAATACATCTCAAAGATCATGCTTGAATAAGATCTAACTTTATAAGCATACTGATTGATGCAGATCCATATATAATACATACATAATCTAAAACAGGTTGTGGAAGAGCAGGGACCGGAACTAGATGTTCTGTTTGGCGCGGAATTTCAGCTTTTGTTGGAAGGAGACAAACACGTCAACAAAATCTTATTTATATAAAAATGAAAGTCAATAATTATGAATTTGAAGTATAAGGTGATCATTGATTGTTTATTTGCCCCCCATTCTTGGCCTACTATACATCTCATTAGATTTAGTAATTTACTACACTTCTTCACAATGTAGTCACTATGGATTTTCCATGTTAATTTTGAATAAATCTACCTAAATATTAAAATTTTGTTACCCGTTTTGATGTTTCAAATATAAAAGCATGGCCCCGTTTGGCATGTTGTTTGATAAATTGTTTGTAAGGACATTGCACTACACAAATCTTTGTTTATTCAACATCAAGATCAAGGTCTGCTTTCATACAGCTGTATGAGAGAACTGGTATTTTGTAGGTTATGAAAGTAGTAAAATAAAGTAGTCAACTCATGTAAATAATCCAAAAGACATTTAATTTTTACCCACCTTTGGACAGCTGTAGCATGAGCATGATCAGTACAAACGTGCTAATAATGCTAATGTGACATGTCTTAGCTGAAAAAAAGTCAAGACACATTTGGTATATCGCTGATGTAGAAGACTGCTGTAAAAAAGCAACTATTAAATCATAGAGAAAATCAATTATTCCTTCAATACCAAAAAAATATACAAATATTCTTTGACCTTAACTGATCGCAGGATCATTTTTTTTGCTATGATATGTAACTTAAGCCTCACTCTATTAGTCCACAGCTTTGTCAGTTGTGTTGCTGACATTAGGAAATGACACCATGCTTCCTGCCGGTCTGTATGAAGGCATCTACGGCACGATCAATGTCCTCGTCAGTGTGCGCTGCAGAGATCTGGACTCGAATGCGGGCTTTTCCTTTGGGAACGACTGGGTAGGAGAAACCGATCACATACACTCCTGATGACAAAGTGAGAAAGCCATTGTTTTAAACAGGCTGCCAGGCTTGCATAATTTGTTTTGAGAAATATATTTTTTAGATGGACTATATAATGTCTGAATTCTTACCTAGTTTTAGCATGTCGTCAGCCATAAGTGAAGCCAGACGAGCGTCTCCCAGCATCACAGGACAGATGGGATGAGCTTTGCCAGAAATGGTGAACCCTGCCTGGGTCATGTTGTTTCTGAACCTTTCGGAAAGAAGAAAAGGCACACAATAGACCATTGTTATCATTAGCTCAATGAACTCTTAAAAGCATTCATACTTTCATACTGAACCAGCAAAAGTCAGCTCTTTTTGTTTTGACAGCTATGTCATCCCAGACAGACTGCAGCTTTGAACAGCACTCTCTGCTGCTAATCTACTGTCCACAAAAAGAGAGCAATCTACAAATATCACAGAGTGCCCACTCCAGTCCAACCTCATGGTTTTAGCTGCCATGGACTGAGCGATTTCATTGGATGCCAGCAGCAGTTCCACAGCACGAGTGGCACAGCCCACCACGGGAGGAGGGAGGGAGTTTGAGAAGAGGTACGGACGAGACCGCTGTCTCAGAAGCTCAATCAAAGCCTTGGGTCCGACAGTGTAACCACCTGCAGAGAGTTAGAAATATACATGTTTGATATGACTGAAATTGTTCAGGCTTCTTAGCAAAGAAACGTTGCGATGTAATATGTTAGTTTGTCTGACATAGTAGCTTGACTACATAAAGATGATGTTTGATAATTATACACACCAGCAGCTCCTCCTAGTGCTTTTCCCAGAGTGGAATTCACAATGTGAACCCTGTCCATCACTCCCAGCAACTCATCTGTTCCTCTGTGGGAAATACATGCATGAACATCCACTTGGTGAATAATATAATATGATATTTTGGCTTTGAGTGACACACTCTGATGCCTGCTCATTTTTCTGTTGCTTTCATTCCAGGAAAAAAACATAATCATTAAAGAATAATAAAGCCATGAACCAAATCAACCAGCTACAAAGGTTTTTGAAATTCGGAAAAAAATAGACTGTCTACTTAGTTAGTGAAGGATAGAACTACTTACATAAAGCACTGCTAATGATAATCTATAAAAACGATGGATACATTTAAAACTATTGATCTAAAACTATTAATTATACATACAGAAGCAATGCATTTTATGTTTTTTACAAAATATTACAGTACAAGCATACATATATACATATACACAAATGGGCCTAAATGACATTGAAGAAAAGCTGGGGGGGGGGGAATTATATATATATATATATATATATATATATATATATATATATATATATATATATATATATATATATATATATATATATATATATATATGTATATATATATATATATATAAAATGTATTTACACAGCCCTAATACAGTATGTATACACACACACATATATATATATACAAAAATAAAATATAATAAATATTATACATTTTATGTAATTAAAAATCAAAGCCCTGATGGAGAACATGAAAGCGTGCATTCTTATTTCTGGAACCCAACGTTTTTCTTTTACTCACCGACCACGGGGACCCAAGAATCCCGTGGCATGACATTCATCAATGAAGACCAAGGCACCGTACTGCTCAGCCAGATCACAGATACCCTGCAGAGGAGCCACATCACCATCCATGGAGAACACGCCGTCTGTGACCACCAACCTCAGACGAGAGGACTGTAAACAAACAAATACAGGGCATGAACCGAGAAATCATCTTCTAAAAATGTTTTGAATTAAGTTTCTACATTTCTACTTAAATTGTTGCATTATATTTTCTGTTTTGCCTCAAACCAATAATTATCAAGCCAAAACACAGTCAGTTTAGTACAAACATTACTCAAATATCACCATGTGCATAAACCACCTGAAGCTTGCAGTGCAACCTCTGATTTGCATGAAATCCAGTGATCTACCTGTGATTCTTTCAGCTTTTCTTCCAGGTCATTCAGATCCATGTGTTTGTAGCGGAACCTCTTGGCACGGCACAATCGAATGCCATCGATAATAGAGGCGTGGTTTAGTTCATCAGACAACACCGCATCATCAGGACCCAACAGGACCTAAAGCAACAAGCGCCAATGTACAGTTACAGTGTATCTGCAGTGGTGCTATTTACCTCAGGATAAAATAAGGATCGGTTAAAACAGACCTCAAACAGACCAGCATTGGCATCGAAGCAGCTTGCATATAGAATGCAGTCTTCTCTTTCATGAAACTGGGCTAGTTTCTCTTCCAAGTTCTTGTGGATGCTCTAGAGAACAGACAGTTGACAGATATATCTTAAGTCATCGGTAAGCACTGTTATCAGTGTGTTCAGATACAGTATTTGTTCTCACCTGTGTGCCACAGATGAAGCGAACTGAACTAAGGCCAGCGCCATACTTCTGCAGGGCATCTATTCCTGCCTTCACCACCTCCGGATGACTGGACAAACCCAGGTAGTTATTTGCACAGAAATTCAATATGTCTGAAACAAAAAGGGAGGAACATGGGATCAGAAGATGAAGAGAAACAAAAAATAGTTCAGCTCTGCTACGGTAGTTGTGCATTACACATTTGGACATTACACATTTACAAAAAGTACTTTAATAAATCATATAAAACACTAGTAAACAGAAAACTACTCATATAACTTTTAGAAGATTTGTAAGATGATAATACACATAAATTCAGTCATATGCGTCCAAACTTTTAACTTCAATTGTATTAAAATATACAATAATGATTACATATATAAATTCTGAATTAAAAAAAACAACATTTTTGTTAAAGACTGTACATTCAATAAACATACAATACATTTTTATATGAATACTACTGTTATTGTATATAACATTACTAAATATAATGTTTTTGTCTATTCTGTAGTACTAATTTCAGTTATTAAAACATAAACCTATAGAAAAGTTTTAAAATATTGAGAATCATAAATTCTACTCATTTCAAGTATCTTTGTTTTATAGTTTCCCATGCAGCTACAAATCAAGTTGAATTTTATAAGGGAAACAGGTTTTGTCATGATTATAGATGTTGGTTTTTTTATGCAGCAAGTTGAAAACTAAAGCAGCAGCAAGCTACTGACTTTGTTTCCCCAGGACAGGGGTCTCCAGGAATGCACAGCCTAATCATACCATTCTTCTGTATTAGCCGCGGATTATGTTGTGTGATACTTGACTCTGCTGTGCTGCTCACCGCCTCTGCTGCCGTCCACGGAGATCCGCGGGCCCTGCTGGGAGGTGATCACCCGCTCCCCCTTCCATGTGCCCGCGGTCCGGATCGCGTCCAGCTCGCTCTCCAGCACCGACAGCGCCGCTTGAGCCGCGGACGCGTACGCTCTGCTCGCACCAGCAGCGCGGGGCTGAGACACCCTCCTGAGGGGAGCACTGAGGACACGAGCCGCGGAGCGAAGGGACATTTCTCCAGCACTGTCTGTCACAGTCAGTACAGCAGAAGTATTGGGACTGTAAAAGTGACGTGTTGGCGGATATATGTCACTTACATGGGCGTCCACATATCAGCCACTGAGCGGGCGCTGCACTCTTTGTCCAATGGTAGCGCAGCTGAGGTGTCTGCGATTTAAAGGAACAGGCTGCAGAATGTGTAAGACTTTTGTAATAACGCAGCGCTTCAGCGGAGAGATATGATGCCTAACCAACAACTTACACACGTTCTAACTTTCTAGATAGATAGATAGATAGATAGATAGATAGATAGATAGATAGATAGATAGATAGATAGATAGATAGATAGATAGATAGAGCTCTATTGTGCATCTGAAGGGTCATAAAAATGAATGGGCGAATGTAGAACCAGATAAAAAGAAATGTTGGACAGGATCAGTTCTCGGGAAAAAGAGGCGGACTTCAGTTTGACCAGTGAGTGTGGAACTTGAGCACGTCATTTTCGCGGTAATGTCTCGCAACAACAACAGCGCTCTGCAGCAGGAAAAATACTCTCGAGAAGGATAATGAAAATGTGTGTTAAAACATGGCAACGTACGTCTTTAACCTTTTTTTTGCACTGTATTGGACCTCCTTGAAGCCAAAGGAATGAGAGGGGAAAACTTTTAAAGGTAAGTATAGCTTTAATGAAACTATAACGTATAGTGTTTCCCTCCATTTTTATCTTTAGAACAAAAAAGAATATACTTGCAGCCATTACGAACACAGAGCAGTTCGGGTTATTTATAGTATTTTATTGGTGGTTATGATCTACTTTAGACTAACGTGAGTTACAAATATTTAATTTGTTATGTGCACCTCATATAATGTTTTAATAACGTCACATTTGAAAAATCGACTGGTAAATAATAGGTAGCCTATAAAGTACAATGATATATTGTTTCATATTACGGAAATTCGTTCAGAACAAAATTCGTTCGTTTTTAGTATAAATACGCTCAAACAACTCATAAATTAAATTTGTTCACTGTTGCATGCATGATCTGACAGACTCCTCCTCCTCCTGACCTAACAGAAACGTCAGAGCCTGTTTCCCGCTGTCCGCGGGAAATGCAAATGTTTTCGTTTTGGGTCCAGAGACAAAACATAACACCGAACTTTAAACGACAAATACGAATGGATTTCAATCTGGGAAGAAGACAAAACGCGGAACCTTTGATCACAGCCGCTGTTTTCGGGTGGCGGGCTTGTTGACGGAGTTCGTCGAACGGAAACTGGTGTGCGACGCTAGTGAGAGGTAGTGATGGGAAGTTCGATTCTTTTCCGCGAACCGGTTCTTTCGGACGGTTCGATTCAATAAACCGGTTGAAAAAACCGGTTCATCGGTTCTTTCACGCTCGACGTAATGACGTCATTGGCGATGACGTAATGGCGTCACGTCTATCAAACATTCAAATATATAAAGTCAGTAATCATAACTTTAGTCAGTTAAAACCTCATAATCATGAAAAGTTTACATTTGAGTTTTGCAACAACACCTAAATACAGTAACAGCAATAATGTGCATATGAGGATTTCTTGAAGATATAAAGTAAATAAATTAGGTGTCATCAGCGCAGAAACCATGATCCACTTACTAAACATAATCCATTGCGATGTATTTGTTATTAAATTAACTTACGTTTCGCCAGATTGCCCTTCATCCAAGCCCTCAAATACCCGCTCATAACATTACTAGTACAGAATCAGAATCAATCACCAAAAGAATCCCTTCGGTTCAGAGACATGCTGTGAGTCAGTTGGCTTCACGCTGAATCGCGCATGCGCAGTATCATCAGTTCATCGGTTCTCAATTCGGACGCGTCCGACAGAAACGATTCTCGGTTGAGTGTACTGGTGATCCGAAAACCGAAGCAACCGGTTCTTGACTCGAGAACGAGAATCAGCTCATCGGTTCTCAAATCGGACGCGTCCGACAGAAACGATTCTCGGTTGAGTGTACTGGTGATCCGAACACCGAAGCAACCGGGTTCTTGACTCGAGAACGAGAACTGCTCCAGCAGTGGGCGTGTTTGTTCATTATCTGGCTCGGCTCGGTGTTCATCTTCAGTTCGGTCTTCACAGCATTCAGTGTACTGTTTGAGTAAATGGATTACCCCGGAATATTGGTTTATTCTGACTCAGAGGGAGTGTCAGTCATGTTAAAAAAGTTAACAGCTTAAGTAATTTGTGGATTTATGCTTATTGGAGACGTGAACCGTTTCAAACGATTCAGTTCGATTTGGTGAACTGGTTCAACCGGTTCACTAAGAAGAACCGGTTAAATTGAACGATTCGTTCACGAATCGGCCATCACTAGTGAGAGGGAGTTTGTATCGGATAGATACGTTGGGAGCGGATACTTTCGTCGAGAAAACGAATTGGGTGTTTGAGAGAGACGGCGGGTGGCACAGCTGTACTGTGACTGGACCGGAGATGGAAGAAGGAGATGGAAGAGGACGAGATAAGGAGAAAAGTGGTAAGGGAAAGCAGATAGAGAGAAAAATTGAAAATCAGAAGAAGAAAAGGAAGGCAAATACATTAGGTATTAGCAGTAACTCGGAGTTGAGTGGAGAGGAGAGTGATACGTGTACTTTAGAAGAACGAGATGATGAAGAGTTTAAAGTAGTTATTAAATTTAAAGATGGAGGTGGAGTGGAAGGTGTAAATCCGGTTCGATTGACTGTGGCGTTAAAGAAAGCAGTTGGAGATATAATTGCAGCAAGGGTTCTGAGAAATGGAAGTTTACTGATTAAGTGTAAAGATGTGGGTCAGAGAGATCGGGCTCTCAAGCTGGAAAAATTGGGGCAATTTCAGGTGGACAGGGTTGTAGTTGATCAGGGAAGGAATCAGTGGAGTAAGGGGGTGATTACAGGTATCCCGTTGTGTGTAGGGATGGAAGAGGTGAAATCTAATTTAAGAGGTGGTACTATAATGAGTGCACAAAGACTTCAAGCATCAAGAGAGGGGGCTAAGGTGGATAGCCAATCAGTTTTGCTGCAGTTTGAGGGTGAGGCTCTCCCAAAAAGAGTAACAATTGGATATATGAGTTTACTTTGGGGTTGAGGGACAGGATAGACGAAAGGTAGTATGGTGTGGGGACTTTAACGCTCATAGCCCACTTTGGGGTGGGAAGAAGTTGGATAGAAATGGTCAGGTCATAGAGGAGTTGTTGGATTTAAAAGGGCTGGTGTGTCTTAATGATGGTAGAGGAACAAGAATTGATATGGTATCTGGAAATGAGTCGGCGTTAGATCTTACAATTACGTCTAATGATATAGGAAGATTATGTGAATGGGAGGTATGGGAGGAATCAACTGTAGGAAGTGATCATTTTCCTATATTATGTTCTATTCAAATGAGGACGAAAAGACGGTCTGAAGAGGGAGGAAGGAGATGGATGTTTGGTAAGGCAAATTGGGCAAAATTTAAGGAGATTTGTGAGGAAAGGTTAGATGAGGAGGTTAGAGAAATGGATATTGACAGAGAATACAGTAGTTTCCAGGAAATTATTAAAGGGGTGGCAGATGAAACTATTCCTAAGAGCTCTGGAATAAGGAGAAGGAAAGCAGTTCCGTGGTGGACAGAGAAATGTGGAGAAGTAGTAAGAAATAGGAATAGGGCTTTTAGGCAGTTGAGACGGACGCATAATTTTGAGCATTTAATTCAATATAAAAGAGCTCAAGCATTAGTAAGAAAGACTATTCGACAGTCTAAGAGAGATTATTGGCGTCAGTTCTGCAGCTCAATAGGTAGAATGACACCTGTGGGAGAAGTGTGGGCGATGATAAAGAGGATGGGTGGGGAAAGGAGGGAATGGGTTTACCCTGTAATGGTGAGTGGGGAGGAGAAAGCTGTGACGGATAAGGAGAAGGCAGAGATGATGGCAAAAGCTTTTGTAGTAATACATAGCTCTGATAATCTGGAGGGAGAATGGAAGAAAGGAAGGGAAAGGACATTTAGGACATATCCTGGGGTCTTAGGAAAAAGAGAGGAAGTAGATGATGCATTGAGTGCACCATTTTCTAAGGCAGAGATGGAGAGAGCAATTAAACGGGCAGGGATGACAGCACCAGGAGGAGATGAACTGTGTTATGCTATGTTGACTTTTATGGGTGAGATTGCGTTAGGAAGACTGCTTAGATTATATAATAGAGTATGGGAGGAAGGACAACTTCCAAAAAGTTGGAAGGAAGCAATTGTAGTTCCTATTAGGAAACCAGGGAAGGATCCTGCAAAACCTAATAGTTATAGACCAATTGCGCTGACATCCCATATAGGTAAAATTATGGAACGTATGGTAACAGACAGACTGGTCTATTTTTTGGAGAAAAGAGAATTAATTGATTCTTATCAAAGTGGATTCAGGAAGGGAAGAGGAACAATGGATCCAATAATGTGCCTGGAAGATGAAATAAGGAAATCCCAGGTTAATAGGGAATCAGTGGTGGCAGTCTTCCTTGACGTTGAGAAAGCGTATGATATGATGTGGAAAGAGGGGATGTTGATTAAATTACATCTTTTGGGAATAGGAGGGAGGGCCTTTAACTGGGTAAAGGATTTCCTGTACGAACGCTCTATTCGGGTGAGAATTGGGAAAGAATTATCTGGTAGTTATATGGTAGAAAATGGAACACCTCAGGGTAGTGTTATCAGCCCACTGCTCTTTATCATTATGATAAATGATGTATTTTCAGATGTAGGGCCTGGCATTGGAAGATCGCTGTTTGCAGATGACGGGGCCTTGTGGAAGAGGGGAAGAAACATAAAATACACAGTAAGTAAGGTTCAGGAAACAATAGAACAGGTAGAACGTTGGTCAATGAGATGGGGTTTTAGATTTTCAAAGGAAAAATCTCAAGTGGTTTTCTTTACAAGGAAAAAGATAGGGGAGGAAATTAATCTTAAATTATATGGACATGTTCTGGAGAAAGTAGAGTCCTTTAGGTTTTTGGGAATGGTTTTTGATGCTAGGTTAACATGGGCAGGTCACATAGAGAAAGTTTTAGTAAAGTGTAAAAAAGTATTAAATGTGATGATGTGTCTGACAGGAGTGGACTGGGGGGCGAGCAGGCAATCACTGAGGGAGATATATGTTTCACTGATTAAGTCTGTTATAGATTATGGTTGTATAGCATATAGAGATGCAGCAAAAACTACACTGGCTAAACTGGAAGTAATACAAACTCAAGCACTTAGGATATGCAGTGGGGCTTTTCGGACATCACCTGCAGTGGCGTTGCAAGTAGAGATGGGTGAGATGCCTTTACATTTAAGGAGGGAACAGTTGGCAGCTAACTATTGGGCAAACCTACAAGGACATAATAGGTCCCACCCAACTAGAGTAGTAATGCAGGTGTGCTGGGAGCATGAAAGGGTTAAAAGTCAGAGTTTTGGATGGGTATGTGATGCTATTGGAAAAGACTTGGGGTTAGAGGGTATAGAATTTAGTCCAACAGTTCCGTTGCCTGTCAGACCACCATGGTTGTTTGTGGAACCTATAGTGGATTTGCAGTTATTAAATAGAAACTTAAAGAGTAGAGTAGAGGTGGATTTATGTAGAGTTTTTTGTGAACATCTGAATGAGGAGTTTAATGGGTATCTGGATATTTACACAGATGGGTCTAAAGATCCTAAGTCTGGGCAAACAGGGGCTGCATTTGGAATACCAAAAATGGGAGTTAAGGTACAGAAGAGACTGTCTGATCAAATATCTGTATTTACAGTGGAATTGATGGGTATCTGGTTGGCTCTACAGTGGGTAGAAGAAACAAGACCGGATAAAGTTGTAATTTGTTCAGACTCTAGTGCAGCACTAAAGTGTTTGCAATCATTTAAGTCAAAATCAAGACTAGACATAGTATATGAGGTACTAGAATGTTACACAAGGATTTCTCAGTTGGGGGTGAAGGTAAAATTTACATGGGTACCAGCTCATGTTGGTGTTAAAGGAAATGAAATGGCAGATGGTTTGGCAAAACAAGCCAGTAAAAGAGAAGATGTGGAAATATCAATCTTAATGAGTAAAACAGAAGCTAAAACAAAAATCTGGATGGAAATTATGAAAAAGTGGCAGTGTGGTTGGGATAGAGAGGAGAAAGGGAGACATTTATACAGAATACAAAAGAAGGTTGGGACAGAGAGGATCACTGGAAGGAGTCGAAGGGAAGAAATAATTTTCACTAGGTTAAGGATTGGACATTGTGGGTTGAATAAGTGCTTACATATTTTAGGTAAGCATGTAACAGGAAGATGTGAATTTTGTGACAGTATGGAATCTGTTGAACATGTGGTACTTGAATGCCAAAAATATGATAGAGAAAGGATAAAGATGAAAGAAAGCATAAGGAATTTGGGGGTGCAAGGGAATTCACTTAGGGAACTTCTGGGATTAACTTCAAATGATATCAGTACTCATTTATTTACCTTCCTTAAGGACACGGGGATAGCAAATAGAATATAGAAGACAAAAAAAAATTAATTAAAGGGTGGGGGAAGAGAGTTGGAAGTCTCCATTTTAGTTTTAGTTTCTCTTTGTCTAGCTCCGGTTCACACTCCAGTACAGTAGGTGGCGGTAATGCACCATTGAAGTTGGATGCCAACCGCCGTTAAACATCAAGGAAGAAGAAGAAGAAGATTTCAATCTGGAAATCAGTAAAGCCCCTTTCACACTGCCATTCCGGCAAATACAGGGGTAAAGTGTTCCTGTAATTGTTCCCTGGTCGCTAGATTTGCCACTTTCACACTGCCAGGGATGACCCGGTATATGTGCGTGCTTTCACACACAACCCTTGAAGATCCCGTAATGACACGTGACATCAGCGCGTGACGTGTAATGTACGAGTCGACAACGCTAGGCACGTTATACTTTCACTGAAGCAAGTGAACGATCTCGTCGTCAGCGCGGAAAGTGAGGAACTAACTGATCTCTGCTTCATTACAGGCTGCACATGTTTTCTCGTCGCGAATGTTGATCTTCCTTCAAAACAGCTGGTAAAAGAGTCGCGCGATAACGCGTGTCATCACTTCGATACCGAATTAGATCTGGCTTTTGTTCACACAGCGCTCGTTCCGGATCGATTACCGCAATGTTACTATGTCCCCGACCCGGGTTCGATTCGGTAATCAATTCCGGGACGTGGTTGCTTTCACACAGAAGGCGACCAGGCAATGTTACGGGAATATTGCGGGTCCGACGTGCAGTGTGAAAGGGGCTTAACAGAGGTCAGAATTTTTCTGTTTTAGCTGTATGCGCGTTGTCAAACTATGTCTTGCTCACACAGATTGTATATTTGCTTTCTCTTCCTGTTACTTACGGTTTTTAACAAGATAGACGACATTATTAATCGAAACGTATAATAATCGCCATTTCAGACGAATTTATGCAATGCTAAATGTTTAAATGGATAAACAATGACTTTAAAACATCATCGGACACTGGCCAATAAGTTTTTAAGCACTGACTATAAATTACATTCAGACAACTATTTATTGAAGCTAGTAATACCATGTAAAATAGCAAATCAAGATCAGATTTATATTTGATTACAATAACGTTTTGCTTTCTAAGAGTTATCCTAATTTAAGTATTTCTCACCACAGCTATAATAATTGTTTTTTTTGGTGGCCTCTAAGAATAGCCGGGAGTTTCCTGTGCTGCTGTGGACGTGACAACCCTGGTGTGTACCGATTATGTAACGCGTTAACAGACGTTCAGCTCTCAGTTGAAGAAACAACGCCATCTCTTGGTGAAAGCACTGTATGACCATCGGATTATGGTAAAGGTGGAGGTATTATTAGGACAGTTTAGAAAGGTGAAACACTTCTGACAGTCTTCCGATCACTAACTGCACAGACTTTGATCAGAACTAAATTATTTGCATCTGAATTTCTTTATTTTAAATGACTGATGACGTGATGTTGAAGTTTTCAATTGTACAATGCTAATAGCCTTTCTATTCTTTTTCTACCCAGAGCATGTGGATCAAGATTATGAAAAAGCTTTAAATTAAGCATTTATAAGATGGAGCACTGGCCCCCTGGAAATCTTTGTTGCTCGAGCCACATCTGTTGCATATTCCTGAGAGGAGCTGATGTCAATGTTGCCCCAGCCAATATCAAGAATCTATCTTTCTAAGACTATTTTATTCCCAGATCACGGGCAGGGATGACAGCACCAGGAGGAGATGAACTGTGTTATGCTATGTTGACTTTTATGGGTGAGATTGCGTTAGGAAGACTGCTTAGATTATATAATAGAGTATGGGAGGAAGGACAACTTCCAAAAAGTTGGAAGGAAGCAATTGTAGTTCCTATTAGGAAACCAGGGAAGGATCCTGCAAAACCTAATAGTTATAGACCAATTGCGCTGACATCCCATATAGGTAAAATTATGGAACGTATGGTAACAGACAGACTGGTCTATTTTTTGGAGAAAAGAGAATTAATTGATTCTTATCAAAGTTGATTCAGGAAGGGAAGAGGAACAATGGATCCAATAATGTGCCTGGAAGATGAAATAAGGAAATCCCAGGTTAATAGGGAATCAGTGGTGGCAGTCTTCCTTGACGTTGAGAAAGCGTATGATATGATGTGGAAAGAGGGGATGTTGATTAAATTACATCTTTTGGGAATAGGAGGGAGGGCCTTTAACTGGGTAAAGGATTTCCTGTACGAACGCTCTATTCGGGTGAGAATTGGGAAAGAATTATCTGGTAGTTATATGGTAGAAAATGGAACACCTCAGGGTAGTGTTATCAGCCCACTGCTCTTTATCATTATGATAAATGATGTATTTTCAGATGTAGGGCCTGGCATTGGAAGATCGCTGTTTGCAGATGACGGGGCCTTGTGGAAGAGGGGAAGAAACATAAAATACACAGTAAGTAAGGTTCAGGAAACAATAGAACAGGTAGAACGTTGGTCAATGAGATGGGGTTTTAGATTTTCAAAGGAAAAATCTCAAGTGGTTTTCTTTACAAGGAAAAAGATAGGGGAGGAAATTAATCTTAAATTATATGGACATGTTCTGGAGAAAGTAGAGTCCTTTAGGTTTTTGGGAATGGTTTTTGATGCTAGGTTAACATGGGCAGGTCACATAGAGAAAGTTTTAGTAAAGTGTAAAAAAGTATTAAATGTGATGATGTGTCTGACAGGAGTGGACTGGGGGGCGAGCAGGCAATCACTGAGGGAGATATATGTTTCACTGATTAAGTCTGTTATAGATTATGGTTGTATAGCATATAGAGATGCAGCAAAAACTACACTGGCTAAACTGGAAGTAATACAAACTCAAGCACTTAGGATATGCAGTGGGGCTTTTCGGACATCACCTGCAGTGGCGTTGCAAGTAGAGATGGGTGAGATGCCTTTACATTTAAGGAGGGAACAGTTGGCAGCTAACTATTGGGCAAACCTACAAGGACATAATAGGTCCCACCCAACTAGAGTAGTAATGCAGGTGTGCTGGGAGCATGAAAGGGTTAAAAGTCAGAGTTTTGGATGGGTATGTGATGCTATTGGAAAAGACTTGGGGTTAGAGGGTATAGAATTTAGTCCAACAGTTCCGTTGCCTGTCAGACCACCATGGTTGTTTGTGGAACCTATAGTGGATTTGCAGTTATTAAATAGAAACTTAAAGAGTAGAGTAGAGGTGGATTTATGTAGAGTTTTTTGTGAACATCTGAATGAGGAGTTTAATGGGTATCTGGATATTTACACAGATGGGTCTAAAGATCCTAAGTCTGGGCAAACAGGGGCTGCATTTGGAATACCAAAAATGGGAGTTAAGGTACAGAAGAGACTGTCTGATCAAATATCTGTATTTACAGTGGAATTGATGGGTATCTGGTTGGCTCTACAGTGGGTAGAAGAAACAAGACCGGATAAAGTTGTAATTTGTTCAGACTCTAGTGCAGCACTAAAGTGTTTGCAATCATTTAAGTCAAAATCAAGACTAGACATAGTATATGAGGTACTAGAATGTTACACAAGGATTTCTCAGTTGGGGGTGAAGGTAAAATTTACATGGGTACCAGCTCATGTTGGTGTTAAAGGAAATGAAATGGCAGATGGTTTGGCAAAACAAGCCAGTAAAAGAGAAGATGTGGAAATATCAATCTTAATGAGTAAAACAGAAGCTAAAACAAAAATCTGGATGGAAATTATGAAAAAGTGGCAGTGTGGTTGGGATAGAGAGGAGAAAGGGAGACATTTATACAGAATACAAAAGAAGGTTGGGACAGAGAGGATCACTGGAAGGAGTCGAAGGGAAGAAATAATTTTCACTAGGTTAAGGATTGGACATTGTGGGTTGAATAAGTGCTTACATATTTTAGGTAAGCATGTAACAGGAAGATGTGAATTTTGTGACAGTATGGAATCTGTTGAACATGTGGTACTTGAATGCCAAAAATATGATAGAGAAAGGATAAAGATGAAAGAAAGCATAAGGAATTTGGGGGTGCAAGGGAATTCACTTAGGGAACTTCTGGGATTAACTTCAAATGATATCAGTACTCATTTATTTACCTTCCTTAAGGACACGGGGATAGCAAATAGAATATAGAAGACAAAAAAAAATTAATTAAAGGGTGGGGGAAGAGAGTTGGAAGTCTCCATTTTAGTTTTAGTTTCTCTTTGTCTAGCTCCGGTTCACACTCCAGTACAGTAGGTGGCGGTAATGCACCATTGAAGTTGGATGCCAACCGCCGTTAAACATCAAGGAAGAAGAAGAAGAAGATTTCAATCTGGAAATCAGTAAAGCCCCTTTCACACTGCCATTCCGGCAAATACAGGGGTAAAGTGTTCCTGTAATTGTTCCCTGGTCGCTAGATTTGCCACTTTCACACTGCCAGGGATGACCCGGTATATGTGCGTGCTTTCACACACAACCCTTGAAGATCCCGTAATGACACGTGACATCAGCGCGTGACGTGTAATGTACGAGTCGACAACGCTAGGCACGTTATACTTTCACTGAAGCAAGCGAACGATCTCGTCGTCAGCGCGGAAAGTGAGGAACTAACTGATCTCTGCTTCATTACAGGCTGCACATGTTTTCTCGTCGCGAATGTTGATCTTCCTTCAAAACAGCTGGTAAAAGAGTCGCGCGATAACGCGTGTCATCACTTCGATACCGAATTAGATCTGGCTTTTGTTCACACAGCGCTCGTTCCGGATCGATTACCGCAATGTTACTATGTCCCCGACCCGGGTTCGATTCGGTAATCAATTCCGGGACGTGGTTGCTTTCACACAGAAGGCGACCAGGCAATGTTACGGGAATATTGCGGGTCCGACGTGCAGTGTGAAAGGGGCTTAACAGAGGTCAGAATTTTTCTGTTTTAGCTGTATGCGCGTTGTCAAACTATGTCTTGCTCACACAGATTGTATATTTGCTTTCTCTTCCTGTTACTTACGGTTTTTAACAAGATAGACGACATTATTAATCGAAACGTATAATAATCGCCATTTCAGACGAATTTATGCAATGCTAAATGTTTAAATGGATAAACAATGACTTTAAAACATCATCGGACACTGGCCAATAAGTTTTTAAGCACTGACTATAAATTACATTCAGACAACTATTTATTGAAGCTAGTAATACCATGTAAAATAGCAAATCAAGATCAGATTTATATTTGATTACAATAACGTTTTGCTTTCTAAGAGTTATCCTAATTTAAGTATTTCTCACCACAGCTATAATAATTGTTTTTTTTGGTGGCCTCTAAGAATAGCCGGGAGTTTCCTGTGCTGCTGTGGACGTGACAACCCTGGTGTGTACCGATTATGTAACGCGTTAACAGACGTTCAGCTCTCAGTTGAAGAAACAACGCCATCTCTTGGTGAAAGCACTGTATGACCATCGGATTATGGTAAAGGTGGAGGTATTATTAGGACAGTTTAGAAAGGTGAAACACTTCTGACAGTCTTCCGATCACTAACTGCACAGACTTTGATCAGAACTAAATTATTTGCATCTGAATTTCTTTATTTTAAATGACTGATGACGTGATGTTGAAGTTTTCAATTGTACAATGCTAATAGCCTTTCTATTCTTTTTCTACCCAGAGCATGTGGATCAAGATTATGAAAAAGCTTTAAATTAAGCATTTATAAGATGGAGCACTGGCCCCCTGGAAATCTTTGTTGCTCGAGCCACATCTGTTGCATATTCCTGAGAGGAGCTGATGTCAATGTTGCCCCAGCCAATATCAAGAATCTATCTTTCTAAGACTATTTTATTCCCAGATCACACAGAACGATTCATTTACCAAGTGTAGAGATCCAGTTGCAGCTGTTCTTGACTCACTGAAGTGAGTCTTCAAGCAATGTGACGCATCTCTGATAATATAGAATATAGATAAGTCTTAGAATTAATATATAAAGCTTTAAAATAGACTACATAAGAGCTTAGAGTTCACATGCACTGACATTGATAGATGTTTTCTTATGGTTGTCCTCTTGCACGGACAGCTCTTTTCACCTTGCTGTGAAATTTGTAGTGGTTTTACTGGATATATTACACATTCTACTACTTTTTCACTCCGTTAATCCTTAGCAGTGATTTGAGAGAAGAGAATAACAGTTAAAAGGCATATGATTTGCTGTTCTTTACTGATGTCACGCTTTCAAGTGCATACGCTCCATAAACTCAAAGCCTGAGATGACAGAGAAAGTTGTTGATCAGCATCATGGTACCATCAAAGCAGCACTGGATTGGATTGGTTTTGTCAACTCAGAAATAATTCTGTTACCTGGAGTTTGTTCAGCCACCATCATGGTGCAAGCCCCCTGGTGCCCCACACCTTGAGTTTGTGGAGGATTTGTCTATAGGTGTGAAAAGTTACTAATGGCAAGTGTTGTTTTTTTTTTTATATATATATAAAAATCATATTTATGTTACATGTATGTAAATTGTTTTTTTAACTACATCTGCTGTAAGATGATGATCTGTTTTAGGCTTGGTATGAAATTCTTGAATGTATACATAAATCTGGGATATTGGGTAATCATTGAAAACAATGTTAAAATAATGTAAATCGATGTCTAATGTATCTTCCTCGCTGCCTTAGCAGTTTGAAATTATATAATAAATGCATAATTCATTCCCCATTTAAGATCTTTTTACTTATGTTTTTTTACTTATTTACTTATTTTACTGCTATGGTTCAGCATTAGAGGGTTTGCTGGTCTTAGCTGGTTTAAAATGGTCTCTTGTCTAACTGATCTCTGTTGAGAGCTCAAAACCCTCTCTATAACAGCCCAAACAGGCTGGGAGACTTGAGATTTTGTATCACGTGTTTGTGTTGTCTTTTTATGTTGTCAGTTTTGTCACAATAAATTATTAATTCTGGTTCATGTATTTTATTTTGTGCACACATTTGAATTAACTTAATAGTGCATGCCTGATAGGCCGATTCCTTTTAGGAAATAAATTTGCTCATTTGCAGACCATGCATAGTCTGAGAGCTCTGATTAAAGGCCCTGTCCCAAATGAAAGACTTCATGTGTTCTTGCGGTCTCACGGACTTACGCGTGTCCGTTAAGTCCATGAGACCGTACAGTAGGGTGTCCCATTTGTAATTGTATCGTTCAGAAGGATGCTCGCGAGCGCGCCTTTGTGGACGTTTCTTTCTAATACTGAAGCCCTCACTGGGGCGAGATCTGCAGCAAGAGCTACGGGGAGCTATGAAACCAACCAAGCCAAACACAAATGTTTCCTGTGTATACGCTTCCTGTGCAATCTTGAAACAGAATAACTGTGCGTTCACACCGCCGGCGTCGAGAGCGTCAAAAAGCGCTCTTGCCGCTCTGCTCACGACGCTGCAGAAAGATTCGTGAGCGCTTAGACGCTCTGACGTAGATCGAATGCTTATTTTGTATTTAAAGTGGCCGCAAAGCAAACAAGCTTGTTGATCTCGTGCAGACTAACCACAAGGAGGGTAACGTTATAAGTTAACCTCATTACATATTGTTGTGGACTAAATATTAAGATCCTTTACTTAAAATTAACAAATCTCAGACACCTTGGTCAACGTATCACTTTTAATTTATTTTTTATGTCCCTGTACACAAACAGGGACACCTCATAGATCATTGCAAACTTGAAACAGCAATAATCAACCTGTCCTCCATTGTGCTTGGGAACTAATGGTCAGAGCTGCGTTCTCTGGAATCCTCTCAAGCGGTGGACTTCTACGTTCCGATTGGTTGCTGCCCAACCGCGTCATAGCTCATTACCATAAAGTTGCCTTGATTTCAACTCTCCTCGACGCTCTGCAAGTCGCGCCGCGCCGCTCCTCGTCGCTGCTCGATGCCGGCTTACATTGAAAATGAATGACTTCCGGCCGCTTTGACGCTCTCGACGCCGGCTCTCGACGCCGGCGGTGTGAACGCACGGTAACGCGTCATAACAGACCCCTCTCCCAATAGGTTCACATAACAACACTCCACCAATAGCTGAACTTTTCACACGAAAACGTCTTTCGCAATCTAAATCTCTCAATGACTTTCGCGGCTGCTTCGCCACAATCAAACATCGAGCTCTTATTTCACGCGCTGTGGTGCATGGCTGGGACATTTGAATCAGCTTCGATTGTCGCTTATTTAAAGATCGTAAGGAATTACTAAAGTAAAAAACCAGTGACTGACATGGAAATCAATCACGAGGGTGAGAACTTAACTTTTAATCTTATTAAACGCTTATTATTACTGGTCCGCTATAACTTGTGTATAGCTATACATATATAACTATTTTAGAGTTAATTGGGAACACGCATACCAATATTTAAACTGATAATAATAGATGGTTTTGATTAGATCACAAGTTTTTTAAAGTGTCTGAGTGTTTTAGCTACAGGCTTGCACAAGGGACGAATGTCTTCAATAGGCTAGTGATATATCAAGACAAACGACAAATTAGGACATTTCACGTGTCCTCCTCACTATAAAACAACAACAGCAACAAGAAACTCATAAATGAGGTTTCATTTTAAATTTAGTGATTTTTATAGTTTTCAGTGAGGTTTGGGAGATAAACAAACAAATATCACTTTCATTAATCTGACAGAAAAACAATCCAAATCCTTCGAAACAACCTGTCGGGCGCTCTCAAGGCTCCTTCGCTCTGTCGCGTGCTGTCAGGGCTCCTTTTCTCTCTCAGAGCTCCTTCTCTATGTCTATCGCTCTCAGGGCTCATTCTCTCTGTCGGGTATCATAGGTATCAGGTATCATAAACTGTCCCAGGTATCGCACACTGGATGCGTCATCTTCACATCTTGTTATAATCTCACGATTTGCTGTGCAACTCATGTAGCGCTCTGCAATCTCTTGCTTGCGCTGAAATGACCATAATAACGGTTTTATTTTATCACTGGCTTGGGCGTGCGGTTTTTATATTCCTGGTAATTTAAATGGAAAAATAAATAAGTGGAGCGACAAGATTTTAAACAGGATGCAACGGTGCCTCGGCTCGGCGTGTGGACACTCGTGTACATTAGTCAACATTTGAAGTGGATCAAAAAAGTTAATCAAAGTTGACCTAGGACAAGAAGATTTTAGGACAACTTTGATGAACGTTTTGATCCACTTCGAGTGTTGACTAGTAAATTTGAATTTTAAAGACGTGGGGCACAAACAAACAATAAAACCATCACAGAAAATTCCGATTGTTTCCACTATACAAAAAAAATCTACTTCTAACCATAAAAAATGGTTTTCTCTAGTGTGTTTTGGGACATATTCCATTAAGATTTATTAGTTTTAACAAGCCACCGATATAGGAGATGACTAGTAGAGACCCACAAGTACCATAACAGTTTCTAGGATAACCAATACAAGTCTCATTATATTCAGTAAAACCACTACAAATTTTGTAATGGTGTCTATTGTTTTTTTCAGCAGGGGTCCGATGTGCAATCCTCTTTAAGCTTTGCTTTGCGTTTGTTAGCGGCCCCTATATTAAAATAAACTCTACTGCAGGTTCCATGTTTGAATGTCTGTGGAGGCCACTAGTAGGAGTCTGGAGATGCCTGTGGAGCCTGGTGACTGATGACTCTGGTATGTATCTAATGGATTTCCAAAATGTTATTTCAATGTAAAAGGTTAACATAAAATGCTACACAGGCCATTTAACTTGCAGTGTTTGTTCTTGTTATTCAAAAGTGTAAGAAACACAATGAAAACATGTAGCCAAATTAAATTCTATATAAATGTCTTACCAGAAATAAAACTTTCAGAAGAGGAAACAGAACCAGTGTCTGCCATCACCAGTGCCCCCTATAGCTCTGTCCATCACTGGTTTGAGAGTCATGGAGAAGAGGGTGGAGTCTAGTGTGGAAGAGTGAATACATGACTATTGCCTCATACATATTTTATTATGGTTCTTTTGTTTGTTGCTCAAGGGCTCTCTGCCGGTGCCTATTCTGACAATAGTTGACTGTTACTTTGAGTATTCAGACTTGATGAGAATTGCTTTTTTTATTGTAAATAAGAAATAAGATTAAAAAAAAAATTCAGTTTGTCACTTTTATCCAAATTGTACTGTTATAGGAAACAAAAAAAACATTGAGCCTCAGCAATGTGCATAAAATCTGGGCAATGGTTATGCATTTTTGTAGCCCACCCCAGAAGTTCAACTCGCCCTGTGTCCCTTTGACAAAAACCCCATGGGATTGACTGGATTATTGCAGAAAATATGTTTTGTGACAAACAAAAGTTTAAGTTTCTTACATGTTTTGTTCATCATGATAATCTTCACAAATTAAGCATTCTGAAGAGTTTATTTTAAAGACATTTTCCCTGATGATTTGAGTTTGAATAGTTTGCAAGAGTGTGAATATAAAAACAATGTGGCTGGTAAAGTGGACTAGTGAGATGGGTGTACCAGCGGTCTACCTGTTGGGTGACAACCACTGTCTAATATATCCACTTGTTAGCAACCTTTTTTTCAAGACACAGTAACACATTAAAACACACAAGGAGTATTACTGATGTATTTATTGTCACAGTATAAAATGCATCAGCTTTAAAATTGTAACTGGAAGTGCTAAAATGCAAACTTGTTTCCAGCCTTGGGCCTACAGTATAACCACATCTTCTCTGCAGCACTCTATGCATGGCATAGCTTAGCTATTCTTATACATTTAAAACTTAAGTGTAATACTCCATTATGAAAATGTTAGAAATCTGCCTATAAAGAATGAATCTTTATTCAGATCTTTCTTCTGTTTTATGCTTAAGGTTAGGGTAAACTAAGTTTGTACAGCACTTTGGTCAAAACTCTTATGAAGTTCTAATATTTAAGTTTTTTGGAATACAAATGCTTTTGCTACTTTTTATCAACAATTTTTTTATTCAGATTGTATTTTGTATTTTGTAATGTTGGCAGGACTAATTTATTTATTGTTAGTACTGTTTTTACCAATTTTCTTGCTGTTAGGTAATTTTGGGAGTTTAGAAAGGCAGCATTAAATAAAATGAATAATTCTAATCTTGGTTTGTGTTTTACTCAAGAAACAAAGTCACCTACATCTTGGATGCCTTGGGGGTAAGCAGATAAACATAAATTTAAAATTTTTGGGTGAACTATCTCTTTAATAAGAGCAAGTCATAAGAAAGCCTGGGTAAATAAGATAAGTCTTAAGACAAGATTAAAAAGTATAAAGGTGGTCACTGTTCCATATATATTGGGGGAAAGATTGATCCATTCGTGAGGGCCGCAAAACCAAAAGTTCTTGCTCCCATGGAGCTTAAACGTAGATGTGGCGACACAAGAGAGATTGAGTGTGACGATCTGAGGGTGCAAGGAAAAGTATAGATGTGGAGAACGTCAATAAGATATGCTAGAGCAAGGTTGTTAAGTGCCCTAAATGTAAGAAACAAAATTTTAAAGTAAAATAAATACAATACTTTACTGGGAGTGTAAATATTTGAGAAATGAAGAAATGTGCTCGATTGATGAAGTCCCATAAGAACACATGCTGCTGAGTTCTGAACCAATTTGAATTTATAGAGAAATTTAGAAGGAAGATCAGTAAGGAAACCATTACAACCCTTAGGAAAGGAAAATATATTTACCAATATGTTTCTTAAAATATATTGTGATATATTGTAATATATTATTTTCCCTTTTTATTTACTAATATTTTATATATTTGAATACATTTAATAATATATTGATGATACATATATTATATAATATATTGCAAAATATACAAATGATTGCCGCTTTCAATATATTGGAAAAAATAAATATATATAAGAATATATGCCTAATATATTTATAATGATATTTTCCAATATACTGCAATATATTTTTGTTTCATATGGGAATAGTCATTATGTGAGGTAACCAGTGCATGCATAAGACCTGCAGTTATTATTCGTTGTGAGAGAGGGATGCGATTAATATTACGCAGGTAAAGAATTGCTGTACACATAATGTTATTCACATGAGCTTCAAAATAAAGTGTGCTATATCCAGAATTACGTCCTGACCTGCTGAGAAGGATAAATTGCATTATTATTGATATCCACAGTAAAACAATAAAATTTAGAGAAAGTACTGTAGATTTTGTTCCAATGAGTATGCCTTTAGCTTCATCACGGTTAAGTTTTAGAAAGTTTTAGCTAAACATCTGGTCAAGGAAGATGGAGGAAAAGAAATAGAGAGTTTGGAAGACAAGTAGAGCTGGATGTTGTTGGCAAAGCAGTGAAAATGGATATCATATTTCCTGAAAATATGGCCAAGAGGAAGTAAATAGATGATAAATAAGAGTGGGCCAAAAACAGAACCCTGAGGGACACCAGTAGTAACTGTATTGTAATAAACTGAGTGAGACCAGTAAGATAAAGCCTAACAAGGACAGGGGGTGCCAGTGATGCCTATAGAAACGAACCTGTCCAGAAGTATCTTGTGTGAGATTGTACCAAACAGTATTGAATGAATCATTTACATTTTCTAAATAGGTGCTGTTTTTCTATCTTGTATTGAACCCACAAACCACATCACATCCTCTTCCAGCTTGATTCATCATGTTTGTCAATGCAGTTATGATGAGTCATCATCCAACACTTACACCCACATATTTGATGTAAATTTCATAACAAGACTTCATAACAAGACTTTTATAGTAGTCTGCTTTGTGAAATGGCAATTTAACATGTTAGAGAAATAGCGTATATTACACTTTATTGCATTTTGATGTACATTTATTTTGTGTATAGTGGTAAATGTTGTCATGATTCTTATTAAATGTTATTAATAAATGTTTAAAATTATTATAAAATTGATGTTTAAATGTTGTGGTTTGCTCAGTTCTTTTATTTGGACACAACCATTATCATTCACTCTCAGTTTTCAACCATTATTCGCATGCGCTGTTTAAACAACAAAGACTAGTTTATTGTTTTTAAAACACCAAACAATTAGGATGTTAACCTTTTCACTGGTAAGTTTAAAATATTCTAGCTGTCCCCAGTGAGTCAGAGAGTCCTGTCAGTTGGATTTCCATCACGTAAATTCATCAGTTTCTCCAAAAATACATGTAAGTAAGTGGCCGGTAAACTGGGAGAAGAATAGAGTGAACTTTATAGTTACTTACACTATGTGTATCTGATATGAATAAAACACGTTAGCAAATTATATTTGAATGCATTAAAATTGTTGATTCCATAGATGTGTATTTTAAAAAACTCAATGTATTATTTGTGAATTTAAATGTCTGACACCTAAAATACACATTATGAAAGTGAAAGTGACGTGACATTCAGCCAAGTATGGGGGCCCTTACTCAGAATTTGTGCTCTTTTAACCCATCCAAAGTGCACACACACTGTGAACACACACCCGGAGCAGTGGGCAGCCATTTATGCTGCGGCGCCCGGGGAGCAGTTGGGGGTTCAGTGCCTTGCTCAAGGGCACCTCAGTCGTGGTATTGAAGGTTGAGAGACTGCTGTACATTCACTCTCCCCACCTACACTTCCTGCCAGCCCGAGACTCGAACTTGCAACCCCTTGGATTGCAAGTCCAACACTCTAAACGTTAGGCCACAACTGCCCCAAAATGTGGTTCAAAACACTATAGTCGTGATTATGTCACAAGTGAAGAGCATGTCAAAGTACAAAACCACAGTTTCAATGGACTGCCCTACTTGCTCTGAGCCTCCTGACACACTTCCTTTTTGAAATAACACTGAACAGTTATTTCCGGTTATGTATATTTTCAGTGTGCTGTAATCAGCTAGTGCTTGCTTTGCATATTTAACATTTATTTTTATTTTATTAAATTTTTAAAGATCTTTATGATCTACTCAGGATGGACCTTTTTATTTACATCTCCAATATGTAGTATTGTTATACAACAATAAACTTTATTTAATGTTAACTCTTGTAATGTAAATATGTTATACATTTTGGAAAGCAGTTTATTAAATACTAAGTAATGAAGAAAAACAACAACAACCACTCTTTCAAGGGGTCATGAGTCATGACCTCTTAGCAGTGGGCATGTACTTCCGAGTCTACAATCTGCCAGGCCTATTCAAACAGATCAGGGGGTTTTGCCAACCATCATAAAACATCTAAAGAAGAAGATGATGCTAATTCTAAATTATGAAAAATAATTATTATTTTTTATGTAAAAATCTTGATAACATTATAAGTGGAAGACCAAAGACTATAGAAATACATCCATTTGGTGGACCTCAGAGAATGGTTCAAAATCGACAAAGGTAGTTCATGACCCCTTTTAGAAACCAACAATTAGCAGATGATGGAGGTCTGTTTGCATTCAAATCCTTTTTTCTTAGTTATTCATGCATTCATTTGTTTAGGTTAACATTTTTGTCAGATGGTTTATTTTACACTCGTTTGAAAATGTCATTCTCAGCAACTACTTGCTTTCTTATTCATTTGGAACAGAGGTGTAGTGGTAAAAAAAGAGGTGGGTAAACTATAAATTCTGGGTGACCACGTCGTGGTCACTGTAAGGTGGGCCACTGCCTATACCGGTGTATGTGTATCCTGATGACATCGCTATAGGCTATCATTTGATATTACTACCAAGGGTATCACTGGTTGTTCCCTCATATAGGTCACACAATCACTATTCAATTCATACATTAATCTAAGTTCTTGTTAAAGAGACTCAAGAAGGAATAATAAGGTTAAAATCTATAAAGTTTACTAAATGACAAAACAGAGAGAACATTTAAAAAAAAAAGAGGAATAGAGAGGGAGGCTTATATCCAGGGGTTCCAATGCAATGCACTTGTACGTAATGATTAAGGATTTGGGATTATTTTCATAGTCGATTAATCTGTTTAATATTTTCTCAATTAATCGGTTAGTTGTTTGGTCTATAATATGTCAGAAAAATGTGGATCAGTGTTTCCCCAAAAGCCCAGGAATGGTCCTTAAATGTCTCGTTTTGTCCACCACTCAAAGATATTCAGTTTACTTTCACAGAGGAGAGAAGACACTAGAATATATTCACATTTAACAAGCTGGAATCAAATATTTTTTTACTTTTGTCTTTCATATATTTTATCAATGACACAGACATCTTTATTGCAGAAGGAGATCCTTTTGGTCACGTGGTTCACGTGAGATGATTGACAGCTTTACAAACTAATGATATTGCACTGATTTCATAGCAGACGCGAATCAATAAGAGGAGAGTAATCGCTCGCTCTGTTAGTGGTTTTAGCTCTCCAGATCGCATAAATCAGTGTAAAATGAATAGAAATGTTATTCTGTATGACGAAATATTTTACAAACATGTCATAAAATTATTATCTATTCAAATGTGCGCACCATTGGACTAAAGCCCTGGCGGATCGTGGATATTGTATGTGTACGAAGTTCGAACACAAATAAACCGGAGATGAGATGAATGGCTGCTGTATGAGTCATGATTTCTATTCAAAATAACGAACGTTATTATTATTACTATTATTATTATTATTATTAATTGCCTGATATCCATTTTTTAATCTTGATGCAGTCTGTTGCGTGTCGTTCATTTTGAACGAATCTTTAATATGACTCAGGACTACCGAGTTGTCTCAGAGAGTGATTCGTTCATTTTGTGTTGACTGCACATGCGCATTACACAACATATGGGTTCTGAATCGACAGGTGAGGTCCGAGTCTTTTATTCTTCATGTCAGTCCCATAGAGACGGGAAGAGAAAAGATTAGTTCATTTGGCTGAACGAGACTCAAAGATCCGAGTCAGTAAAAAGATCCGAACTTCCCACTACTGGCAACCGCAAGCAATTGGTCAACACTGACAAGTTGCAGCGCAATATGAAAGACTCCGTATTTAACAAAAAAACAACCTATGAAACTATTTATTAACAATATGAAACTAAAACGACATAAGCTTAATTTAAAATGTCATAGGAACTGTAGGCTATTTAGAGGTGGATAAACGCACTTTGGAGGTGGCTAAACGCTATTTCCGAATTTTGGGAGGTAAACGGCGTTTTGATTTGAACAATGTGATTGAAGCAGCAGAGAAGACAGGTGTTAGACATGAACAGTAGGAGGCGCGATGCTCCAAGTTCATTTTTTTTTTCAAAAGCAACCAAAGACGCGCGGGAACAACAAGGTCATCTCTCCGCAGGAATTCTTTAAACAACAGAGATTTAATCAGTTTAATGGAGCTACATGGTAAAAACGCAGAAGAAAAGAAAATGCGATTCAATTCTGGGGAAATTGGCGGAAGAAAAAAAAACAATATTAGTGAAGTTAATTCACTTCCTTCATGCACCTGTGGGCAGAATTTCAGCGAGAAGAGGGGTTTAGAAAGGTAAACATTTCTATAGTGTAGTGAATGTGTCTTCATTATTGTGTAGACATTGTGAACACTCGTTGAACTTCATGAGTTTATGCGAAACAGTATCGTATCAGATCACAGAAGAGAAACAAGCAGCTGGTTATAAAACGAAAGTGCGGCTTCACGGACATATGACGAATTTTAATCGTTAATTTTATGGATCAAAATAGAAATTATATTCAATTCTAAACTGCAGTTTGCTGGGCGGGACGCGGAAGCGAGACGGTGTAAGAGTTCCATGAATAGTTCACCTTAAATATTGTTTGTTTGTAAAGTCACTGATTCCTCAGTGGAAAAAAAATATTTATAATATTTTGTCTTTATCCATAATAAAATACTGTATATTCGTACTATTTCTAAGATATACAGATATAGAAATAGTACGAGTAGTGCACAAGCTGCTGGCAGAGTGTGACAGCAGCTTGAAAAAATCCCGCCTGTCACGTGAAGTCGTGGGTTGCCAAGTAAAGTGATTAAGCTAAACAACAGACTCACGTAAAATGGAAAACAGCGCGTGTTTACGTATCAGTGGAGTAGAGACTCGTTCCAGGTAAACACAGACACACTGGAAGATAATGACAAACAACTATGCCGATTAGTAATGATGGCATTTTGCAGAGTGTGTGTATTATTATAAAGAACGAACATGGCAACACTAGCCGGCTGACTTGACGTCATGTATCACCCCCAAACCCCCGAATGAAAGAGATGCGCGGTGAAGTTTTTCGGGAAAGCAAACAAAGTGTATAAAGATGAACACACTGGTCGCCGCACCTAATTCTACTCGCATGGAAACCAACAGCAGATGTGAGAAATAGTTTGTTTTTACTGCAGCGCGTTTGATCTGATGGGACGCGTGCATCTTTTAGTTAAGACTCTCAGGTGTTGTTTCGAAATATTCACAGTGCATGATGATAACTTGTTCTACGTTGATAGTGCATTTTCATTCTATTAAATGCGAAATAACCTCGGAATAGATGTTATTTGTGACTCATGCGCCGGTCCCGTGTGTGCTGGGCTCGAGCGCCCACGGAAATGGCCCACGGCAAGCGCAAACTATGCGCCATTAATTCGAACCAAGTTAGGCCTATAGTTTAGTACTATGTGTGGATATAGAAGCTGTCGAGATGTTTTATGTTAATTTCTTGTGATTATGCTCTGTTTTTGTAACTGAAGATCGGCACAAATCGAATTTTTCTTTGCATTTTGGCAACGAACAAACTTTTTAACAAAGCTAATTGTTGAGTAAGAATGTCAAAATGTTTTAAGTTATTATTTCTGTAGAGCTGAATAAATACCTAATAAAAAAAGAATAATAAAAAAAGAAGGCCATATTCGTTTCTAGCCGATTGTATTTAAAGCTTACTGTAGGCTATATCATATTTTTCGTAGAAGCCGTCAATGTATTAGTTTTTTTGGAGCCTAACCGAAGATTTGGAGAAATATAATTAGCCTATTCGTTCTGTTGTTAATTATTAAGGGAGAATTTTATGGTAAAGTCATTATTCGTTCATGTAGAGAGGAAGTTAAAATGAAAACGTATATGCCTATGTGTTTCTATCCAAAGCTTGCATAATATTTTAGGATGCCTGTTGAATTGGTCAGAATGCGAATTTATTGTCATACGGCTCAGTTTCTATAACTGAAGGTCTGGAGCAAAACTAATTATTCGTTGGATTTTAAACAATGGTTTTTAAATGTTTTAAGCTAGCATTTGCTCGTGGTGAGCTGAATTTATTTATTTTTTTAAGTGCACTCTAAAAAAAAAAAATGCAACATTGCATTCATTGTGTTTAACAGAAGTGTCCGTACATTTTAGTTTTACTGGAAAAAAGTTTAATTCATCTAATCAAAAAAATATGTATTGAGCCAATGAAAAATAATAAGGGACGGTTAATTATTTTTCATTGGCTGAAGTAAAAAAAAAAAAAAAAAAAAAGATGTGAATCATTACACTGATGTTTTTAATTGGATGAATTAAACATTTTTTCAGTGTAAAACTAATGGATAATGTCGTGTGTAATACTCTGTCCGTGCTTTTTCTGTTATTTTATGGATTTTATTTTACAGCGTGCAATAATTACAGTAGAAAATACGTTTTATTCAAACGTCGACCATCGGGAAGAGAAATCAGCACCTGACTTAAATCTTTTGTGTCATAACTTGACGAGATGGTGTCGGTTAAATCATAGTTCGATCTATTTTTAGATAAGTTTATTAACGAGCTCACAATATCTGATCTTGTGGCAGGTGTGATATTTGGGTGTCTGTGGAGGCCTCTGAGAAGAGTCTGGAGACTCCTGCGCTGCTGTGGACCTGATCAACCTGGTGTGTATCTGAAACACTGCCACAATATTATTAAGAAACACTTAATAACAGTTTTAAGTCATTAACTAACATCATATAGCCTAATGCTGAATAGATCATTAACAGGATTTGAATATTAGGCCTACATTAATACTTAATGGAGTATACAGTATGATGCTTATGCTTTATAAACGCCATAAAATCCTGTAAATAATTCTGTGTGTAATTTTACCAGAAATAAAACTTTCAGTGGAAGAAACGACACCACTATTCAATGGTCAAAGCTCTGTCCGTTCCTGGTGATCTCAAGAGGTTTTCTTCACTGAGGTGAGGTGAGACATTATGA
This sequence comes from Carassius gibelio, assembly GCF_023724105.1. Taxonomy (NCBI): domain Eukaryota; kingdom Metazoa; phylum Chordata; class Actinopteri; order Cypriniformes; family Cyprinidae; genus Carassius; species Carassius gibelio. Next base: position 28,335,528 of record NC_068398.1, on the reverse strand, counting down.
ATTTTCCCTGGTTTTTGTTTGTATGAAATGTGGTCATGTGAAAGACCTTTTTAAATTTAAAAAATGTCATTTAAATTTAGTTTTGTCTATTTTCATCTGGCTTAAATGGCAAATAATTTTTAATAAAGAAAAATATAAATCTAAACTAAATGTAAAAATGGTTTTTAAAACTGCACTCATTCAAACATTTTTATTTTATATTTGGACAATCTATATAAACAATCTATAAGTCAAACATACAAGATTTATCATCGTAAAATACAAATGAAATTTTTGAAAACCTCAGTTCCTGAAGTGTAGCTTAGGGGGCAAATATTAATTGGTTTCCTTTGACTTTTTTACCTTTTATAATGCCAATTTTTGTAATTGCCTTATAAAATATATTTGTGTTGTTTTATTTCATTTTATTAAATTTAACAAATAACTTCAATCACACAGACTAGCCTGCATCAGAAACTCATTATAGGGCTTCGACATTACGACAAATCATTGTCGTTTATTGCTCTTGAGATAATAATAACAATTATTAAATTACAAATACACAAAAACATTTTATGTTCAACATAGCTACAAAGACAAAACAAGCTAAAAACTATTTTTGTGCAACTGCGCAAATATATTGGGGATCCGCTGATAGACTCGGCTCTCAAACCCTCTGGTGTGCTATTAAAAAATATGTGCTAATATAAAAAGAAATTAAGTAGCCTATATAAAATAGCAAAATAAATCTATCAGTAGCCTACTTTTTTTTACTTAAGTACATACAAAAATAGAGTACTTTTGAATTTTCACTCGAGTAAAATTGATCAAGGATTACTGTTACTGGAGTAATATTTTATTATAATCATCTGTACTTTTAGTCAAATACTTGATTTACTTCTTCCACCACTGAAAAATACCACTATATTTGAATACAACTTGAAGAAAACGCTAAGATTTGCACGTTTCCTTTTTCAAATATTTTTTGAATGACGCGCAGAGTCAGATAATAGTATTTACACTACAATAAATATAGGCCTATGTTTTTCCACTAGCTAAAAGATGTTCACCTTACCTGCAAAACTGCATCAATTTAATTTAACTTGGATTGTTTAAAACGACTGAAATATTATTGGGGCCTGTGGAAATGAATGAGATCCAAAACGGTTTTAATGGATATTTGGATATATTTATTCTAAAACTAGTATATTTGATTGTTTTTAGGAATACAATTTAATGTGTCACAAATGCCATTTAGTCCGTATCTCGCATTTCCTTAATTTATTTTATATCTGACGGTGTTAAAATATGGTGTCACGTGGATGGGAAAATGCAATGATATGCAGATGAGGTTATGTATAATAAAACTCGGCGTTGTTAAGCTCCATATATATATATATATATATATATATATATATATATATATATATGATGACCTCGGGGAGGACTCGGGGTGAATCTTTCCCTGACTGGGATTTATAAAGAGATTTTTGCGCAGGTTCTGGCTAGTTTTATAAATTTGAAAGCTTTTTGTGCGTATGTAGAATGAACTCTACTGGGAGTTAATAAATTAGATTATGAATTAATTATTTCTAGATTATTAATATTTATTTATTTTGTTTTTTGTTTTCATTCCTGCCTGACCCTATCAGAAGACCCCAGATTTTCAGCGACTGACCCTTCACTCTAAACATCTGGACACCTCACATTTGCCAAACTGACAAAAACGGTGTACCCTTCTGGGTCAGCTTAAACACTTTTGTGAAGCTAAGCTGGTATAGGTCATCATCAGCCTGTGGAGCTGAACTGTTACAATGCACTGTATTTCAAATTATGCTGCGCTTTATGCATTTGTCATATTCATGTCATCTGCACTATATGTTCTGTATGTAAAATGAGTGTTTCTCTGGCTTAATTTGAAAAATATGATTCCCAATGGACACAAACTTCCCAGAATATGGAGTGCCCAGTTGGTTACAGTGTTTACTTTTTTTTAATAAAATGTATTTATTTGTGAAAAATACTTTTTTCATCTAAAGTATAAGTATGTTTATTTTACACATTTGTCTTTTTAATCCATTGTCAAATATTATTATTTCAAATTTATTAAATATTAAATACAATAAAAATATAATTTATATCTGCCCCCCCCCCCCTTTTCAGAGATACCAAGTTTGGAGGTTTCACCATGACCAAACCTCTCCTAGGTTTTCAAAAATGTCTGATTAATTTAGTGAAACGCTTATGTAAATCTGACTAATTTTTTAACTGTGTGTGTCATAAATCAACAAGTTATGGGGTTTCAAATCAAAATATGACTGTTACGAAACAGGATGTTGATTTCATGTCTTCATATGAGGACACTGAGACTAACAGCTTGTTTATTATGAATTTTGGGAGGCATAAATGAATAAGGAAAATAATTCATATTTCAATATTCTATGAAATATTATATATTATGAAAATATTGTCAATTATTACTCTCATTATTACACTTATTTTTTCAGTACATGTTGCCCCCAAAATACATTAATATGCAAATAATTTAGTTAATAAATACATTATGTATAATGAGAAAACACGTTTATGGCAATTTTACACACATTTTGCAAAAAGAAAAATGGTATAATATAACTTTCAAATTATCTTTATACAAAGTTTGGTGAAAACAAATCCTGAAAACTAAAACTAAATTGGTGATAAAAAAAAGAAAAAAAATCAATAGTTTTTGCCCATTTATGTACATTGTTCTTTTTTTTGAGCTTCCTAAAATGTTTTGCCGGGTCTCAAGAGGTTATAAAATAAAGCCCTCTCTGTGATGGTAAAACAAACAGTTTTGGGGCACATTCTGCTAATGTACACGCCTATATTAAAAACCTGTCCAGTGAGGTTTTTGGGAAATCCCTTAAGGCCAGAAGGTTAGTGGCAAACCAAATCGGCAACAAAGGAACTGGCAGTGATATGTCACTGTATACATCTCATGTTACACTTTATTAATTATTACACTCTTAAAAATAAAGGTGCTTAAAAAGGTTCTTCGCAATGCCAAAAATTAAGAACCATTTTAGTTCCAGAAAGAACCATTCAATCTCTAAAGAACCATCTCTTTCTTACTTTTTTAAATCTTTTTTATAAAGAACCTTCTTTCACCATAAAGAACATTTTGTGAAACAGAAAGGTTCTTCAGATGTTGAAGGTTCTTAATGAAACCATTTAGACAAAAAGGTTCTTCTAACCCATGGCATAGTGACACACCTCTATTTTTAAGAAAATACTTGTGGGTTGATTTAATAGAACAGTGATTGCTTTGTTTTTGATTCAGCCCCAAAACTGAATAGCAATTGTGTGGTGAAACTCTCCTTCATGGCTGACTGAAATGTGTCCTTTCACTTTGTCATCTGGTGAAAGCTAAACACTTGTCTTACAGCGAATTTCTCAACTCTTGCCCTCAAGAGCCACTGCTGAAACTCACCTGCTTGTAACTTTCTAGTGATCCTGAATACCTTGTTTCTGTGATTTGCATCATGTGATTTATCACACAGCCTCAGTGTTAAATGCTTTGAACAAATAAAGTTTAATGCTCTAAATACATGTTGCTGCATTTATTTATATGGTCATGTGTCACAACAATACAGCATGCATAAATTATTGCCGGAAATTAAATATCAGGGCCAATATCACAAAACATCAAGTAGCTCATAACTTGCCAATTTAGAAGAAAATCGTAAAAATAACGGCCTATCAGTTCTAAATTTAGGACTTCAAAATTTTTATCTAAAAAGTATTTCACAAAGCATTTTATCACCAAACCTAGCTCATAAATCTCTGAAACTTTAGAAGCAGTGAAGAGGACTCCTACGTTACTAAGACCAAGCCATAAACTATTCCTAAAATAGCTGCAATTTGCATCGTAAACATTTTAGAAATGTTTGATAATTTTATAAAGGTATCACCTTCGGTTTTGAAAGTTATCCCAAATCAAAATTTTCTTTTGATTATGTCCTAGTTTTCATTAACCAGCTGGGCAAGAAGTAACAGATTTTCTTGCGTCCAGTTTGGTTTTCCTTTCTCTTTGGAGTGCTCCAAGCTATTGGTGAATAAAGAAGATCTTTCAAGTTGCAAAGACTAAAGTCTCAAACCCAAAAAGATATTCTTTATAAAAGTTAAGACTCTGACACGCCCCCTAAAATGACTCATTCAGACATGCCCCCGCCGTACGATAAAAAGTTTTGTGAATACATGCCCAGGTCATTATTACTGTTATGCTTAGGAAACTGGTTTGCATTTAAATTTGAATAGCCTATATGAAATTACAATAAAGACATGTATTGCTTTTCTGATGTATTTTTTTGTGTATCATTATATAATGTAATGATGTTTTTGTTACTAATGAAGAATGTAAGTATTACCTGAGTCTGACCACAGATAATAAATGAACATAATGATGTAGGAAGTGTTGTGGATCCTCACAGCCTGTGGCCTGTAAGGAATACTAGAAAGCAATTGCTTATTGAAGCATGAATTTTACTTGTTCACTTGTATGTACATTCCTGTAGGAAAACATGTGCACCGTAAGGGTTCACTGTAATTCATGTTACTGATTGAAAAAATGTCCTATTTGGAAGCCAATTTATGTATAGAAGGTATAATTTATGATAGGTACATTTTAATTGATGTTTTTTCATTGAACATTTATTGTATTCATCATTAGCACTGTGCATAGCTTGTTACTTCTCAAACAACCATGTCTGTAGATGTAGCCTATTAATATTCCAAGGTGATAACGTCACAATTCATTAGGCTCAAACTGTGAAACAGTAGCTCACTGAACACGAGGAATCATTTTCATGTATGAAATGGTCACCACAGTTTCCTAAGCGTAACTCTTTGGAAAGTCTTTAGGATGTGCTGGATTAGACAGTTCGTCTCCCATTGTCAATACAAGATCTTGGTGTAACTCTTGATAGAAATATATGCTGTGATGTTGCATAACATTGTTGAAGCAATGCCACAATCAAAGCATAATGTTATCAAAGCTAAAGGGGCAGTCCAATGAAATATTAGTGTGTGCAACCTTTTTGGACAGGCAGTGTGAAGTGGACTCCAGCACATCTCAAAGACTTTCAATGGGGTTACATTCAGGACTCTGTTGCACTTGGTCGTTGCACCCTCTATCGCACAGAATAAGCGATGCAGGTGTACCCGCTCATATCTCTGTTAGAGATGAGTTTCAAATTCGGCTGTCTGAACATCACCGACCACGAGCCCCATCTCACGGAGCTGTCGCCCCCCAATGATCCAACTTTAACTGGCTACAACTATTTTAACAAAAAACATTTTTAAAAACATTTATTCATTGGCATATTTATTACATATTACATATGTCCGTATGTGTTACTTCAGATTTACTCAACTCTATGCAAGAAACTTTAATTTACTAACTCCTGCGTGAGGAGAGCCCACCCCCTTTGTGACGTTTTAACACACAACTCAAGCGTGCTACTGCAGTCACTCCGTCTTTTTTTTGTTACTCCGACAGTTCGAAGCGCGTTCACGCCATCGACTCTGAACAATTCGTTGCGCGTCTACATGGCGTTGCGTGGCAGTGATGGCCATGAGGCTTCGAAACTTTTGCATTTTTTTTTAAGAGTGGGTCGGAGCCTATGGTCGGAACCCATATCAAACTGAAACCACAGTCGATAATAATAGGTTAATTAAAAACACATTATACAGGCACTTACAATGATATTTTGTTTAATTGTATTTAATGTATTGAACTTTCAATTAAACATTTCCAATGGGTTTGTAAAATGTTTTGTCAAATGTTTTTTTTTACAAAATTGCCTGCAAAATATTGTTCTGCCACTGTTACCACAAGTAGCTACCACTGTTGTAAATGTTGCTTTACTGTTTCATTCTTTAATAATAGCATCAAAACTCATGAGTCCCATTTACCTCACCATACAGACATTTTAAAAAATCATAAAAAAAAAAAAAAATTAAATCAAATTGTTTTCTTCAAACTCCACCAGATTCTTGTTCTTCACGTCCCCAAGTACCACCGTGGTGACTGAAATGTTATTTTATCATTTTTTAATAATTACTTACTGTAATGACGACTTGATAGCTAGGACTGTAACTGTAGCTAGTTGGGGACAAGTGACCACTGTGGTGCATCGATAAGAATGCAATTGGATGCTGTAAATCTCTTCGATGGTTTTATTGACACTCAGCAGAGGATTATCTGTCTTCATGTACGTACAGTATGTGTGTGTGGTTCTACAATAAACAATAAAAGAAAGAAAATATCAGAATACAAATAAACAACAGTGCTGACATGATTCAATTAGCAAAGGTAATAACTTGTAATTATTATACATTTCCCTTTAAGTAGCATTAGCTGCTTATACATATCAAATAACCAAAAAAAATACCAGATAAAAACATTATCTTCTTATTGCCTTAAAGAACTGTCTTCATACTGCTAGTTATCACTACTATCAAACCAAAAAAACCTAGGTCTCTACTTCTCAGCCATAATTACACTCAGCTAATAACTATAAAGTGTCAAGTGAGAACACATATAAACACAATATTAATATAAAAATAATATTAATAGGCATTAACATAATGCTAGCGAACTTTATGCTAACATACTGCATTTCAATAGAGTATCTCAGAATAAACTCTTAACAACCCAAGGCACCGAAATACACATACGTAAACATTTAGATCAGGGTACTCACATGTCTCTGAACGCACACATGCACAGATATTGACATGGAAGACATCTATTCACCGCAGGAAATTCTACAATGCGTTTACCGGCCAATCTCACAACCAACTCAAAACGAAACTAAAACTGTTAGCGCTAAAACTGTGTTCTCTCTGTGACCCCGAAACGAAGCCGCTGATTGGCTAATCCCCATAACAGTAAGTCCTTCTTCACACTTACCAAAGTATATATAATATGAAGGTAAAATCTAATTGTTTTCTGCACATTCCCACAGATTCTTGTTCTTCACCTCCCCACTTGTGATTTTCATATTCGTGCTATAGCTGGATGGATGAATGGTAATGAATAATATTGATCATGATTTGGCAATTATTAAAGAATGAAGCTGTAAAGCAACAAGAAAATCATCACAGTGGTACTTGGGGAGATCTAGAACAAGAATCTGTCAGAGTTTGCAGAAAGCAATTCGATTTTATCTTTTTATGAATTGTTTTAATAGGTCAGTATGGCGAGGTAAATATAGGACTCTTGAGTTTTGCATCCAATTATAAAAGAATAAAACAGTAAAGCAAAAATAAATAAAATAAAATAAATAAATAAATGGCCACAGTGGTAGGCTACTTGGGGAGATGTAGAACAAGAATTTGCAGAAAAAGTTTTTTTTTTTTTTTTTATAAATTTGTAAAATATGTATACCAGCACCAAGTGTCTCAGGCCAAAATATGCATACATTTTGACTGTTTTTTTTAAACCTATTGCAAATATTTAATTAAAAGTTAAATAAATCAAATATAATTAAACAATAAAATACCATTAAATAAGTGCCTGTATAAAGTTTTTTTTTTAAGTAGCCTATTATTATAGATTCATTGACTGTCGTTTTAGTTTGACACTTTTAGTCTGACACGCTATCAGACACTTTTTCCCCCTTTAGTCTGACACGCTATCAGACACTTTTCCCCCCTTTTTTTATGTTTTTCAAAGGTTTTAAAGCTTCATGTCCAACAATACCACGCAACGCCATGTAGACGCTGGCGTGAACGCGCAGAAGGCGTGTCTGGTTTGCCTCGCAACTCTGACTGTCTGACTCACTTTGGGACATTTTCTGCTGCTTTTATAACGAATACAAGAACAGGTTGATCACAACATCAAAGACAAATGATATGGAAACCAACACCAGAGGTGAGAAATATTGTTTAAACTTTAGCTGCGTCCGTAAACCCGTCATCATGGTTATGAACACCGGCGCGTGTGCCACTCATCAGCCTCGCATCACTGTACCTTGTCCTGCTTCGTGCTTCAAGAGTTAACTCGCAGTGCTCCGACAGACGCACACAGACGCTGAATTGGAATGTGGGAAAGGGACGTCGGCGTCGGTCGCTGCTGGTGGGATGTAAATTGTCCTCAAAGACACCTACGTTACTATTCGGGTTCATTTATTATTCCACTGTCACTAGCTCTGTGTTGACGTGGTTTTAATTGACTAAATTCAAAGTAATATTAACGGTTTTCAATAGAACTTTATTTACATTAGCGAACAACTTGAGCTAAGTGTAACTTTAGTCGGAAATACTGAATTTATATCCAGGTTTATGAATCAAGTTTAATAGTTTAGTCTGTCTTTAGGGATATTTATAACTAAATGTGTTCGCTTATGTAACGGAGGCAAGCTAGTAAGCGATGTGCATAACCTCACATATATTATCTCTAGTCTAGAGATATAGCCTGCTAACTAGCACCAGCACGGACGGACGCTAGAGGCGCTGTGTATGCCATCATTATCCGCCTGCCTCCCGTTTCCAGGTGTTGTGAATTCGGCCAGGGCAGATCACGGTGTTGCCAGGTCGAAAGCATCTAAGTATCGTACCAGGAGCTCAAAATGATCGTATTTGGAAGACAATTATCACATATAAGTGAAACGTCGAGTAGCCACAAGTATAGGCAAGTATAGGTCTCTGCAGGAAAGTAATGGGAGTTACCAGATAGACCATTATACCTGATTGGCTGACGTCATAGTGACGGTAGGTTTAGGGGTGGGGTTGGGTAAAGGGGATCATCTTGATTGCATGATTTAGAAACACCCAATAGTTTGAAAACACCCACAAAGTCATAAACGCCCACTTTTGCTACTAGTTAGTGGGAAAGTCCAAACTCGTCCTTGTAGTCGCTGTCATAGGAAGCTTGCATGTTGCCATATGTTGAGGGGGGTATAAATTTGATGCTGTCATGAACATAGTGCTCCTTGATAGAGATAGAGATAGAGAGTGCAGAGAGTTCCTCATGGGCAGGGTCTCAAATGTAAAATGGGCAATGTAAAAAAAAAAAAAAGATAAAAAAAATTATAGGCCAAAAGTTTGGACAGATTATTCTATATTTTTGAAAAGTCACTTTCATTTTCTTTCACTTTCACTTCTTTCATATTCACTGGTCATCAAGCCTGCATTTATTTGACCAAAATTTGATATACTTTAAAATACATTTTATGCAATGCAGATTTATCAATGTTGGAAACCTGTGATACTTTTTCACCCATGACTCTCAAACATAGCAATATAATAAAGTCCTTTCAAGTCACCATTTCGCCAGCCTACACTTCAAATATTAGGCCTGTAGGTGGCACTTGGGCTTCATTATTCATGATAGTTTCATGAAATGGTAAACTCTACCATAAATTAATTGAATACTGATTTTGTGCAGATATGTAAATAAACGATTACTGTTTTGCACACATTTTCAAATTAATTATAATTCAAATGCATTTTGTTTTACTGACCACAACATCATTGCAATTTGTCTGAGAGGGGCACTTTTGAATAATTTAGAAAAAGGGCCAGGGCTTTTACCCCCAAAGATAGTTGCCCAGCCCTGCTCTTGGGGTTCCACCTACATAAAAATATCTTATATTTTTCTGACGGCAGGTGTGATATTTGGGTGTGTGTGGAGGCCTCTGAGAAGAGTCTGGAGACTCCTGCGCTGCTGTGGACCTGATCAACCTGATGAACCTGGTGTGTATCTGAAACACTGCCACAATAAAACACAACACAGGATAGTATAGTATAAAGTGTTACTTATTCACCATGGGGGGGTGGGGGATTGGGTTCAAGGGGGCAGATAATTAACTGCCGCTAACTGTCGCAAAACTAAAACATTTCTGTGTGCGTGTAATGTTTTATCAGAAATAAAACTTTCAGTAGAAGAAACATCACCACTAATCCAAAGCTCCGTCCATCCGTGGTGAAGACCAAGTTGTTTTCTTCACTGAGGTGAGAAATTAACTGTGCCTATTAAACAGCACATTTGAAAACCTAAGCTCATGAAAATAGCATGTAATAAATACTTGCTACTTTGTGTGTGTGTTTAAGCAAGTTTGTGAATTGGATTTATGTTCTAACAATAGATTAGTCATGTAAAAGTAGATTAATCATTTAGAATTGTGATAAACCTGCACATTTTAGAGTGGCCTTTTATTGTGGCCAGCATAAGGCACACCTGCTCAATAATCATGCTGTCTAATCCGCATCTTGATATGCCACACCTGCAAAGGAGAGGTGCTCAATAACACAAATTTAGACAGATGTGTGAGTAATATTTGAGAGAAATAGGTATTTTGTGTACATAGAAAAAGTCTTAGAGTTCAGCTCATGAAAAATGATCTATAAATGAACTATTAATAATATAACTAAGACATGCTATAGCTCATAAGGTCTCCACATCTTTCCTTTTCATAGATGATCATCTTTGATGAATTGAGGACCAGCCAAACATCAGAATTCTTAGATCATCATTCAAAGTATTTAAAGACTGGCAATATTGATCTGCTTCCCTCAAGTTGTCTCCAGAGCGGAAGCACCAATACTGAATTTTTCCGTCCACACATGATGTGTAACTCTGTGCCTCATTAACTGCTATGCCTGTCACGATAACAACTTTTTGTTGTGCGATATATTGCCCCAGAAATAATTGCTATAAGTGATATTATTGTCATTTTAAAGACTTTATGCCACTGAATATATAATCATAATTTAACTTCATAATAATGGAAGAAGGCCTACACACTTCCAAATGAGAACAAACTTCAAATTTTTAAGAATATTTAGATAATTAAAATTGAGTATCAAAATATTAGAGACCTTTAAAAACTTTAATAAATAGTAAATAAACATTTAATAAAAAGTGCAAAGTATCTTCCAGCTATAGATTTTTCCCAGAGATTTTTCTCTGTAAATTAAGGGTGCACACTATTGCTGAAAAACACAATAACTACTTAGCAGTCCAATGTCCGTATGCCCAAAGTTCTGCAGATTAAACTCTTTAAATTTACATTTATTCATTTAGCAGACGCTTTTATCCAAAGTGACTTACAAATAAGGACAATAGAAGGAATCAAAATCAACAAAAGAGCAATGATATACAAGTGCTATAATAAGTCTCAGTTAGGTTAACACAGTACACATAGCAAGGGCTTTTAAATAATATAATTAATAAAAAGAAAACAAATAGAATAGAAAAAGAATAGAACAAGCTAGTGTTAGAGGCCTTTTTTTTTGCTTTTGCTAATTGTATAATAAATGGAAAGAAAGAATAGAATTACAATAGTAAGCGTTAAAGTTAGCGGCTCAAATAAAGATGGAAGAGATTCTTGAAGATGGTTAAGGATTGAGTTGGGCAGGTCATTCCACCAGGAGGGAACATTTAATTTAACTTTTTAAATTTGAACTAGCACTGACAACACCACGTTCTGTACAAGAAGCTGCTAAAGACACAGGTACAAGTGGAATGTATAAAACAGTGACATTAATTTTTAAATAAATATAATGGGCGATATATTGCATCACGAAAATTTACGATATACGATACGATCACGATATATTGATTATTGCGACAGGCCTAATCATTACTGTCAAGTGCATTTGTATTCTCAGGAGACCTATCCCTTCCTCATAAGATTTTAGAGTAGTTGGATGTTCAGACATTCATACCTCAGGAAATGAGTCCACCTCTTCTGCCAACTACCAAAGACTGTACTTTTCATGCATCAGGTCAAATAGGTCAAATAGTTATATGAGCTCAAGTGCACAAAACAGACTTTGTTTAGGTCCATCTAAAGCCCTATTCGGACAGGATTAGTTTTACATGTAGAGGTAAGGTAAAGTAATTATTACCAGAGCTTCTCAGTGATTTTAGTCTCATCTGAATGAGTCATCGCAGTTATCTTAATGGTCAGTGTCAGTAAAGAATATGGAGACTTTTACCTTCTGTTAAAAAGGTCCAGAATAATGACCTCATGTTAATCCTGTGACTGAAATATATGCTGTATGCATGCAAATATTCCATCTTCCATTTCTGGGCTTTAGGTAAGGGCCTAATACCAACAGAATCCAGTCAGAACTGAATAAATTTAATAAATAACATTTGACCAGACCTAACCAACATTATAAGCAACATATTATAAACATAGTTCACACTGGAAGCACTTCTGATAGTTTTACTGAGCTTTCTGATCCCATATGAACTGGCCATTAATATAACACATGACCTGTGGTAAAATTACATCCATCTATTTTTAGTAGCAAATGTGATAGAAATGCATGCACTGTGGAGCCCTGTTTACTCCATCTACTTTTGTACAAGTAATCCTTTCCAAATAAGGCTTAAGGCAGCATTACAACTGCCCAACTTAAAACTAATGAAGTGCCTTACCCTTAATTTTGACAGGACTAATGCTTATTTGTATTTGTTCTTACGTTTTAATGGAACTGTTACATACAAGCATTTCCAGCTCTTTTTTTAAAAGCACTTTCCAGACCCCTTTGGACCTACTATTTAAATCAGAAGTCTTAAAGGGTTAGTTCAGCCAAAAAGGAAAATTAAGCCATAAATTACTCACTCATAAGTCATCCTAGGTGTATATGACTTTCTTCTTCTTTCAGACAAATTTGGTTGGAGTTATTAAAAAAAATCATCTTTGATTTTTCAAGTGGCTGTTGTGCTGCAAATAGATGCATTTTTGTAAAAAATATCCATATTCAAAATGTAATAATCTCTTTAAAGTAGCTTGCACTATATGTTATTTGTACCACTGCTGCTTGATCATGTTTTTGTACGTAAACCTCTTCAAGGGATAGTTCACCCAAAAATGATTTTTTTTTTTATTGTGAAGCACAAAAGGTGATTATTTAAAGAATGTTAGTAACCAAACTGTTTTGGTTACCATTGACCATTAAGACAATAAGTTGCACAGAAGACATTAAGTCATAAAGGAACAACGTGAGGGGGGTGTAGTGACAGAATTTGGGGTGAACTGTCCCTTTAAGAAGTGGTTTGTCAATAAGGGCTTGACGTTCTCAGGGTTGAAAATGTAATAATGTGTGCAGATAAAATCAGGTGCATGACATTATCATTGTATAGATGCCCTGCTCTACTTTACTCTGAAACTCTGTGATATCTAAAATATCAAACCAGTTTGGAAATTAATAGGTAAAGACTTAAATTGATTTAAATAAGACCAGAATGGTCTATTTCATCAAGAGGCAATAATAAAACCAACAGTATAGGGGCCCTTTAATATTGTACACACACACACACCTATTTTAAAAAACCTGTCTGGTTGGATTTTAAGGAAATCCCTAAATGCCTGAAATTCCAGTAAGTGTGAGATTTCTTCAGGAGTCTTGAAAAACATTTTCATACTGTGAACAGTATTTGTAGTTTGTGCAAGGGAAGTGCCTGCATTGAAAGTTAGTGATGCTTTATTATTACTTGTGGGTTTCCTAACTGGAGTTTATGAGAAAACGTTATTTTTTATATTCAGACCCAAAATGTGACAGGGACAATATTGCTGTTGTGATACTGACCTTTAATTAGGAATAACTGGCTGAACTATCACATCTGAAGCTAGTCCAAACTGCTGCTTGTCTTGAAGCAATATTACTCAACTCTGGCCCTTTAGAGCCACTGATCAAACTCACCTGCCTGTAATTTTCTAGTTATCCTGAAGACCTTAATAAAGTAATTCAGGTGCCTTTGATGAGTGGAGAAACCCTGTCTTAAAGGTTTTTGACTGAGCTAACTTGCCTCATTGGTTCACCTTCTGACTGGGGGGGGTATGTGATTGTGTTAACTTGTAACATGTGTTTACCTATTGGGAAAATAAACCATAGCAGAACCCTGACTAGTTTGTGATGCTAAAGAACATTTCATGACATCTCAGACAATTGGAAATTTGTGGTTACTGTGGTTTAATTATAAAGGTTGAAATTTCACATCCATTTATCAAAGCTTTTATTAACAAGTGAAATATCAGAGACAAGTATCAATTACAATACAATAATAGTTTACTCAAGATATTTACCCTAAAATTCTGTCATCATTTTTTTTTTTTATCTTCATGTGGTTCCAAACCTGTATGACATAGATGTCTTACATGTCTGTGGAACGGCATGAGTATACGTTAATAACAATTCAGGTGAAAATTTTGTTACAATAACAAAATGCTGAAAAACTATTGTTCAGTGATAATTTATGCTAGCTATTGCATTACGTTCTCTAAACAATTACAACCTTATTGTAAAGTGTTGCCATCATATAAACATGCACACACATAGCCTACATCATATATATAATTATTTTATTAATATTGAATGCATTTGTTTAACTCATGCATTAACACAATCAGCTATCTTTTTCCAACTCTCTTCCCTTGCTTTGGCAGCAGAAACAGTATTTCCACACATTTTGAAAAGCAATTAATTAAATATTAAATGGGCCAAATTCAGCTCTTAAAACCTTTTTTGTATTCACTTTCTGTTTTCCTACAGATCCATTTATGGGTGTTTAACATTTATTCTAGACTTGTATCAGATTTAGTTTCTTTTATCCTCGATGCTGTTCAGTCGATAAACAGCTGTCCTTCACCTCTTGGTGGCGATGCTGTGTCCTTTCAACCGAAAAGAGACCAAAGAAGAAGAAACGCGCGGGAAAAGAGTCGCTTCTCAGCAGCGTGTTCATCTCTCTCTTCAGGAATTATTAAATCAACTGATATTTAATCAGTATAATGGAGATACTGGTTCCAACACCCACGAAAAGAAAATGTCGATTAAAGCGATTTAAACAGGAAGGCGATTTGCCAAAAGAAAAGAAAAAAAAAGAAATAGTGAAGTTCATTCATTTCCTTCATGCAACAGAGAGCAGAGTTTAAGTGAGGAGAGTTTTGAAAGGTAAGCATTTCTTTAAAATAACTTAGTGAATGTGTTTTCCATTATTATGTTTATGAAGTTAGACAAATAAGATAATATATTTTTTATGAAACATTTAATTGATTAAAAAAATTACTTTTTTTTCCCAATTTGCAGCAGATTTAAAAACGAAAAAAAGACATACGTTTTTAAACACATTTTAAACGCATATTAAATTGCCCATTTTAATGAATGAATGGCATTTTACACTGTAACTGCACATGGCTTGGTTTATTTTTATTTATTTATTTTTTGCCGCCTCAACAGTAACTGGACGGGTTGCGGAAGCGTGCTGCTTTCTGTTAGCCAATAAAAACACATCCTCGCGGTTTGTGTCGTCAATACTCGTGCACGACGGCTGTCACCCAGTGTAACGCGCCTCGGGGTTGTCATGTACCTTAAATAAACCGCGCGTGCACCTAGAAATAAAAAACGGAGAACATTCATATCAATGGGGTATGGATCGGGACTGTTAAGAGATAAAAACGCAGGAAACTAAAGCGGAAATATGATATGGTAACATTGATAACGACTCGATGCAGAGTGTAGTTTGATTTCATAAAGAGACGCGCATGTCAACACGCCTGACGTCATAAACCCGGTTTCTGAATTTCAAGTTTGCCGCGAGAAGGATTCGTGTAGTTTTCACCAGTGTGAACAAAGTTTTTGATGGATACATGAACACACTGATGGCTACACCAAACTCCAGCACGGGAAGCGGCTCCAGAGGTGATGAACACTTTTATTATTAAACTATTTGACTTCGGTGTGTTTTTAAACCGCTCGGATGTGTGTAGCGGCGCGCGCTGAACCTGTTTCCTACCTCGACGAGACTCTCCGGGATTAATTTAATGTAACTCGGGTGAAATTAATCAAGTTATCATCCACTATAAAGGTCTCAGAGCTGATGGTGGAGACTCACGGTGTTAAATACAGAATAACATCGAAATATAAGTAATCTGTGGACATTAGCGAACAAACGTCTCGAGTTAGCTGCGCCAGAAATTACACGGCGCTTTTCTGATGCTTTCGGTTAAACAGAAGTGATTGTAAGCTAGTCAGTGTCTAGTTTGATCGCATTTTAAACATGTTTAGCACTGAGAAGTGCTCGTTCACGCAGTTATAGTGTATCTAATGTGATCTTGTGGCAGGTGTGATATTTGGGTGTGTGTGGAGGCCTCTGAGAAGAGTCTGGAGACTCCTGCGCTGCTGTGGACCTGATCAACCTGGTGTGTATCTGAAACACTTACAGTTTATCACTTGAAGACGATTACTAATGTTATAATCTGGTGTGTGTCTGAAACACTTACAGTATATCACTTGAAGACGATTACTGATGTTATAATCTGGTGTGTATCTGAAACACTTACAGTTTATCACTTGAAGACGATTACTAATGTTATAATCTGGTGTGTATCTGAAACACTTACAGTTTATCACTTGAAGACGATTACTAATGTTATAATCTGGTGTGTGTCTGAAACACTTACAGTATATCACTTGAAGATGATTACTAATGTTATAATCTGGTGTGTGTCTGAAACACTTACAGTTTATCACTTGAAGACGATTACTAATGTTATAATCTGGTGTGTGTCTGAAACACTTACAGTTTATCACTTGAAGACATTTACTGATGTTATAATCTGGTGTGTGTCTGAAACACTTACAGTATATCACTTGAAGATGATTACTAATGTTATAATCTGGTGTGTATCTGAAACACTTACAGTTTATCACTTGAAGATGATTACTGATGTTATAATCTGGTGTGTGTCTGAAACACTTACAGTATATCACTTGAAGACGATTACTGATGTTATAATCTGGTGTGTGTCTGAAACACTTACAGTATATCACTTGAAGACGATTACTGATGTTATAATCTTGTCTGTATCTGAAACACAGTATATTAACTAATATTATAATGCATACTCATGCATCAATAGAAAATATGAATTTATATGAAACTTATTCTTTATTAACCGTGGCAAAAATAATTTCTCTGTATTTATCAGAAATCAAACTTTCAGTGGAAGAAACCTCTCCACATTTTAGTGGCCGTAGCTCTGTCCGTCCGTGGTGAAGATCCTCAAGCTGTTTACCTTCACCGAGCTGAGGTAAGATACAAACTGATTTTATTTGCTTGCAGAATTGTGGTAATGTGTATTTATCGCGAGGACAGTGCTTGTGAAACCTGTGAATACCCCACCATTTCGGATGTTTTCTTTCTCATCTGAAGTAAAATCTGATCACAATGGTCATTGATCGACTGTCAGTTGACATGTCAAACTAACAATCAAAGGAGGGCTGCTCGATCATGGCAGAAATCATAATCACGATTATTTTGATCAATACTGTAATCATGATTCTTTAACCCGATTATGAGTAGCCCATATGACCAATACTTTATATGAGTGATTTTATTAAGTATTTACCTAAAGTGAAATGTCAAATTTTTTGAAATATTTTCTGTAAATAATGTTGCTATGACATCTACGTTTAGAGACCAGCAAAGTTTCACAAATCTCAATATAACGGCAGAACGGGTGACTAATATAAAACAAAGAAAAAAAGTCCTAACACATTATTTCAAATAATTTAACTGTCAATAAAAAAAAAGGAAAGGAGGGAAGAAAATAAATAAATGAAGCAAACTGTGCTTGAATGTTTTTAAGTCTAATGCAAGTCTAAAGTAAATGTTCAGTTGACAGCCTACAACAGAAATGAATAATCAAATGTGAAATAAAACAGCATAGTCTTCACTGTAAGAATTAGACTTTCCTGGTTTCTTATTAAAGCTACAAAAGTCCTTTAAAGCAGTGTGTGATTTTTCTCTGTCTTTGGTTGTTTGATTAATATTAAGTACACAGTCACAGCAGGAATATTAGCCCGTTGTCACTTTAAGAGCCGCACAGATCCAGTTTACTGTTACACAGGTATTTTCATTCTCAACTGCTTACATTCATTTATTAGAGAACCGACTTGGGTTTACGTGAATAATGAGACCTTGAGCCTAAAGATGAGTTCACATGCTTTTAAAAACATGAATGAATCTAAACAACTTTAATAAATCAAGCACGCCCCATTTAGCAAAAGTCACGTTAAATGATTTTACTGATTTGCACGTGAAATTGGGCTTTTATGGAGCAGCGAAGGCGAATTGTTGGAGAGGGGCACAATAATAGTTTTTTAGATTATTGTATTTTCATAATCATTGGAGGCCAAAATCGTAATCGACCCTGTTGATATGCTGGTTAGGTATGTTTTGACGCTGGCATGCTGGTCTACGCTGGTCTTTTGCTGGTCATGTGCTGGTAAAGGACCAGCATACCTGTGTCAAAACATACCTAACAAGCATATGCTGTTTTTTCAGCAGGTAAACCACATTTCTATTAATTAAACAGCCCTGATCAAGACTACAGATTTTAGCCTAGGATCAGGTGAATTTTTTTAGGATTTGTGAAATTTGTCTTATACCGCAAAATCTTAGTGTGTGCCCGGCTTAAAGCCCTCCATTGAAGTCCTCAGCTCATTAGTAGAGACGGCAGGACTTCAGCTGGGCAGATCCAGTGTTGGAGACGTTCAAAATGTGGAGTGGGAGAAGTAACGATACTGCGCTGGAACATTTTTTTGTTGTTTGTCTGTTTTTGTCTTTTGAAAAACCTTTTTTGATTAATTGCAGGAAAGTGAGCCAGCTCCAACCTAATGTTTTTAATATGACTGGATTTGTTTTTAACATAAAAAATAAATAGAAAAATCGTAAGTTACTAATTAAAATGTTTACATTTCCTCAGTGATTCAAAAATCATCTACAGAACAGAAATCTAGCTTTACATTACCAAAGAACATCATTGCAAGCTCAGTCTAACTTTAAAAACACTCCCATTTTAAACAGTCAATCAACACTGTATGATGATTAAGGCCCAATCCCAATTCTATTTTATACCCCTTCCCCTACCCCTAAGGATTGGGACACCGCTAGTATGCTGTCACACACTAGTATTCATCGTCTATGCATTAGAGCCTTTAATTATCGTTCTGTATTAATGTATTAATCACACATCCAGGAGAAAATAAACTTGTCAACGCTGCCCCACAACTTTTATTAAATACAGTTTAAATACTGAATTGCTACATTATATTCTCCAGCGACAAGAGGATACAAACGCTGTTTTTTAGTAAACTCACTCTGAAATAAACGCACAGACGGGAACACACGCAACTTCCATTTCTCTCTCGAATAGGTGATATTAGAGAAAATGGTTTAGCAATTTCTAATTATTGGGGGGATCAGTCTACGGCAGTTATCACCCTGATCAGATATATGCTGTGGCACTATCATGCAGTCTGTACCCCTCCAACCAAAAGAGAATCGAGACACCCCTACCCCTTCACGTAAACACGCAAAACAGAGGGGAGGGCTAAGGGGTAGAATTGTGATTGGGCCTAAATCTCTCACACTTACATCTAGGCCTGTCACGATAGTCAATATATAAACTTATCACACGATATATGGAAATGAGCTCGATCATTTTTGGTGCCGCAATATATTGCGACTGCTTTTTTTATTTATTTTTATAATTACATTTTAAAATGAATTGCATTAAAAATGAATGTCACCAACAATAGCACTGCTTCTATTATCTCATCTGCTCTCTGGAGGCGGGGCTCAGCAGCATCTACACACACACACACACACACACACACACATATATATATATATGTATATAAAATGTATATATGTATGTGTGTGTATAATGTATATGTATTTTTTTCATTTATGTATTATACCCCACTGATGTTATTTCACAAAATGTTTAAGTCTTATAAAATTTGTTGATAAAAGTATTATTTTCATAGATTATAATTTATATAATATATATATTTTTTATTAAAATTAAGTTGTCTATATTTGGTAGATTGTTTTTAACACACAAAAGAAGTGATGATCAGGTTGACACACAGAAGTACATTTATTCTACATTGATTTAAAAACCAAAAGATAAAGGTATTGCAGCGTTATCCGTTTCGACCGGTAACTCAGAATCTTCAGGATCAGATTGAAAAAAAAAAGTGTCTTTGCATCCCTAATTAACTATTTATTACTTATTTAAGATATATTTTTTTCACATTCTGATTCCAATGTCTAAATATTTTTAAAGGTAGGGTCAGCCATTTATTGGTAGCAAATGTTGACATTTGAAATCACGTTTTCCTTTTTTTTTATTTTTTTTTTTATCCACCTTCTCTATCTTCTGTTGTGTCCGTCCTGTGCACTGAACGCTTTCTCTTCCACATCATGAGTAGACACTTCCCTTATTGCTGACTAGAGCTGTAATCGGGCCTTAAAAGTTAAAACCAACAGGACCCGAGCCCGACAGGTTTCGGCCCGAGCCGGACAAGTAAATTTTGATCGACCGCTTTTTAAAAGCCTGAACCCGTTTACAGCCCGACATTATTCAAATGTGCGCACACACACAGCTCTTTTGCCTTTTGTCAAGAATGAGTCATTTATACATGTTTTAACATAATTTATTCATAACTAATGTAGACTACACACTTGGAAGTTGGAATAAAGAAATAAAATAAGTCCTCTGTAACATAGTAACAAATATGCATAGGCTCATTTAGCCTATAAATAGACCAACGCACCAATAAAAACATGTTTTTTTTTTTTTTAACAAATAAAATTAAGATCAATTTTTAATTAAGATTGGTATTTGGCAATAACAAAATTAAGATGACGCCACTAGCAGCTGACATTTAATAAAAGAATAATGCCAACATTAGCTAAATACTCAGTCCACATTATGCATTTTAGACTCAAAGAATATTTAGTTATCATTTGAAAAACCTTTACTCACAGAGATTAGGCTAGCCTACATGTTTTTGTGGAGGAAAATAATTGAATCCACTGTAGATGTCTTCAGCGCGTTCCTGCGCTCTCTGATGGTGCCTCATTAGTCACTCATTATTCTCATTATAAACATGGTCAAAACTTTTCCACACCTCAGACTTTGCTTTAGTTGCTGGTGCAACCAAAACATAATCACCAGAGGCAAGCCTCTGTTTCACCTACTCCGCATCCATTTTCGCATCTTTCTTGCGCTAAACGAAACGCATCACATGACCGGAGCGCAAGCCTGAGCCCACGTAAGATGATATAAATTAAGCCCAAACCCGTCAGGTCCCATCAGGTGCTGTCGGGTTCGGGCAAAGATCTTCAGCTCTACTGCTGACTGGCTACAGGTTTGTTTTGCTACTTCACCCGAATCAGTTTTCTTAAGTGTTTTTGAAAAATCGCTAACCCCACCTAAATAAATTAAAAAATGTTCTTTGGAAGTGTGCACTTTCATTATTATGGTATAATATTATCAGACTGTCGTTAATCAGTGGCATAAAACTTTAAATGACAATAAATTTCTTTAAATGACAATAATATAATTTATCACAATTAAATTTGGTTCAATATATCGCACAACAAAAAGTTATCGTGACAGCCCTCCTTACATCGCACGTGCATCTGCACTGTTGTTTATGAAGAGAGATCAGAGTCAGAATTCAGTCAGCGTGCGCTGAACAACGGTACTCTACTGTTTCAGCGTTGACTCATCTGAACGCCTTTGACCATTGCTTTAATAAGTTCAGCATAATATTGTGTGATGTAAAAATACAGAAAAAGAAATATAATGCAACAAATAAGCCCAAATATTAATAAGATGGTGTAACCAGCCTAATAATTATTAATGTAATAAATAATTGCTACTTTGTTTTATTAACAAATATTAACACATTTAACCTGTTGGGACGCCTACGTTGACTATACTATATTACAACCTAATCTAATCTTGACAAACTATATATTGTTGGAAAGGTCTAAGACTCCCAAATATATATTTTACCAATATTTTTTGTTAAAAATTATGTAGGAAAAGTAATAGATTAATTTATGACAAGAGTGCACCCTCAGAAATCTACATTACAAAAGGAGGTTTGACCTTTGTTTAAAAAAAAGACTTCCTCGTTGCCTTTTTCTCTATCACATTTTAGAAATCATCAGAAGTTATATATCACTTGAAAACATAAAATCTAAAAATTCATCCTTTAAAACCCATTTTAAAATCAGACATTACAATACCATGTAAATGGCACATCAAAATCATGTTACAAAATGTTTTCAGTCATGAATTATAAAAATGTAGGTTTGTATCATGCACATTCAAGTCTATCTTCAAAAATGTGAGTGACAGTTAACAGGTTAATCAGCAGAGAGTTCAAATAATTTGTAGTCATGTCATTTTTCTCTTGTTTAGAAAATAGTTTTCAATATTTTTTTTCCAAGTAACTTTGTAGGTAAGATTGATGTAATGCACTATTTATTTTGTGCAAATTGTGTAGAAATGTATAAATGATCTATAAATGAACTATTAATAATATAACTAAGACATACATGCTTATTGCTGATGAGGTCTCCACATCTCCCCTATTTATAGATGATCACCTTTGATGAATTGAAGACCAGGCAAACATCAGAAATCTTGGACCAACGTTCAAAATATTTCAAGACTTTCAACACTTGATGTGTTACTCTGTGCCTCATCACTAATGTCTAGTGCCTTTGTATTCTCAGGAGATCAATCCCTTCAGCACTAATGTATATATGTATGATTGTTTTAATGGAACTGTTAAATCCAGATTTAAGCATTCCCAGCTTTTTTTAGGGCTCAAGCCCGAAGGGGCGAAGAGCCCTATTGTTCTTCTAAGGATTATTCTTCTTATTATTATTTTTTTTATTTTTTATTAAACCTTCCGGGGGTTTTTGGGGGCCTTAACATGCTCAAAAACTCTTGAAAATTGGCACACACATTGGAATCTGCGGCCATCAGGACGCCACAGAGACTAGGACCCGGGCGTGGCACAGGGGCTCTACAGCGCCCCCTGGAACACAGTCAGAAATCTTGAACCATAGCTCACACACACTTTCATGTATTTATATGAAACTCAGTACACTTATAGATTTCATTGAGCCGAACAACTTTCGCACTCTATGTCATAGGCTCCGCCCAACAGGAAGTCAGCTATTCAGGGCTGTTTAAAAAAAGCATGCTCTGGAATTTGAAATACTCCTCTGAGGTTTTCAACCCGTTCGCTATGAAACTCTGTGAACATGATCTCAAGACATTGGGGATGAAAAATTGCGAGGGGATTTTTGATATCTCGAACGGTTTGCCAGTGGCGAGGCGTGGAAATTATGGCTAGAAATAAGAAACAGGAAATGTCTAATAACATCCACATACCTTTCCTGAATTTGATCAAACTTCCTTGGTTTGTTTGTTGTATGATACCGATCGTATATATGTGACTATTAAGAGTCAACATTATAGCGCCACCAACTGGCAGCAGGAAGTGTGTCATTTTCAAAATGCTTTGAATTCAGCATCTTATTTTTACTCTATTTACTTAAAACTTCATCAGAATAATGACAAAACACGGCCGATGTAAATCTGTTGTGGGGATATTGATATCTGATATAGTGTTGCCATGGCAACGTGTCAAACTTGAATGTTCTGTTATGGTGAGTTTGAGGCAGACAACAAGCTCAGATTTACATGAAACTCAAAACACATATCAGTATTAGTGATAGCTAGACAATGGCAAAAGCTTTTAAAAGGGCGTGAAGGAGGCACTCTATAGCGCCACCTTTTGTCAAAAGTGGGGGGGTTAGTTTTAGCTACAGACTCCAAACTTGGTACATAAATTGTTCTTCTCAAGACGGACAACTTTCTAATTCACAGTCATCAGCTACGACCAACAGGAAGTCGGCTATTTTGATTTGAATATTTAAATTGAGCTCTGATTTAATGCATACTCCTCACAGGAAATGTTCACTATACTCACCAAACTTTGTCTACATGTGGAAAAAACATTGAGGAACTTAAATTGCGAGCGGATTTTGGATAGCTTGAACAGTTTTGTCGTGGTGATTTTTTTAAATGACAGTAAAAAGGGAATCATTAATTGTCTTGTATTTTTAAATTGCAGCTTCCAAACACTTAAAAAAAAAATTCATACAGAGATCAAATCATTCTGAGGACATATGCATAGTTTCATGACTTTACAACACTGTATGATTAAAAGAAAATTAAAAAACTGTCAGACATCTCAACTCACTCTGTCCCTCTGTTTGAGGAATGTATGTGTGCTGACTGAGAGTGTGTGTGTCTGTGAGTGGGGGATGGGCATGAGCTGAGTGGCAGACACAATGAGAGAGAGAAAGAGACTTAATCATCTCTTTAATCACCAGAAAAAAAAATGTATTTTAAATTGTTATTTTTTGTTGCTTTTGCTAACATTGCTGTTTTCATTACAGCTTAAGAAATCTCTTAGGCCTTATCCTTTTCTGACAGTTTCAGGAATTAAAAACAAAATTCTAAAAATACTTATTTGTGCTGCAAATAATAATTTCAATGTCATTTGATACCGACCTATTCCATCCTGTGACATGACATTTATCTTAATTTACATAATCTCATGGATGTAACAGTAAAACTGTTCAGCTCACAGATGAAGACTAAGCTGTAATGCAAGCAGAACTTTCACAAATGCTTATAAGTCATTAAAGGATTTTATAACACTGTAAAATAATGTCTAATTTGTTAACATTAGTGAATGCATTGGTAACACTTTATAATAACTGCACTCATTAGTAAATAGTCAGTTCATGCTTTATAAAGTCTTGTCCCAACTTAAATAGTCATTAATAAGCAGCTTATAAATACAGCTATAAATAGCTTGATCTTGGTTTATAAGCACATTTATTAAAAAGGAGAGTAAAGGGTCAGTTATCTTCCTATGAAAAATAAAAAAATGAAAATAAACAAACAACAACACAGATTGATACAGAACTCAGAAATTTTATTGTGGATTTATGATCAAATCAGCCTGTAAATGAATCATACTCCTCCAAGAAGACACAAGTAGTTCACACCAAACTTTTTCAACATGATGCCAATATACTGAAGATGTTAAATTGCGAATGGGTTTAGGATACCTTAAATGGTGTGGCCATAGCGATTTATTAAAGTAACATAAAAAAATACAATAGTTATTTTACTATTTTTAACATTCTTTATTCCAACTCTTCATAATTTTTTATATACGTAGAAGTCATCATTTGAAAGAAGCACAGTAAGTTTCATAGCTTTATCATTTTCAAGAGCCAGCTTAAAATTAAAACTATCATAACATATAAATCAAGCTTGCAATTCTTAGTACCAATAATGGCCACCAGATGGCGCTATATGATTACTTTTAAATAATTATTGTAGAAACAAGTATGATTTAAATCATTTATAGAAATCTTTCAAAGAAAAATAATATGTATTTTACTGATAAAATTACCCTCACTTAATTAGAATAATATGCTGAAGTATTGTGAAATACTGTGTATTAAGAATAATATTTATAGGCTTTATGGACAGATAAGTTTGGAGTGACTCTTGAAGGATCAGCACCACATCCTCTTTTACCACTGTTTATAGAATTTATCTTACAGAACAGGTGAATGAATTTTGGATAGCTTGAATGGTTTTGTCATGGTGATTTTTTGAAATAACAGTAAAAAAGGAACCAGTAAATGTCTTTTATTTTTTTAAGTGCAGCTTCTAAACACTTCAACAAAATGTACACATAGAAGTCATGCTGAGGAAATATGCATAGTTTCATGACTATACAACACTATATGGATGATATAAAATTAAAAAAACTACAATACATCTGATGTCACTCTGTCCCTCTGTCACTGTGGGTAATGTGTGTGTGTGTGTGTGTTTGTGTGTTAAGTGTGTGTGTGTTAAGTGTGTGTGCTGAGTTTGTGTGAATGTGTGGGAGAGGGGATGGGCTTGGTGTCAGAGAGAGAGAGAGAGAGAGAGAGAGAGAGAGAGGGAGGGAGACTTAATCATCTCTTTAATCACCAGCAGAAAAAAAGCAATTTTGTGTTGTTGTTGTTTTTTCATCATTACAGCTTAAGAAATATCTTAGGCCTCAACATCAACTGTTGCTGCTTTATATAGCCTTCTCCCAAAATTAATAGTCATTAGTAAGCATTTTATAAATACAGCTATAATTAAATTGTTCATGGTTTATATGCACATTTATTTTGAGGAGCTTAAAGGCTGTAATCTTCCTAAAAAAAAATAAAAAAATAAAAATAAAAAAAAATAAACAAACACAGAACTCAGAAACATTTATTTCAAGATGCAATAAAAGAAAACTGTACACTACATATACATATATATACAATTGCATAAGTTTATATTTAATTTTTTTTTATCAAGTGTACAGCTAATAATAATAATAATAATAATAATAATAATAATAATAATAATAATGATGCATTTTATTTAAGGCGCCTTTCAAACCACTCAAGGTCACCGTACAACAAGTAACAACAGTAACAATATTAAAACAAAAAATAACAGCAAATAACAATGTCAATAAAAAACCACAATAATATTAGAATAGCACAACATATTGTGGAATACTATATTAAGACTTTATATATAGGCTTTATGAACAGATAGGTTTTGAGAGATGCTTGAAGTACTAGCATCACCTCCTCTTGTACGACGGTTTGAGGAATATATCTTCCAGATAGTACCGCCGCTCCCTATATGCAGAATACGCAGTCTTCGTAGGGCACCAACTCCCAGAGGGGGCACCATCCCAGTAGCTCAAAAAAAATAAAACATGCGCCATTCTCCCATCCGCGCTCGCGACCGCTCGGACATTTGCGGATGAATGTTCGTAATTGATGGATGGACATCTATGCCCGGGTAAAAGACATCAGCAATCCGGCACAGAGAAAAGAAAAATAAAGTAAAAAACAAAACAAAAACAGGCATAAAGTTGGCTTGACATTGGACATTCGAGAGTCTCAAATTTAGGGACCGTCTCTAAAGTTACATGTAATATTGTTATACACTTTTCTAACATCAGTAGCATTTGAAGAGAATGACTTACAGTCATAAAAACAACTGTAATTGTTCATCTAGGTGACAGCTATAATGCACCATTAAATTGAATGTTTGATATTTATTAAAAGTCATATATAAATTATGCTACTTTTTCACATGGGCTCAAAAGCAAATTTGAAGCTCAATAGCATTTGAGGAGAAAGACTTGCAGTCATAAACCAATTGTAATGTGTTCATTTAGGTGTCAGCTACGATGCACAACTTATAAATTTTTTATATATATTAAAATAAAGTGTTACTAAAGTTATATATATTGTTCTGTGTATGTGATTTCAAAGTCTAGACGTGTCGGATTAACCCTTTAACTGCCATATCCCTTAAAATTTGATTGCCAGAGGGTTAATGTAAATGCTTATGCCCGCTGGGCACAGTTTTCCCGATGCCACCGGGGTGGCGTTGCACTGACGGCTTGAGCCCGCCATCGCTGCTTGCAGCTATATTTTTTTTTTTTTTTTTTTTAAAAAGCACTTTCCAAACCCCTTTGGACCCACTATTTAAATCAAAAGTCTTAAAGGTGCCAAAAAATGCACTGAAACAATATTTTAAAACTGTTCTCTGATGTCCCCAGAGTGTGTATGTGAAGTTTTATCTTAAAATACCCAACAGATCATTTTTTATAGCTTCTTGAAAATGCCACTTTTAGGGTATGAGCCATTATTTTTCTAGAACACTTCCATCGAAAATGAAAGTGAACCACCGTGTCCTCAGCGGTCTATGGAGACTCCCATGTTCGTTGGTGCATCCCAACACAACACACTTTTAATGGCTCTTTGGCGCTGACATTGTACCTCCAGCAGCTACAGCAAGAGAACAGTAATGGTGGACCGCAGCTTCTCACTCAGGGCTGTGTATATGCTAAATATACCATAATACCATTATAGACTAGTTGTTTCCACACACCGTGGCCACACAAATGTTCAAATTTTCAGATTTTTGCATTCTATGGCACCTTTAAAGGGGTCCTATTATGCTCTTCTACAAAGTCTTGATTTAGTTTTAGGGTCTGTACTTGAACGGGGCGCTGTTTTGTAGAACAAGTTTACCAAAAATTCAGGATTATGACTTATTTTTACTATGCCTTTAGTTACTATGCCGCCCGAGGTTGGAATCAGCTTCCAGAACAGATCAGATGTGCTAAAGTATTGGTCACATTTAAATCTAGACTCAAAACTCATCTGTTTAACTCTGAATTTATTGAATGAGCACTGTGCGATGTCCGAACTGATTGCACCCTATTTTTACGTATTCGCTGTATGTTATGTAAAATCATTTTCTATTTTTAACTGTTTTAAATTAATTCCATTTTTAAATAATTTCCAAAGTTTAAAATTGCTTGTTTTTATTTTTTTATTTTTTCATGATTAATTTACTTGTTTATTTTAAGCACTTTGAATTACCATTGTGTATGAAATGTGCTATATAAATAAACTTGCCTTGCCTTATTTCCACTTGATTTGGTTACATAAAGCAAAATTACTATAGCTCAAGCTCCTTATGAAATGTGCTGTGATTGGTTAGCTGGGCCAGTAAATGTTGTCTCATATGAAGTTGCCAAATATTTAATGAAATAGGAGTATGTTTATCTGATCCAAGAGATGCATGTATGTATGAAGTTGGCGTAAGGCATCTATTGTCTCATAGAGTATCAGCTGATTTCAATCAAGGCCTGAATCTTTTGAACAAAAATAAAAAGCTGAATGATAAAATATAAACATGTTTTTATTTGATGTATTAGTGTGTATATACAGTTACTAAATAAAAGGGAACCTGTACATCATACATTTTTGTTCCATGCTGTCCTGAATAAAATATTTTACAAAACAGATGTCTAGTCCCGAAACAAAACAATTTATGAGCTTATTTAAATTATACTGTTGAAAATCTTACATTTTTATTTCGTTATTGAAACTGTTTTCACATCAGTTCTCAAATCATTGTGTCGCTGCTGGATATAGAGTTCAAATATCTGGGAGATTCTGGTCAAAGACTGAGCAGGACCTCAGATCTCTAAAAAAAGTGAGTAATTTAAGAAAAATAGACACTTGTGAACAATTAACATAAAACATAAAAACAGTCATGGATCATCAGACAGTCTTCTCTTTTTTTTTTTAATCAACTACTATTTTGTGAAGTAAAAAAATTTAATGGGGCTGCCCTGAATGTAAAAGATTAAATGCAATTTGTACGATATCTCTTTATATTTTGCAGTTAGATTTTAATGTAAACTTATGACTACAATGCACTTTCAGTGATTACTTATTTTTGTATTGTAATAAACGTTATAGATTTTAAAATATCTTTAATTTAAAATATTTGATCATATCCCCCAACATAAGCCATATAACCGTAGAGTTTGGGATTACAAAATCTGAGAGAGACCTGCAGCCTTCTGCAGACATAAACTACTGTGACACTTCTGCAAAATCACAATTAATGTAATGAATGAGACTCATTTTCACATTTTAGCACTGATGTGATTCAAGTTTGAGCAAGTTCTATTTAATTGATCCTGCCTTTTAAAGTTTGTTTGAAAAGCAATTAATTAAACCAGACCAAATTAGGCTCCTATAACCCCTGTTTATATTCACTTGCTGTTTTCCTACAGATCCATTTATGGGTGTTTAACATTTATTCTAGACTTGTATCAGATTTAGTTTCTTTTATCCTCGATGCTGTTCAGTCGATAAACAGCTGTCCTTCACCTCTTGGTGGCGATGCTGTGTCCTTTCAACCGAAAAGAGACCAAAGAAGAAGAAACGCGCGGGAAAAGAGTCGCTTCTCAGCAGCGTGTTCATCTCTCTCTTCAGGAATTATTAAATCAACTGATATTTAATCAGTATAATGGAGATACTGGTTCCAACACCCACGAAAAGATGTCGTCGATTAAAGCGATTTAAACAGGAAGGCGATTTGCCAAAAGAAAAAAGAAAAAGAAATAGTGAAGCTCATTCATTTCCTTCATGCAACAGAGAGCAGAGTTTAAGTGAGGAGGATTTTGAAAGGTAAGCATTTCTTTAAAATAACCTAGTGAATGTGTTTTCCATTATTATGTTTATTAAGTTAGACAAGTAAGATAATATATTTTTTATGAAACATTTAATTGATTTAAAAAATTACTTTTTTTTCCAATTTGCAGCAGATTTAAAAACGAAAAAAAAAGACATAATATACGTTTTTAAACACATTTTAAACGCATATTAAATTGCCCATTTTAATGAATGAATGGCATTTTACACTGTAACTGCACATGGCTTGGTTTATTTTTATTTATTTATTTTTTGCCGCCTCAACAGTAACTGGACGGGTTGCGGAAGCGTGCTGCTTTCTGTTAGCCAATAAAAACACATCCTCGCGGTGTGTGTCGTCAGTACTCGTGCACGACGGCTGTCACCCAGTGTAACGCGCCTCGGGGTTGCCATGTACCTTAAATAAACCGCGCGTGCACCTAGAAATAAAAAACGGAGAACATTCATATCAATGGGGTATGGATCGGGACTGTTAAGAGATAAAAACGCAGGAAACTAAAGCGGAAATATGATATGGTAACATTGATAACGACTCGATGCAGAGTGTAGTTTGATTTCATAAAGAGACGCGCATGTCAACACGCCTGACGTCATAAACCCGGTTTCTGAATTTCAAGTTTGCCGCGAGAAGGATTCGTGTAGTTTTCACCAGTGTGAACAAAGTTTTTGACGGATACATGAACACACTGATGGCTACACCAAACTCCAGCACGGGAAGCGGCTCCAGAGGTGATGAACACTTTTATTATTAAACTATTTGACTTCGGTGTGTTTTTAAACCGCTCGGATGTGTGTAGCGGCGCGCGCTGAACCTGTTTCCTACCTCGACGAGACTCTCCGGGATTAATTTAATGTAACTCGGGTGAAATTAATCAAGTTATCATTCATTATAAAGATCTCGGTGCTGATGGTGGAGACTCACGGTGTTAAATACAGAATAACATCGAAATATAAGTAATCTGTGGACATTAGCGAACAAACGTCTCGAGTTAGCTGCGCCAGAAATTACACGACGCTTTTCTGATGCTTTCGGTTAAACAGAAGTGATTGTAAGCTAGTCAGTGTCTAGTTTGATCGCATTTTAAACATGTTTAGCACTGAGAAGTGCTCGTTCACGCAGTGATCGTGAATCTGATGTGATCTTGTGGCAGGTGTGATATTTGAGTGTGTGTGGAGGCCTCTGAGAAGAGTCTGGAGACTCCTGCGCTGCTGTGGACCTGATCAACCTGGTGTGTATCTGAAACACTTACAGTTTATCACTTGAAGACGATTACTAATGTTATAATCTGGTGTGTGTCTGAAACACTTACAGTATATCACTTGAAGACATTTACTGATGTTATAATCTGGTGTGTATCTGAAACACTTACAGTATATCACTTGAAGACATTTACTGATGTTATAATCTGGTGTGAGTCTGAAACACTTACAGTTTATCACTTGAAGACGATTACTGATGTTATAATCTGGTGTGTGTCTGAAACACTTACAGTATATCACTTGAAGACATTTACTGATGTTATAATCTGGTGTGTATCTGAAACACTTACAGTTTATCACTTGAAGACATTTACTGATGTTATAATCTGGTGTGAGTCTGAAACACTTACAGTTTATCACTTGAAGACGATTACTGATGTTATAATCTGGTGTGTGTCTGAAACACTTACAGTTTATCACTTGAAGACATTTACTGATGTTATAATCTGGTGTGTGTCTGAAACACTTACAGTTTATCACTTGAAGACGATTACTGATGTTATAATCTGATGTGTGTCTGAAACACTTACAGTTTATCACTTGAAGACATTTACTGATGTTATAATCTGGTGTGTGTCTGAAACACTTACAGTTTATCACTTGAAGACATTTACTGATGTTATAATCTGGTGTGAGTCTGAAACACTTACAGTTTATCACTTGAAGACGATTACTGATGTTATAATCTGATGTGTGTCTGAAACACTTACAGTTTATCACTTGAAGACATTTACTGATGTTATAATCTGGTGTGTGTCTGAAACACTTACAGTATATCACTTGAAGACGATTACTGATGTTATAATCTGGTGTGTGTCTGAAACACTTACAGTTT
The DNA here is from genome assembly GCF_023724105.1 of Carassius gibelio. Lineage (NCBI taxonomy): Eukaryota > Metazoa > Chordata > Actinopteri > Cypriniformes > Cyprinidae > Carassius > Carassius gibelio. The sequence continues at coordinate 28,303,420 of NC_068398.1, read as the reverse complement.
ATCACTTGAAGACATTTACTGATGTTATAATCTGGTGTGTGTCTGAAACACTTACAGTATATCACTTGAAGACGATTACTGATGTTATAATCTGGTGTGTGTCTGAAACACTTACAGTTTATCACTTGAAGACGATTACTGATGTTATAATCTGGTGTGTGTCTGAAACACTTACAGTTTATCACTTGAAGACGATTACTGATGTTATAATCTGGTGTGTGTCTGAAACACTTACAGTTTATCACTTGAAGACGATTACTGATGTTATAATCTGGTGTGTGTCTGAAACACTTACAGTTTATCACTTGAAGACGATTACTGATGTTATAATCTGATGTGTGTCTGAAACACTTACAGTTTATCACTTGAAGACATTTACTGATGTTATAATCTGGTGTGTGTCTGAAACACTTACAGTTTATCACTTGAAGACATTTACTGATGTTATAATCTGGTGTGTGTCTGAAACACTTACAGTATATCACTTGAAGACGATTACTGATGTTATAATCTGGTGTGTGTCTGAAACACTTACAGTATATCACTTGAAGACGATTACTGATGTTATAATCTGGTGTGTGTCTGAAACACTTACAGTATATCACTTGAAGACGATTACTGATGTTATAATCTGGTGTGTGTCTGAAACACTTACAGTATATCACTTGAAGACGATTACTGATGTTATAATCTGGTGTGTGTCTGAAACACTTACAGTTTATCACTTGAAGACGATTACTGATGTTATAATCTGGTGTGTGTCTGAAACACTTACAGTTTATCACTTGAAGACGATTACTGATGTTATAATCTGGTGTGTGTCTGAAACACTTACAGTATATCACTTGAAGACGATTACTGATGTTATAATCTGGTGTGTGTCTGAAACACTTACAGTATATCACTTGAAGACATTTACTGATGTTATAATCTGGTGTGTGTCTGAAACACTTACAGTATATCACTTGAAGACATTTACTGATGTTATAATCTGGTGTGTGTCTGAAACACTTACAGTATATCACTTGAAGACGATTACTGATGTTATAATCTGGTGTGTATCTGAAACACTTAGTTTATCACTTGAAGACGATTACTGATGTTATAATCTGGTGTGTGTCTGAAACACTTACAGTATATCACTTGAAGACATTTACTGATGTTATAATCTGGTGTGTGTCTGAAACACTTACAGTTTATCACTTGAAGACATTTACTGATGTTATAATCTGGTGTGTGTCTGAAACACTTACAGTATATCACTTGAAGACATTTACTGATGTTATAATCTGGTGTGTGTCTGAAACACTTACAGTATATCACTTGAAGACGATTACTGATGTTATAATCTGGTGTGTGTCTGAAACACTTACAGTATATCACTTGAAGACGATTACTGATGTTATAATCTGGTGTGTATCTGAAACACTTACAGTATATCACTTGAAGACATTTACTGATGTTATAATCTGGTGTGTGTCTGAAACACTTACAGTATATCACTTGAAGACGATTACTGATGTTATAATCTGGTGTGTGTCTGAAACACTTACAGTTTATCACTTGAAGACGATTACTGATGTTATAATCTGGTGTGTGTCTGAAACACTTACAGTATATCACTTGAAGACGATTACTGATGTTATAATCTGGTGTGTGTCTGAAACACTTACAGTTTATCACTTGAAGACGATTACTAATGTTATAATCTGGTGTGTGTCTGAAACACTTACAGTATATCACTTGAAGACATTTACTGATGTTATAATCTGTTGTGTGTCTGAAACACTTACAGTTTATCACTTGAAGACGATTACTGATGTTATAATCTGGTGTGTGTCTGAAACACATTATATTAACTAATATTATAATGCATACTCATGCATCAATAGAAAATATGAATTTATATGAAACTTATTCTTTATTAACCGTGGCAAAAATAATTTCTCTGTATTTATCAGAAATCAAACTTTCAGTGGAAGAAACCTCTCCACATTTTAGTGGCCGTAGTTCTGTCCGTCCGTGGTGAAGATCCTCAAGCTGTTTACCTTCACCGAGCTGAGGTAAGATACAAACTGATTTTATTTGCTTGCAGAATTGTGGTAATGTGTATTTATCGCTAGGACAGTGCTTGTGAAACCTGTGAATACCCCACCATTTCGGATGTTTTCTTTCTCATCTGAAGCCGGATGCACACGTCATTTTAATAGTCCTTTATGATAGTTGCTCGTCAGACTGTACGAACATGATGATCATGTCACACTGTGGGATCTCAGTTTTCATTATCGTCACACATGCACGCACGTATAGGCTACACCCATAAATCGAGAGTGAAGGACAACTTTCACGATTTCAATCTTTGATAGCAAACTGTTTAGTTCATTAGGGGATACCTATCTTAACTCAAGCCATAATGATTGAAACACGCTGAAACAATTTAACGTAATAAACATAATGGATATAAGTCTATCAAATACCATAAAGCATCTGCTCATAAAGCTAGAACATTTCCATAAAAAAAAAAGAACCTCTAAAGGTAATAAATGAGGGATGGGTAGAATCGATGGCTATTCATCTGGGATAATGAACGCGATCTTGCGTAGCCTGTCAGTAATCTATGGCTCTGTCTATTAAATGTCGCTCTATTTGAAAGCAGGTGATGGTGATTTAGTGGTAATCACGGAATTAGATTTACTGACCAGATGCGCATGATCATATCGTTCGATATATCGCCCAGCCCTAATTTCAACACTTTCTCTCGTATTAATATCTTTGGGTAATTATACTGTATTACATTGCGTGCATCAGGGAGCCATTATTAATATGCGCGGCATTGAAATCACTTTTGAATGCGTGCTTGCTTTACTTTCGATATTCGCGATAAAAAACACTTGGAGTAGCACTTGGCAGAACTTACCACTATTGTTGTCACGGAACCAAAATTTCATTATTCTGTTTCGATACCAGTGAAAATCCACGATTCTCGTTACCAAAGCAAAACACAAAAATATTCTAATAAAAAAAAAAAAAAAACACTTTTTAATAACTAAAAATAAAACCAATGCCATTATTTGTACTTATTTACAATTGTGTTTAAAGTTTTTCTACAAGTAATTATGAAAAACAGTAAACAAGTTTCACCCAACTTTAATTTCTTTTAATTTATGAAATTTAAACATTTAATTTTTTTGGTAAATAAAGGGTATTTGCTATTTAAATTAAAACATGGAAGAAATATTGTGTGATTTTCTTTAAAATTTCCTTTGGTTTTAATCAAATGAATCTGTCAAATGCTTGTGAAGTGACTGGTTCTAGTGATGTTGTTGATGTATTTATGTCCTCATTGAGACGGCAGATGCTGAAATTACTGCAAGCTTCAGGCTTCAGTATATGTAGTAAACAAACCCACACGTCTCTGCCATTCATTCATACACAGAGACTCGCAGAACATATTAAAATGTTCATATTAAAACAACACTAGTTCATATTAAAATGTTAGTTTCATTTTCATGACTGGATTTTGAGATTCCGTCCTCGTTTTCTGCTTCATGGAAATCATAGCGCTGTATTCGTCAAGAACCAGGTTGACCGGGTACTCGGTACCACCAGTACTTAAAGAAATCTGCTACCATCACATTTTCATTTTTTTAGTACCGACTTGGTACTGAAGTACCGGTCATTTGACAACACTTTTGAACTTTTATGTACAGTATTGTAACAGGCCACCGCTAGTGATCTAATCATGTGCCTTTAGTGGCTCCGCAGAATGCGTTATTCATTTTCCGTGCCTTCCTTAATACAGATTCAGCACATCTCTTACCCTGTCGGGGGTGTTGATGAGCCACACAGAACTCCTATTTGACATCGTCTAAAGTAACCGTTATTTGCCAAATGCATGTCTATATTGTTATACCCTACATACTTATACCCTCTGCTAACATGAACAAATCACCACCACATCAGCACCAAAAACATGGGGAATTGTTTTTAGACCATAATCGCACAACCTATTTGATATTCTATCATTAATTCAACTAATCGAATGTTAGGACATCATGACCCATCCCTATTACCTACATACCTGTTTTACCTACATACCAAAACAAAAATGGACCGGCTGCTATGAAAACAACTCCAGAATGAGCTTCAAAGAACCAAACAATCCAAGATCATGCCAAATCATCAACAATCAAATCCAGCTAACTGTGTTAGCAATATACGAAGGTCACAAAAAAAGTAACTTCAAACACTCGACTATGTTATCAAGTTAATTTGGAGAAAAACCATGCCAATAAATGATATCTGTGTTGGACAACAGGTTTGTAAACCGGTGTATACGCATGCGAGACAAGCTATCACAAATCTCTATTGGTGTGGATTCTAATAAAGTTGTCGTTCTTGGTTTGAATGGTTTTTTACCTGTTAAATGTCAACCCGTCCCGTATACGGGACACCTACGTTGACTATACTATATTACAATCAAATTTAATCTAATCTTGACAAACTATATATCGTTGGAAAAGTTTAAGACTCCCAAATATATATTTTACCAATATTTTTTGTTAAAAATTATGTAGGAAAAGTAATAGATCACTTTATGACAAGAGTGCACCCTCAGAAATCTACATTACAAAATGAGCTTTGACCTTTGTTTAAAAAAAAAGACTTCCTCGTTGCCTTTTTCTCTATCACATTTTAGAAATCATCAGAAGTTATATATAACTTGAAAACATAAAATCTCAAAATTCATCCTTCAAAACCCATTTTAAAATCAGTCATTGCATTACCATGTAAATGGTACATCAAAATCATGTTACAATGTTTTCAGTCATGAATTATAAAAATGTAGGTTTGTATCATGCACATTCAAGTCTATCTTAAAAAACGTGAGTGACAGTTATCAGGTTAAGGTACACATGCTTATTGCTCATGACCTCTTCACCTCTTTCCTATGTAGATGATAATTTTGAATGAACTGCTGTCCAGCCAGACAACAGAGTTCTTGGACCTAGTTTTAAACCCAAGCTTAAATACTGAGAAGATGGATATACTTCCTCTTAAATCATCTGCCCTGCTGTACAACTTGTCCACTTGACCGCCACACTGACATGGAATGGATTTCTACTTCCAGAATGTAATGTGTAACAACCAAGGTACTTTGTCATTACTGCCTACTCAGGGGATTACACTTTGCGCAAGCTTCTCATTGGTTGTCACCTCAAACCTCTGGACACCATGATCTTCTTTTTTGTCAAACTGACAAAGACAGTAGTGCGCAAACAGACCTAAGTTGGTTGGTTTAAGTCCATGAAAGGATGCATTAGATCTTTAGCTGGCCAACTTGAACATAATGAAGCACTATACCAATGAAGTGTCCTTAGATTTTAGACCGGTACTGTTGTTTTAAGTATTGTCTAAAAGCTGTGCATAAATATTTTTATACATAAATCATGATCCATCCATAGCATAATTTGTTTTTTTTTTTTTTTTTTAAATTTGCAAAGTTTTTGCACTAACTTTGTTTGCTCTCAGATGAGAATGCACCTCTACAAAACAAGGAGAGGTTGATATTCATTATGAATCTGGCAAGAATTTTGTGTGAACTTTATGCACTAAAAAATTATTAGTGACTGTGGCCTTATATCTTTTGATCTGTTTCCATTATGTTCTGTGCTGGTCAGTTCTCCCCAAGGGAGTTAATGATTGTATCTAGTACTTCTAATGGTTTCTCACAATGGATTGTACCAATGTTGATGGATATTTCATGCTGTTTTTCTTGAACCTCTTAAGCCCGAAACACACTGCATGATTTCATTATTTCTCTAAGAGCACTGCATGTCACACTATGTGACATGGATCTAATAAACTTGGCTACGATGTGTGTAGACTGTACGATGATGACCCCGATGCATTGCGATGATCATGCTGAATTTGACACTTGTCAGAAAACTATCATAGGCCGATTAGGAGCCAGGATCACTGAAATCACCAAGATTGTTTCACGATGCCAATCATTTGTCTGGGACAGCTGAAAATCGTGCAGTGTTTCGGACTTGAAAGGGGATAGTTCAGCAAAAAGTGAGAGAATTTTGGCTAAATTGTTCCTTCAGGCAGAGGCTTATCACTCAGAGCATGACGGTTTGCAGTCAGGAGTGGGAATGTCATTTGTAATAGGCCTATGTGGAGATACAATTAGGTGCATGATATGATCATTGTTGATGCACTCTCTACCTTACTTTGTGCTAAATTTCAACCAAGTTAGGAACTGAAGAGATTACTATATTTGGCTCTCTTGACTCAGACAAGGTTAAAATCATCAGTTTAGTGTAAATTAGCAATATTGTGTGTTTTCATGTCTCTTGATGGTAGTGACAACTTGAGTGTTTGGAAGAGGTTTGTTTGAACAGAACACTGGTTATTTTGTTTAATTTGGCACCCAAAATGTGACGAGCACAATAATGCTGTTGTGACTCTTATCTTCATAACAGGAAGGAAACTCGGCCGCTTGTAATTTTTTAGTAAAACTTAAGTTCTTAAGTTCATTTGATCAGTTGACAAACCCTGTCCCCTACAGGTTTTTGCTAAATTGTGCTGCTGCCTTAGTTATTTAGATTTTTGTAAAGAAAAGTTGACAACCACTGTTTGTATGATGTTGCAGACCTGCCAACCTATACGCATTTTGCGTACCTGCTACACATTTTCACCTTAAAGCATGCTGGTACGATTTGTCACTCTAAACTACGCAAAAAATCTAGTGACACCTCACTACTCCACGCGCAGTATTCAAAACAAGCAACAGAAAAAGGTGGAGTTCAAACAATCATAGCGGGGTTTTTTTGTTTTGCATTTCAGTAATTTCTGCTTTTTATTTCTCTCCTAGTAGCCTATAGTTTATAGTTTCAAATCAATGCGGCTTGTGCTTGCTTCTCTCTGACAGAAAGGCTGCGTGTGAGGCTGAAAGAGACGCACTGTTTAATGTGTTTGGAATGTGCTGTTTTCCTTAATGCATAACGTACATTTCACAGGTATATTATCCATCTGTAAATGTAAAAAACAAAACAATGGAAAATTTCCATTTTGCTGTCAGAAGTGCATGAGTTTCTGCTTTAGCGATTCTCCGCTTATCTCCACAGATTTAATATAGAACAAGCGCAGTTTTGTTGAAATATTTGTAGTTGACAATAAATGTGACGCATGTAGAATTGTAAACCTACAAGGAAGTGTATTTGTATAAAAGCACTAAATGTAAAGTGTAATGGGGTTAATCAGAATGGCCTTTTTACTCAATAAATCTGTGATTTTATTTTCATTTTTAGTTTAGTAACTTTAACTTCTGCTTTAAACATTTTTATTTTTTATTTTTTATTTTTTATTTTTAGATTGCAATGTTACAATGTAATGTTATTTTAACCCAATTTTTGGACGTAATGCTACATTCACTGTAGGCAATTTTTTTAATCCAAATCCAAAATACCAAGAGATATAGGCTACCGTATAGCGCAAATCAGCCAAAAAATATGTAGATATGAATTTTGCTCATATTGCCCAGCCCTGTGCAGAGGTGTAGTGGAGTTTTAATGAAAGTGTTGGTTTTTTTTTTTTTTTTTTTTTTTTATTAACCCATATCCCCCTGCACGCCTGACCACCCGCCACGCTGATGGTACTCAAAAATGAAAAAGTCCAAGGTTGGCAGGTCTGAATTTGTTAAATATTTAAGGTAATATGAGTGTATTTACTGTAAAAAAAAAAAAAAAAAAAAAAAAAACATTGGATAAATGCAATTCTGTTTGTTATTTGTTTGTTTCACAACGCAACATGTTGCTGTTATCACACACAGCCTGAATGTTTGTTGTGAACTAATAAACTTACATGATCTAAATCCATTTTGCTGTGTATTTATATTGCACTAGAAGTTGTGTAGTATAGGCAAACAAGCATCAATTATTTTAACAGGCTTGTCTCAAGTCATGTATGCTATAGTATATACAAGTAGAAGTTACAGAAAAGATATTAATGCAAATATTAATGCAAAATGTAATTCTGTAGATAGATAAATTTTCTGAACAATACTGTATACATTTACCTTTACTTTTACTCTCAATACCTTAGGTATTTTGCAAGATAATACTTTTACTTAACGAATAGTTCAGCCAAAAATTAAAGTTCTGTAATCATTTACTCACCCTCAAGTTGTTCCAGGTTTGGAATTTACATTTTTGGGTGCTCTATCCCTTTAACTAAGGTTTTAAATTTGACTAGTAGTTTTCCCCCAATATGGTAGTTACTAAATGTAGTTTACTAAAGTATGTCAATATTTCTTCTGCTGATTACATCGTCATAACTCTAAACAGACCCCTGTACTGCAGGATAAAGCTGAATGTGCCAGTGCTGGACAGGGTTTAATGGTTTTGGGCTGAGCAGGGAGACCCTGACAGTGCTGCTGGGTCTTCTGAGAAGTGAATGGGTGCCACAATCCAGACCCTGGTGTTTCTCTTCTGTCTGTCAGTGGTACATCATACAGAGTGGTCTCCAGAGAGTTTGACGTGCCTCGTTCCACTGTCCACCATTGTCCTCCGAGTCTCTGAGGAGGTGCTGGGCTTTCACCAAGAGATTCACCTCCTGTCCCCAGAACACATGGAGGCAGGGCTGGGCTTAAAACGGATGTTTTTCTGATATTAAACCTAAGCTTGTAAATAGTTGTAAAAAGAACTTTCAGTAATGTATAGCATTTTTTTTAAATATGTAAAAAAAAAAAAATATATATATATATATATATATATATATATATATATATATATATATATATATATATATACAGGACAAAAAAAAACCAAATGTATAGAAGAAAGTTTTGGAAAGAATTAAAAGCTGCATGAAAAAAAAATACAATGTACATTGTTTCTTCTCTTTTATTTGCACGTGAATATGCAAAACAAGTACTCAAAGTACTCCGGCTCATTTACAAATAAATTACTCTACAAAAATGAATAATTAACTTATTTCATTTTTTACTTGCATAACAAAAACAAACTACAGAAATTAGGTTGTTTCATTGACAATATGACATTTAAAAAAAGATGTGATCGAGAATGGCTAAAAAAGTAATGTATTTGTTAACCATTCTCTCCCTGCTTTCCTCTTTGCTGTCCCTGAGTAGCTTCACCAGCTTCCACTCACTCCTTCACCTGTCCCAGGACACTCTTCTCACCTTTGTTCACCCCCCAGAGCCGTGTGAGACACCTTTTCAATGGATGCACTTTATATTTACTTCTCATGGACCAATGCAGTGCAAACCCCCGTGGCATCAAACGGCTTGAAAGATCAAAGACAATTTTTAAAATAACTCCAACCAAATTTGTCTGAAAGAAGAAAGTCATATACACCTATGATGAATTCAGGGTGAGTAATTTATGGCTTAATTTTCATTTTTGCCTGAACTAATCCTTTTAATAATCATCAGTAAGTTGTTTGGTAAAAAATGTTTTAGCAGGCGTCTTCTGTTTCAGATTTTTGTATTACATCACATATAGTGAGTGGATTCATGGCAGCATTGATAAAGCACAAATTCCTCACACCTTCAGCACTCATTCATCCCTATATAAAAGCTTTACTACCACTGAACGTCACTGTGGCTACTGAGCACTTCTCACTGTACTCCTCCTCCAGCAAGACCAGAACATGTTGGATGCATTTGGATCCGAAAGATTTCCTTGGTCTCTTGAGACCAAAGTATGGATTCCCTGAAGTCTCTATTTTGTAAATATGAGCCTTGGAAGAGATTAAATTATTTTATTTTTCTTAGGTTAGTGGTGACAACAACCATGCGGCTCTTCTGCAGGCTGCATCATTCTCTGTGATGAAGTGTCACTCTTTTACCCCTCTCATTTCACATTATTAGGAAGGCTATTCCAGAGTTTGGGAGCCAAATGCAAAAAAGCTCTACCTCCTTTAGCAAAGTCCACTAAAGGAGGTAGAGCTTTTTTCGCATTTGGTTCCCAAACTCTGGAATAGCCTTCCTGATAATGTTCGGGGGTTCAGACACACTCTCTCTTTTTAAAGCTAGATTAAAAATAAATCTCTTTCGCCAAGCATTCGAATAATGTATATCTTAAATTGTGAGTGTAGTTGCATCTGATCAAATGTGCATTATTATTCATTATCTTTGGTTAAACTAATTAATTTTACTTGGTTGGAACAGCAGCTATGCTAATAATGTCTCTATTTGTTTCTCTGTTTTATCTTGTAAATTATACTCAGAGATAAGTTCTTCAGTGTCTTCAGTTTTATTGAGTGTTCAGTATAATCATCTTACATAATCATAATTACACAAATTAATCAATCAGATAAATAAATACATAAATAAATAATCAAATACATTTAATAAATAAATAAATAAATCTACGACCAACTACTCAGAATAATTTACAGAATGACGTCAGGTTAAGCGTGAGTTTAAGAACAAGCAGGAGCTCCTTTCGAACCACCTCCCACGCGCACACACTGTAGTCCTGAAAGAGGAGAAAAGAAGCAATTATTCATAACCCATGGGCTTGAATGACAATATTTTGTTACAGTGATATGTAAACCATATTTTACGCATGCTGTACAATGAGGTCTGGTACCTTGTTTCTGAGGAGAGAGGCCAGTTTATCAAAGTAGGTTTTCAGAGCATCTCCTGTTGTGGGAAGATCATCCACGGGTCGCTCGTGCTTTCTCCCCATAATCTACACATGGTTGAGAAATGTGAGATTACAGGCATGTTCATATATTCTTCTGTGAAATTATATGAAAATATATGATTCCCTTACACATAAACGATAAACTATGTTCTGGAAATCCTCCACTTTCTTCTGGTTCCAGGATTCTGGATGACTGTCGTTAGCAAACAGGTAGTCAATGTGCTCCATGATTTTATACCCTGCCTTTGCTACACCAATGTTCTGCAAAGAAACATATATAACATAGAAAACATTATATACCCGCTCTCCTTCATCATTCTGGGTTCTAGCAAGTATCCTAGTATTCAATCTAATATGATGGAAAGACTAGTCTTGATGTGTTGCTAGTTCACCTGATTGGAGTCGTTTGATTGCAGTGCAGATGTCGGGAAGCTTATTTTAACATTTTCTTTTAAACATTCACGAGGAAAAAGCCCTCCCTGTAAGAAAAGACACGACACAGGTTAAGATATAGTTTAATATGTATACAGGTAAAGGAATGAAAAGCAACCAAAGATAAATAAATAAATAACTTACCATATTCTCAAGTAGACTGTGAGTTGTTTCCACGAGATCCATCTGCTTGCATTTTGTTGGCATTGAACAAATTTGGGCGAAAAACAGAAACGGACACAGCAGAGCGATACATTTCCAAAGTGCCATTGTAGATGTGTGAGACAAGAAAAAACAAAGATCAGAAAAAGTGCTGAAAGTCAAAAACTAAAGAGCTGTCAAATAGCACTCGGTCTCCTGATATTACTGAAGACATGGACCAAAATTATCAGTTTTATACTGAATCTGAATCTGAATGATGAATGAAAATTAAATCAGGACTTTTTTTTTTTTTTTTGTAAACGGCATTGCGCCTCTCTTTCACTTTCAGCCAGAAAGTGTTCATGACGTTTAATTCTGAACAATATATTTCATTTTCTGAAACCTGTCGATCTTCGTTTTGTGAAATGCTTTGAGGGAAAAGTGTGATTATGTTTTATTTATTTAATATAAATGCCATGTTTCGATCGTTTGTTATTTGTTATATAATGCGTCTATCGAGTACGATGTTGTCCTAAATAATCTTGTATCTAAATAATCTCAAGTGTCAATTAATTCGTTTTTTGGAAATAAATATGATTACTTTAGATATTTCTTGTGAGTCAAATAAACAAAAACTGTAGCAAAATAATGGGAGAAAGTTTGCGAGTCTCACAAGAACAAAATAATAACAACAATAATAACAATAACAATAATAATAATAATAATAAAAAGATAGCGTTTTTGCCTTGAATGTCTAAATGATTTAACTATAAATTACTATAAACCACAGTATTTTCATGACTCTGATTAAACATTGGTAAAGATCTGTCCTCAGTGTTTTCACTTTTCATTCGCAACTCGAAACTCGAAAGTCCCAACTCTTTTTATGAATGAACGGTTGGTTTTTTTCTTTCTTTCATAAAACTGATAAGAGGAAATCATTTTTAATTATTATTATCACAACCTGAGGGTCTGGAGGAGGGTTTATTTTAACAGAATACTGGTTATTTTGTTTGATTTAGCCCACAAAATGTGACGAGCACAATAATGCTGTTGTGACTCTTATCTTCATAACAGAAAGGAAACTCGGCCGCTTGTAATTTTTTAGTAAAACTTAATTTCTTAAGAAGTTCATTTGATCAGTTGACAACCCCTGTCTCCTACAGGTTTTTGCTAAATTGTTCCGCCTTTTGCTTATTTATTTAGAATTCAGTAAAGAAAAGTTGACAAGCACTGTTTGTATGAAGTTGTTAAGCATTTAAGTAAATATTAGTACATTTAATGTTATAAAAGAGATATATGAAAGCAATTCTGTGATATGTGGTACATATTCAGCTATCACACAGCCTGAAAGTTGTGAACTAATAAACTTACATGATCTAAATCCATTTTGCTGTGTATTTATATTGCACTAGAAGTTGTGTAGTATAGGCAAACAAGCATCAATTATTTTAACAGGCTTGTTATATGCTATAGTATATACAAGCAGAAGTTACAGAAAAGACAAAATATATCATAACTTACTGCAATTCTTCAGTATAGAGATTAATGCCTCATCTGAATAACGCTCCTTTTTACAGGGGCTGGTTTAATCTTCATCGAAAGGTTGCCTATTTTTACAATGAAGTCTGATTCATTATACTACAGCTGTCCCAAAGTTGAGTGTGCACACCTAAAGGACCAGGCCTCCGAAGTGCATGAAGGATGCTCCGCCTTCGCAGGATTTCCAGGATTGACTCCAGAGTTTCCCGATTCGTGCTCTGTTGCTAGTTACAGTGTAAGAGGAGAGCTGAAGAGAGCACAGTCCTGCCAGGATAGGTGGAGCCAGAACTGATGAGAATTGTTTTTATGTTTTTATTGGAGGAGACGGTGATGTACCTCAGGCTTGGCAAGAACAAGGCCAGGTAAGTTACACTGGTTTACAACTTTAAATGTAGGAATTGGCTTGGAGCTTACTTGAATAATGAAAAACTACAAAATACACACACACACACACACACACACATAGCAGTACAAATGCTGAGTGATATCTTACAAAGGTGCGGTTTTATATAGTTTATCGTCTTGACTATGGTTTTCATATGTAGACAGATTAGCAAATATATATATATATATATTGATATATATATTGATATATATATTGATATATATTGACGGAAAGTATGGGCTGTACGCTTTCTTCTTTCTACCTTTTCAAACACACAAAAACTTTAGTCTTTACAGACATAGTGTTTGAGTAAAGTTGTACTACTATTCAAAACAGAAATGGGCTATTAAGTGACTGGTGTATGGTATCTGCTCTGCCATACAGAAACACTGCCCCTGCTCCGAAGTGTGATTCGAAACACCTATGTCAAATTTATTACACATTTAAGCGACAATGGCCTAAAATAAACTTTGGAACATAAAAGAGGATAATTTGAGAAACATCTCAGTATTTTTTCTTCAAAGTCAACCAAAACAACTTTGTTACCAACAGTTTTCAAAATGTCTTCTTTTATGTTCCACAAAAGAAAGTCTTTTGTCTCACACAAAATATATAGTTTATTTCATAAAAATACATATGTAAATTACAAAAACAAAGTTACACAAATTAATCAATCAGATAAATAAATAAATAAATAGGTACATAAATAATCAAATAAATAAATAAATAATCAAATACATTTAATAAATAAATAAATAAATCTACGACCAACTACTCAGAATAATTTACAGAATGACGTCAGGTTAAGCGTGAGTTTAAGAACAAGCAGGAGCTCCTTTCGAACCACCTCCCACGCGCACACACTGTAGTCCTGAAAGAGGAGAAAAGAAGCAATTATTCATAACCCATGGGCTTGAATGACAATATTTTGTTACAGTGATATGTAAACCATATTTTACGCATGCTGTACAATGAGGTCTGGTACCTTGTTTCTGAGGAGAGAGGCCAGTTTATCAAAGTAGGTTTTCAGAGCATCTCCTGTTGTGGGAAGATCATCCACGGGTCGCTCGTGCTTTCTCCCCATAATCTACACACGGTTGAGAAATGTGAGATTACAGGCATGTTCATATATTCTTCTGTGAAATTATATGAAAATATATGATTCCCTTACACATAAACGATAAACTATGTTCTGGAAATCCTCCACTTTCTTCTGGTTCCAGGATTCTGGATAACTGTCGTTAGCAAACAGGTAGTCAATGTGCTCCATGATTTTATACCCTGCCTTTGCTACCCCAATGTTCTGCAAAGAAACATATATAACATAGAAAACATTATATACCCGCTCTCCTTCATCATTCTGGGTTCTAGCAAGTATCCTAGTATTCAATCTAATATGATGGAAAGACTAGTCTTGATGTGTTGCTAGTTCACCTGATTGGAGTCGTTTGATTGCAGTGCAGATGTCGGGAAGCTTATTTTAACATTTTCTTTTAAACATTCACGAGGAAAAAGCCCTCCCTGTAAGAAAAGACACGACACAGGTTAAGATATAGTTTAATATGTATACAGGTAAAGGAATGAAAAGCAACCAAAGATAAATAAATAAATAACTTACCATATTCTCAAGTAGACTGTGAGTTGTTTCCACGAGATCCATCTGCTTGCATTTTGTTGGCATTGAACAAATTTGGGCGAAAAACAGAAATGGACACAGCAGAGCGATACATTTCCAAAGTGCCATTGTAGATGTGTGAGACAAGAAAACACAAAGATCAGAAAAAGTGCTGAAAGTCAAAAACTAAAGAGCTGTCAAATAGCACTCGGTCTCCTGATATTACTGAAGACATGGACCAAAATTATCAGTTTTATACTGAATCTGAATCTGAATGATGAATGAAAATTAAATCAGGACCTTTTTTTTTTTTTTTTTGTAAACGGCATTGCGCCTCTCTTTCACTTTCAGCCAGAAAGTGTTCATGACGTTTAATTCTGAACAATATATTTCATTTTCTGAAACCTGTCGATCTTCGTTTTGTGAAATGCTTTGAGGGAAAAGTGTGATTATGTTTTATTTATTTAATATAAATGCCATGTTTCGATCGTTTGTTATTTGTTATATAATGCGTCTATCGAGTACGATGTTGTCCTAAATAATCTTGTATCTAAATAATCTCAAGTGTCAATTAATTCGTTTTTTGGAAATAAATATGATTCCTTTAGATATTTCTTGTGAGTCAAACAAACAAAAACTGTAGCAAAATAATGGGAGAAAGTTTGCGAGTCTCACAAGAACAAAATAATAACAACAATAATAACAATAACAATAATAATAATAATAATAATAAAAAGATAGCGTTTTTGCCTTGAATGTCTAAATGATTTAACTATAAATTACTATAAACCACAGTATTTTCATGACTCTGATTAAACATTGGTAAAGATCTGTCCTCAGTGTTTTCACTTTTCGTTCGCAACTCGAAACTCGAAAGTCCCAACTCTTTTTATGAATGAACGGTTGGTTTTTTTCTTTCTTTCATAAAACTGATAAGAGGAAATCATTTTTAATTATTATTCTCACAACCTGAGGGTCTGGAGGAGGGTTTATTTTAACAGAATACTGGTTATTTTGTTTGATTTAGCCCACAAAATGTGACGAGCACAATAATGCTGTTGTGACTCTTATCATCATAACAGAAAGGAAACTCGGCCGCTTGTAATTTTTTAGTAAAACTTAATTTCTTAAGAAGTTCATTTGATCAGTTGACAACCCCTGTCTCCTACAGGTTTTTGCTAAATTGTTCCGCCTTTTGCTTATTTATTTAGAATTCAGTAAAGAAAAGTTGACAAGCACTGTTTGTATGAAGTTGTTAAGCATTTAAGTAAATATTAGTACATTTAATGTTATAAAAGAGATATATGAAAGCAATTCTGTGATGGTACATATTCAGCTATCACACAGCCTGAAAGTTGTGAACTAATAAACTTAAATGATCTAAATCCATTTTGCTGTGTATTTATATTGCACTAGAAGTTGTGTAGTATAGGCAAACAAGCATCAATTATTTTAACAGGCTTGTTATATGCTATAGTATATACAAGCAGAAGTTACAGAAAAGACAAAATATATCATAACTTACTGCAATTCTTCAGTATAGAGATTAATGCCTCATCTGAATAACGCTCCTTTTTACAGGGGCTGGTTTAATCTTCATCGAAAGGTTGCCTATTTTTACAATGAAGTCTGATTCATTATACTACAGCTGTCCCAAAGTTGAGTGTGCACACCTAAAGGACCCAACCCGGTATCACGACAAGACGTGAAATAATCACGTTGGTCCACTTTGGAAAACGTGTAGATGTCACAGTTTAACAACCTCAGACGTGAATCTTACACGTTTGCGTTAACACGTTCCCGTGGAGAAATACCCGGATGTTCACTTATTTTACTCGCCATTGCTGTAAGCTCTGCCATAACGATCTATTTTAGTTTTCATTAAATCGAGAAAAATGGCATTCTGTTGTATTGACGATCACTGAGAAATTTTCTATTTAATTATTTAAAATGTAAAAAACAATATTTTCAATGTGAAAAGCATTAATTTGCCTTGTTCCATGCCGAAAAAAAAACGTCTAAATGTCACATTTTTATTGAAGTAATGAGTAAAACGTCTATCTTTATTGCTTCCTCCAGCTCCTTCCTCCAGCTCCTGAAAGCTAAACAACATGTTATATCAACGTTAAACCATGTTAACCATAACCTTTTAAATACTTAACCTTTCGTTGCTTAGCAACTACGGGAAACAATTAACTCCAGCACCTGAAGATTATTATATATATATATATATATATATATATATATATATATATATATATATATATATATATATATATATATATATATATTTTTTTTTTTTTTTTTTTTTTTTTTTGCTGTGTATGGTAATACATTAATAGCGCATACCCTTCCCAAACGTGAGAACAACACGATAGAAAGATTAAAAAAAATACCCGAATGTAATACGTCACGTGACGTCACCATAATTTGCTAAAATTTAGTTTAAAAAAGAAATTAAAAAATAAAATTAAAAAATAAAATAAAAAATTCACATGATTAATACTCTCAAATGTGAACCTTGTATGCTTGCATCCAGCTGTGGAAATTCTGGGAAAATACCCGTCAATGCCCGTTAATGATGACGTTATATTCCCGCTTGCAACCACGACTTCCTCCTTTTCGGACTTCATCAAGCAGGTAAGACGCGTTGACAACAATATGCACAACAATGTAATTATATAAGAGCTATTGCCATTTGCAATATTAATGTATTAAATAACTTATTTAATATTTGTATGGTGTTCTTTGGTCACTCTATATATAGTTATATAACATATTATAGCCAAAGCTATAACATTTCTATGTTGACCTAAATGTAACCTTAATTATTTGGGTTATTAAGGATTTACAAAGAATAAATGGACTATTCAATGAGAATATGGAAATTGGTGAATACAGGCCTAATAAATGAATAATGTTGCTTAATGCAGGCCTTATTACAGACACATTAGTTATTTGTTAATTGCTAATGCTTATTCCCTAAACTAAAGTGTTACCATAATTTCAGCAATCAGTTCAACTTAAATATATTATCAGTTAATCATTTTAAACATTTCAATTTATTTGATCAGAGCGCTTGTTTAAAACTGATCAATTGGGCACATCAAAAATGTTCTATGATTGGCTATGTATAGTGTCTCTTGTATTGCTAATTGGGCTAACTTTAACAATCCCTTTTAAGTAGAAAGTAGTCTATAAACTCATCATCAAAATGATTATTTGAGTTATAGACTAACCCCCCACCCCCCACCATTTGTTAAGCAAACTTAGGTACAATGAAAGGCGCTATATAAGTTCAAGTTGTTATTAACTATGCTGTTAGGTATAGTGCCATATTTAATTTGATCCCCCCCCCCCCCCCACCCCCAAACAATAAAATGAAAATTGCCTGAGACACCGTGCCCTGATGTTCGTGTCTAACCAGCCAAAGACCAGAAAAATTTGCCAATTTTTATATCATTTCATTGTATTATTATTATTATGAATTTATGTCTCTTTCCATACAGATATGCCAGGACCTGGTTCAACTACTAAGAAATGTGCTTCTTGTTCTATGCCACTCAATGTGGCTTGCAAGACGATCAAGTACTGCAAAGCAGTGCAGCCCCACAATCTGCGTTTGAAAAAAAAAATAGAAAGATTTGATTTGAAATCAGAGACATGGGCCCAGGCCCAGAAAAAGAATAACACTTCATCCCACCTGATGGATGACGCTTCTTTGTTGGTATGTTACAGACTATTATTATTTTTATTTTTTTGGCTTGCATACATAAGTAATCAAACACCTCTATCTTTTAGTTTTAGGTTTACACTTATTGACACATCTTCTTAATAAAAAATCTCTGTGTAAAGCTTCTAATTGCTGATCCCAAAATTCTAAAGACTGTTGTTGCAGCGAAATAGTTCTTATGAATATGTATACATGCAGCATATGTCATTATGTTAGTATACTAAGAACTTCCTTTAACTGACTCTGAAATTTACCATAAATGTTCAGAAATAATGTAGATTTTGCTTTACTCTTGTTGGAAGCTGGAAAGGTTTCAGGCCCTTGGCTCCAGGGGTGTGTTATTTATATCCCGCCCTGGAACTAAATCATGGACCTGTGAGGTTCTTCTGCCCAGATGTAAAGTCACTGAATCAGCATCTGCCTGCCTAAAGAGGATGGAGGCGTTGTTTGAATTTGTTGTGCAAGGTATTGTTGTATGTTAATGTAAAACAAGACATCATTAGATAAATAGTACGTTTTTTTTTATAGCAGTCATGCCATATTGAAATCAATTAAACCCTTTAATTATATGGTGTTATTTAATTTATTTTTTTGTTTGACTTCTGTTAATACTAGGTTGGAGTCAGTCAGAGAAAGTAGCAGCCTCAGCAGCAGAGATCCCACAGCCTCCTGTAGACAACTCACTGGCCACATCAAGTAAGTGTTGCATAGTTACATAATGTACTGATATTCCACCCTAGATGCTGTTTATAATTCCAAATTTTGTATTACTGGTTGCTTTTAGGTTATTATGGAGCCCCTGCTCTTCCCATTCCTTCCCCTTCAGCTCCTAATCTTGCCAGTCCTACCCCTCCAGCGCCTACCCTTTCCATTCCTACCCTTCCAGCCCCTACTCTTTCCTTTCCTACCACTCCAGCTCCTACTCTTCCCATTCCTACCACTCCAGCTCCTACTCTCCCCATTCCTACCACTCCAGCTCCTACTCTTCCCATTTCTACCACTCCAGCTCCTACTCTTCCCATTTCTACCACTCCAGCCCCTTCTCTTTCCATTCCTACCCTTCCAGTCTCTACTCTTTCCATTCCTACCACTCCAGCTCCTACTCTTTCCATTCCTACCCCTCCAGTCTCTACTCTTTCCTTTCCTACCACTCCAGCTTCTACTCTTCCCATTCCTACCACTCCAGCCCCTACTCTTTCCATTCCTACCCCTCCAGTCTCTACTCTTTCCATTCCTACCACTCCAGCTCCTACTCTTTCCATTCCTACCACTCCAGCTTCTACTCTTCCCATTCCTACCCCTCCAGCTCCTACTCTTCCCATTTCTACCACTCCAGCTTCTACTCTTCCCATTCCTACCACTTCAGCTTCTACTCTTCCCATTCCTACCCCTCCAGCTCCTACTCTTCCCATTCCTACCCCTCCAGCTTCTACTCTTCCCATTCCTACCACTCCAGCTCCTACTCTTTCCATTCCTACCACTCCAGCTTCTACTCTTCCCATTCCTACCCCTCCAGCTCCTACTCTTTCCATTCCTACCACTCCAGCTCCTACTCTTTCCATTCCTACCACTCCAGCTTCTACTCTTCCCATTCCTACCCCTCCAGCTCCTACTCTTCCCATTCCTACCCCTCCAGCTTCTACTCTTCCCATTCCTACCACTTCAGCTTCTACTCTTCCCATTCCTACCCCTCCAGCTCATACTCTTCCCATTCCTACCACTCCAGCTTCTACTCTTCCCATTCCTACCCCCCCAGCTCATAATCTTGCCATCCCTGCTCCTGGAGGAAACAAGAGGAAGAAAAATAATGGTGGGTGTATATGTTTTTACAAACATGTATCTAATTTATTTTTGAGACAAACAATCTAGTGGTTGTTTTACATTGGAAAATTAATGGACATTTCACCAAAAACAAATTGTGTATTTCAGATTGCTCTCACAGCAGCCAGGAAGTATTCAAGGGAGATATTTTGAAGGAACGAGTTAAAGAGGTTGGTCAGCCATTACCTGATATGGATAAAAACTAGGCAGTAGAACATTAAAGAATGGATGTTAATGCAAGGTTAGAACTGAACTTATTAACACACAAGACTTATCTACATTGCACATAATGATATGACATATTATTTTCCACTATTATTTCACATATGTTTTACATTTGTGGTTCAAGATTTTATTTGTCACATACACAGTTATATAGAGAATATATAATCAGCAGTGAAATGTAAAACAGGTCGCTCCATGCAGAGTGCCATTATTATCATAATACAAACACAAGAAGAAATCTGAATATATATGTATATATATAAACTAATTGTGTACAGAAGTATTAGACTAATGCTTCTTTAGGTGAACAGAAATGTACAGAGATACTTACATAAATATTTGGGTGAACAGAAATTTACAAGACGTGCAATGAAGAACAGGTTATTGTATATACTATATGTAGACAACTCAAAATACAGTCCAAAATAAAGAGGCTTTTATTTATGAAAGTGTATTGTTAGTTATTTCACGTATAAGCCTACTTAACTAATGTACTTTAAATGTAGACCTACAGATTACGTTTCTTACAGTTATTAGGTTTTTTAACACTTTTGCTTCATCATTAGGGGGTTTTGTGTGTAGATTGAGGGGGGAAATTATATTAAACTATTTTAACACAAGGCTGCAGCAGAACAAAAAATGTGAAAATAGTGAAAGGGGTCTGAATTCCTTAGTTGTGTAGCTGGCAGTATTGACAACAATCAAACTAACTTAATATTCTGTTTTCATTAGGGAAGGAAGGAATACCTTCTGAAATGGCACCCTTGCAGTTTATGGTATGCATGGAAATCTTTACTCTTTACCTCCTTTTTGTTTTCAGTGCTGTTTGTTTGTCTTTAAGCAGGATTACACAAAAACTACCAGCATGAGTTTCATGAAAGATGTATCATGGGTCAAGTAAGTACCCATGACATTTTAGAGCGGATCCAAGTCACGGGGCAAAGTTTCACATTCGCTAGTGTTGTGCCATACAGCATTTTCGCATAATCATTCCTTTCTTTTTATGGCCCTAATTTGTTGGTAGTTTCAGTAGTTAAATACACAAAAATGGCAAAAATGTAATTTAAGTATTTGAATTAATATACAAATAAGAATGCATTTGAACTACTAGGAAGCTACAGCAAATTCAGTCAAATTAATAATTTAACTGTTTGTAGTTCACGACTCCCCAACACTGGTAAACATTATTACCAGTTTATTATTTTTTCTCAAAGGCCCCAAGTTATTAATTCATTAGCCAACATATATAAAAAAATGTGGGCTACACAAAGTTATATTGGATAAATATTTCGGGATGATTATAAGATTTTATTTCAGTTTATCTCTTTCTGTAGTGTTTATAAAATTGCACTCTACTTAGTAAAAAAGCTTGACAAAGTATGTAATACTTATCCATGTTTTTTACATAACATTCAGCCATTTTTGTCACCATGTAAGTGATAATGAATCAAATGTGTCAAATGACAACACCCTTCTTTTTTTTAAGTAGTTTTGTAAGTTCTTGAACTCTTAAAACAAATACTTGTTACACATAACATGCATATGTTCTCTGTTTTCATTTCAGTGGAAAAAAATGGAGAAGCACCTGGGTGGAGGAGGATTCCTTCCTTATGTAGTGTGTGTGTGTGTGTCTGTGTGAGTGTTTAATAAACCGTTGTTATAATGCCTTCGTTGGACTGACTCTTTTATGCACTTTCACATACAACACATTCTGTCAACGTGTTAAGCTAAGGAAAATAAACATTGTGGGACCTCAATAAAAGGGTCAAATCTCTTGTTGGTCTTAAGGGTCATGTCAGTAATTTCTTCACATATCAGCCTATGAAACATACGTTATACAGGACATAAATACACAATTATTTGTCAAATTTGAGACCTCTAACTGCTTGTGCGTTGCCAGGAGGCGGAACCAAAGCGTGGGAAAATGACATTCCTACGGGTGCTACAGAGTCTGAGATTGTGCAAGGTGTAACTTCACATCTCTCCCTTTACATCATAGTGGGACATTATATAACAAATTTCATCATTCTATGAGGTCTTCTTGTTAGAAATGTCAACCCTAGGTCTAAGCTTAATATCGAGCCTATGAACGGCATGGGTCAAACAGGCCTCATATCAGCAATGGAAACATATGTGATATAGAGAATAAAGACACACTTATTTGTTTAATTTAAAAGTTCCTTGTTATCTTAAATGGCATATTTTAAAGATGGCAAAGGTAGTCCATATCATCTGGTGTGACCAATATAAAGGCCTGTTTGAACCATATGCATTTTATGGGTATTAAACTTATAGGTTTACCATTTCTAACTGAACAATGAAATGTTGCATTAAACCGTTACATATGATACAAAACAAGGGAGCAAGTCGAAATCACACCTCATTCATTCATAGACCGTTTTACACCCCAAATCTATTTTTTCAGATTTGTGGCTCTGCCTTCTGTGAACTCAGAACCAGCTAGGGGTCTCACATTTCACAAATCAAATTTGTCACCAACCCCTGTATCAATAAATGTCCCATGCCAACATTTCCTAATGTCAATTTAACCAAAATCTAACAGTCTGAATAGTAAATGTGAAGGAACAATGCAAAGTCAATGCAAAACTGGGTGGGTCTGTGGCAGATAATTAATTGCACACAGATTTTATTTTATTTTTGAAGCACATATGACTTATGTTGCATTAATAAGAGGCACAAAATAATACAGAATCCTTTCACCGAACACGTCTGCAGTTGGATGAGCTTAAACAAAAACAGCATTATATATTAGACTGATGTACAAACCCGATTCCAACAAAGTTGGGGCACTGTAGAAATTGGGAGTAAAAAAGGGATGGAATAATTTACAGATCTCAAACTTATATTTCATTCAAAATAGAATATAGAGAACATATAATTTTGGATTTCATGAGGGCTACACATTCCAAATAAGTTGGGACAAGTCCATGTTTCCCACTGTGTTGCATCGTCTCTTCTTTTTCTAACAGTCTGCAAATGTCTGGGGACTGAGGAGACAAGTTGCTCAGGTTTAGGAATAGGAATGTTTTGCCATTCTAGACTAATACAGGCTTCTAGTTGCTCAACTGTCTTAGGTCTTCTTTGTCGCATCTTCCTCTTTATGAAGCACCAAATGTTTTATATGGGTGTAAGATCTGGACTGCAGGCTGGTCATTTTAAGTATCGGATCCTTCTTCTACACAGCCATGATGTTGTAATTGATGCAGTATGTGGTCTGACATTGTCATGTTGGAAAATTCAAGGTCTTCCCTAAAAGAGATGTTGTTCTAGAACTTGGATATACCTTTCAGCATTGATGGTGTCTTTCCAGATGTGTGAGCTGCCCATGCCACACACACTCATGAAACCCCATACCATCAGAGGTGCAGGCTTCTGAACTGAGCACTGAAAACAACTTGGGTTGTCCTTGTCCTCTTTAGTCCGGATGACATGGCATCCCAGTCTTACAAAAATAACTTTATATTTTGATTCATCTAACCACAGAAGTTTTCCACTTTGCCACAGTCCATTTTAAATTAGCCTTGGCCCAGAGAAAACACCTGTGCTTAAATATGGCTTCTTTTTTGACCTATAGAGTTTTAGCCAGCACCAGTGAATGGCACGGTGGATTGTGTTCACCGACAATGTTTTCTGAGAGACACTGCCACTCTGAGAGGCTCTTTTTATACCCAATCATGTTGCCAATTGACTTAATAAATTGGTCCTCCAGCTAACTTTTCTGGCCTCTTATTGCTACCGGTACCAACTTTTTTGGAAATCTAATGAAATCCAAAATGAGCCAATATTTGGCATGACATTTTAAAATGTCTCATTTTCAACATTTGATATGTTATCTATATTCTATTATGAATAAAATATAAGTTTATGAGATTTGTAAATTATTCCATTCCTTTTTTACTCACAACTTACTTTTTATGGAATAGGGTTTGTAGTTGCTATAATATCCATAAAGTAGTCTTGGAGGTTCAACAACTAACTGTCAGACTATGAGAGACTGTGTGAGAATGTGGTGCAGCAGGAACAATAAAGCCTAGCATACAAAGCAGATAAAGAATAACAGCAGAAAGATCACTATACGTCAGCTTTTATTTATAGAGTTAGTACCAAGTACATTAATTTGATCAGTTACAGGGCTGGTGGGTGGGGACTCTTCATCTGACACAGAAATAATTTTGCTAGTTTATTCATCACAATAAAGGCAATGGTATTTATGTAAATTAAATAAGGGAGACTATCTATTGAAAAAGGGTATGTCCAAAACCACACCCTCCAAACAAAAAACAAAACAAAAAAAACCGGCAAGCAAATGCAAAAACACATGTCAATTCACAAATTAGTTAGACATCTTCCAAATCACTGTACTCTGAGCTCTCGTATTCAAGTCCTTTATTCTCATCCGGTATCTCCGGTATCTCCTCAGACCAGTCTTCAGGGAATAGAGGTCCTAAAGCCAAGCTGTATCTTGAGGAAACGACTTTAATCTTCTCCTCCACATCAGCAAGCCTTTCCTGTAGAAGACACTGTAGCCCACAATGCCCCTCGTCAGTTAAACTGCCTAGGAGGAAATATAAAATGAAAAAGGCACACATTAATTCTTACCTGTTTAGACCCTTAACTTGACCCAGTTAAGATAGCCAACATACATTTCCATATCTGAACAGCATTGTAACATTCAATTCAGTTAACTTTATTTATCCCCGTAGGGCAATTCAATTTTAGCCTACCAGTCATATCAACAAGACAACACTTAATCAAGCATTCAGAAACACTGTCAATGACATCATATTGCATTTGGGCACCAAAACAAAAAATACACAGGCCACAATACATAGACTAAGCAGCAACCAAAGTTCAAGTAGATAAATAAATAGATAAATAATAAGAATAAGTAATAAATAAATAATAAAAACGGCACTTCAGTGTTAACCCCATGTTCTTACCACGGTTTCCTCCAGACATTTCTGCAATCAGCTTCCTAATGCCATCAGCCAGCCCTCTGAGGTAGGTGCAGTGCTGTCTCGTCTCCCTAAGAATTAGGATCTTCTCTTCTTGCAGCCGCATCTTTGACATGTATGCATCGAAAATCTTCTTCTTAGTGAGGATGTTTGTGGATTCTAAAGTCATACAAATGAGCCAGTCAACAGGATTGACCTGTAAGCTGCAATATAGTTGTATAGCATACATGCCCATTAAGCTGCGTCAACATCTGTTTGCTCAATGTAATCCCTCTCCCTCACAGAAGTTGTTCCATACCAGTGCTGTGAACCTCCCATGGCCATATTAGACTGTCCTCCCCACTGCCATGGCCCACCATAGAGAGTCGGCTCTCCACCATCTGCTCATTTATGCCCTCCTTCTCTGGCACCTGCTCATTGTATCGTTTGATTGCTTCAAAGAGTTTCCTTTTCTCTTCCCCCAGTTTCCGTCGCCGCATTTGTCGAATCTTGTTGCTGTCTATAATTTCCAAACACATGACAGAAACATAAAATCTAGACAAGAGATTCACAAGTCTTGTAAATAAAATAGATAATTCAACAACATACCTGTCTGATTATAAAGGCTTGCTTTTTTTTGATAGACACCCATACATATGTGCTCTATCGACCGCTGAAGGATATGTTGGTCATCCTGTCTGACATCTATAGAATCTTGGGAGGAGACAAAAGCATGAATAAATAACCACTTTGGAAAGGTCAATTTACATTTCTGATAAAATCTACCTGACAGTGCATCAATGGCACTATATCCATTAGCACTATGCTGTATGTGCAGTTTGCAACAGTGGCTAAAACACCTTAAATATGATATTCATTTAGGAACGTAATGTGTTACAAAATAAAGTAATGTAATTACAGTAACACGTCCTCAACACTGTCGAGCACACTATGCTGTAACTGTAAACAGCCTATTATTTATAACGTCAATACTGTACCATCAGTGGCCCACTGTCTGACGTCATGTACCCACTGCTGGACCATGTTCTCAGGACACCCAAGTTCACGGCTCAAGTTCTCCAGCCTCTGGGACTCAGCCTCAGCCTTTCGGACGGTCTTCAATAAAAATGCAAACAAACAATTGCCTTTGCCATCTTGGACCAGATTAATTCTGTGTAATATGGTCAATACCTTGACATATCTGTTGGACAATGCAAGATGAAGGCCATCATGCTTGCGTCTATTCCACCCAATTGCATGTACAGTCAGCATGTCATTGCGAGCTTTTAGAAAACATATTCAAATGTTACTGGACGGCCTATTCAAATTTAATTAAAATAAAGGTTTCGCTTCTGTATTTTTGTATAAAGAATGAAAGACTAATGAAAGAATAGCTGAAAGAACAAAACATTTGTATTAATGTAATAAAGGAGAATCACATACCAGATTTGGTCATGTACTTCGTTGTGAGAGCACAACGAGAGAGGAAACTGTTCACCATTTCCACCTCTTCCCCTGCAGTTGCGCCAGCACCCTCCTGATTCCTACCACTCCAGACAATCTAACAAATGTGTGAAAAAGTTATTGGTTAGGGATGCACCAATCTCAGTTTTGCAAAGACATAAATTGTGCATTCCCATTATCAATAATTAAATTAAATAAAAATAGTAAATAGTATAATAAAGACAATACCTCACACTTAGTTGACTGGGCCTTGGCGTGCATGACTGACAGAAATGGTCTCATTTGAAGAAGAGGGCTCAGTTCAGGCATAGAGACTGACATCTTCTGAAGATAGGGCCAGTACTTGCATGAGATGTCAGTGCAGTAGAAATGTATGTTTGTGGCTGCCTGAAGCTCCTTCTGCAGGAATAGGGGATACGCAAAGATCTCCCCCCTGTACATGTTGAGACCCTTTAATATCACCCCATGCCTGCAAACAGCTACCTCAAGACCCTCTTCATCAAGTTTGCTAGCTCTTCTGGCAGTCTCCCTGGCAGCAGACCACTGAGTAGCACCACAAGTGCCTTTTCCTGGAGTCTGCATGAAAAAAAATTATAGATATATTAGATGGCAAAAATACTGCATTTACAGAGCAGGGCTACAAATTCTGAATTACTAACACTTTTCGCTTTACTCCTGATTTCTTCAACGAAAGAGGATACGTCCACATCTTTGGCAATGAAGATGCCCTCAAAGTATGGTTCCTCTGACCTCAATGAAAGCAGAAAAAAGGCATATTCAGTGGCAGAAACCATTTGTTCAGTAGGTTTTAAAAGTTGTAAAACAACTTAAGCAAGGCGCACAGCTGCAAAATACAAAATTATCACCACATGGTTCTTCGTACTGGATTTTAAAGTGTGGCAAATTTATATTTATATCTGGTATCAAATGTGTCATGTTGTTGTAGTGTGGTGATGTATGACAATTCTATAAAATGGTGCAGAGTAATGGCCAATGACAGCAAAAGAGGAAACCAGGGAGGAAGCAGAAACAAGTACAGCAGATCATGGAACTTTGAATAATTATCTCATTAGAAATAGAAGCGTCTGTGTTGTGATAACATGAGCTACTATGATGTAGTGCCCCTGTCACAGAGTGATGTTGTGCAGTGTATACTGTACAGCAAAGCCATGTAGTGTGGCATCTTGCCTTGCATTACCCTTTAGAGTGTTGAAACCTGTACAGTTTTCTGTTGCCGTCTGCAGAAACCGCAAGCATGTTGGGTGTACATGCTGGGCAGGTGAAGTGCTCCACATTTGCCATTTTCTCACATAAAAACTGGCAGAAAGTGTATTCCACAAAGCTCCTTTGAAATGCATCTCCATGTATTTTACCGCTCTGTAAATGTGCAAAAAGTTAAGAGAAAAGTAAAATGAAATAGCCAATGGTCTCTAATTAAGGAAATCTTCATCCACACAGAACATACCCTTCCAAACTGCTCTGTCCTCTGCTCTAACAACCGCAAAAAGCCTTGTCTTGACAAACCCGGAGCAACGGTTTTCATCTCCTCAAATGTGCTGAATACATCCACTGAAAACAATGTTTCAGAATTTACAGATGCTGGCCAATACCCACTTCTTATGAGGTCGCTTCTGTCAGGTGTCCATTGTGATAGACACACTCTGCACGCCAAATTGGGCAAGTACAAGTCATAACGACCTAAAAAGAATCAAACGTATGAATATCTTGTGACCCTTAACTGCAAAACCAAAAAATAAAGCCTACCTACCATTTATGCAAACCAAAATAGTTACTCTTCCAGCAGATTCTGTGATGTTTGTTGGGTCACAGGTGCACAGTCGGTCAGGTCTCACTGTAGGCAACAGCCGAACTAAAAAGAAATTGCAGAAATTTTGAAAAGAGCTTAAAGGATTGTCTGATTGAGAAATGTAAATACTACAACACACACACACTAATCAGAGCAGTACCTTGATTTTTTAATGTACATCTGCCATTTTCTTTCACACAGCACACCGTTGGCGGAATGGGCCGGTAAAATCCATCAATGCACGACTCCCTGTTATGGAGTACCAGTTTTTTGTGGCAAATTATATCACACTCCATACACAGCCACTCTTCAGGCATGCAGTCTCTGCAACGAATAATGGCAGGAGATGAGCACTGACTGCATTTATTTTCCTTGACCACCCTGGAGAACAACAAGCAGTCCAGGTGGTAGGGCCTTGCTTTCTGCCACTCATCTTGGGCTGCAGACTGTCGCAAGCTCCATGATGATGATGTTGAAGGAGGACCATCTGAAGCTTCAACAGTTGTTGCCAGAATCTCCTGCAGTTTCTGCATCTCACTGTCTGAAAGAGGGACATGAAAAAAAGCTCCTTATGGATTCTACAAAGACCCCATTGTGGTTCTGGAAAGATTAAACTACTTGGCTACAATATAGTGAAGTAACAATAATTTTACACGGTTCATTTGATTAAAAAATGTCAATATGGAGTCATCCTACCAAGTAAGTGTTGAGACATGTTTTGTTCTGTCACCATGGATACCTCCTCAGCTGGGTCACAAGGATTCAGGACTGAAAGATATTGGGGTAAAGTCTCCCTTAAATACTTTTGCAGTTTGGTGCATGTAAGTAAATCAGACATAACACTCTACCAGAAAGAAAAAGAACTACCGTACTGTAATGTTACTGCATCACTCCTTGATGCAATGGTCAGACTAAATTTGTTTGGAAACATTACTTGCAAGGGGGCATAGGCATCCTGGAATGTGTGGGGAATGTAACAATCAAAAGCAGTGAAGTTATAGGCTATATTTACAGGTGATTTAACCAGAGAAGACATAGACCAACCTAGCCTGGCTCCACACACACCTATTCAGAATATACAGTAGGATACAGATGACGACCAACCTGTAGCTGAAGAACGCATACGCGTTTTTCCGCTTCTGCTCTTTCTTTTCAGCAGTGGACGACCTTCACAGTCTCTCTCAATCCACTGAAATTTACTCTCCCGGTTAGGGGGTGCACTTTTCTCATCTTGTTTTTCCTTGCACCAGAGAAAATCAACATTACATGTAAACACATCAGCAGTGGGTTTTCTCCCATTTTTACTCACTGTATGAATCCCATTCATTTGCAAATTGAGCTGTATAACTAAAGATACTCACTTTCATTTGAGCCAAAAGCAGGTCTGCATGGAACATAGCATCCTCTGCTGCACCAATGTCCTGCTCAGCCATCTTAATTGCAACTAAAGACAACTAAATTGCTGACGTTAAAAGTCTATTGGAAAATTAAGACATTTACTGAGTGACCAAAGAACACCATAAAAATATTAAATAAGTTATTTAATATATTAATATCGCAAATGACAATAGACCTTATATAATTACATTTTAGTATATATTGTTGTCAACGCCTCTTATATTAATACGCCTCTCTTACCTGCTTAATGAAGTCCGAAGAGGAGGAAGTCCTCTTGTTCTGCCTTTATTTGGCGATACGCAATCTCGCATCGATTTTGCGCATTACCGCCACCTACTTGTAAGGAGAATGTCTAACGTTAGTTGCAAGCGGATCATTAACGTGCATTAACGGATATTTTCCCCGAATTTCCACAGCTGAAAAAAAACATGCAAATTTCACATTTGAGAGTATTACTCCAGTGACGTTATTTCAGTGTTTTGTTTTCTTTAAATTAAACTTTAGCAAATTACGGTGACGTCACGTCACGTGATGCGTTCGGGTATTTTTTTTTCTGTCGTGTAGTTCTCACGTTTGGCAAGGGTATCCACTATTAATGTATTCTACCATACACAGCAAAAAATATATTTTGCTGGTTATGGTTAACATGGTTTAACGTCGATATAACACATTGTTTAGCTTTCACCTAAACGAGGAGCTGGGGGAAGCAAGAAAAATAGACGTTTTACTCATTACTTCAATAAAAATGTGACATTGAGACGTTTTTTCGGCATGGAACAATGCAAATGAATGCTTTTCACCTTGAAAATATTGTTTATACATATTAAATAATTAAATAGAAAATTTATCAGTGGTCTTCAATACAACAGAATGCCATTTTTCTCGATTTAATGAAAACTAAAATAGATCGTTATGGCAGAGCTTACAGCAATGGCGAGTAAAATAAGTGAACATCCGGGTATTTCTCCACGGGAACGTGTTAACGCAAACGTGTAAGATTCACGTCTGAGGTTGTTAAACTGTGACATCTACACGTTTTCCAAAGTGGACCAACGTGATTATTTCACGTCTTGTCGTGATACCGGGTTGAAGGACCAGGCCTCCGAAGTGCATGAAGGATGCTCCGCCTTCGCAGGATTTCCAGGATTGACTCCAGAGTTTCCCGAT
Organism: Carassius gibelio; assembly: GCF_023724105.1. Classification (NCBI taxonomy): domain Eukaryota; kingdom Metazoa; phylum Chordata; class Actinopteri; order Cypriniformes; family Cyprinidae; genus Carassius; species Carassius gibelio. The sequence continues at coordinate 28,272,056 of NC_068398.1, read as the reverse complement.
TCGTGCTCTGTTGCTAGTTACAGTGTAAGAGGAGAGCTGAAGAGAGCACAGTCCTGCCAGGATAGGTGGAGCCAGAACTGATGAGAATTGTTTTTATGTTTTTATTGGAGGAGACGGTGATGTACCTCAGGCTTGGCAAGAACAAGGCCAGGTAAGTTACACTGGTTTACAACTTTAAATGTAGGAATTGGCTTGGAGCTTACTTGAATAATGAAAAACTACAAAATACACACACACACACACACACACACATAGCAGTACAAATGCTGAGTGATATCTTACAAAGGTGCGGTTTTATATAGTTTATCGTCTTGACTATGGTTTTCATATGTAGACAGATTAGCAAATATATATATATATATATATATATATATATATATATATATATATATATATATATATATATATATATATATTGATATATATATTGATATATATATTGATATATATTGACGGAAAGTATGGGCTGTACGCTTTCTTCTTTCTACCTTTTCAAACACACAAAAACTTTAGTCTTTACAGACATAGTGTTTGAGTAAAGTTGTACTACTATTCAAAACAGAAATGGGCTATTAAGTGACTGGTGTATGGTATCTGCTCTGCCATACAGAAACACTGCCCCTGCTCCGAAGTGTGATTCGAAACACCTATGTCAAATTTATTACACATTTAAGCGACAATGGCCTAAAATAAACTTTGGAACATAAAAGAGGATAATTTGAGAAACATCTCAGTATTTTTTCTTCAAAGTCAACCAAAACAACTTTGTTACCAACAGTTTTCAAAATGTCTTCTTTTATGTTCCACAAAAGAAAGTCTTTTGTCTCACACAAAATATATAGTTTATTTCATAAAAATACATATGTAAATTACAAAAACAAAGTTACACAAATTAATCAATCAGATAAATAAATAAATAAATAGGTACATAAATAATCAAATAAATAAATAAATAATCAAATACATTTAATAAATAAATAAATAAATCTACGACCAACTACTCAGAATAATTTACAGAATGACGTCAGGTTAAGCGTGAGTTTAAGAACAAGCAGGAGCTCCTTTCGAACCACCTCCCACGCGCACACACTGTAGTCCTGAAAGAGGAGAAAAGAAGCAATTATTCATAACCCATGGGCTTGAATGACAATATTTTGTTACAGTGATATGTAAACCATATTTTACGCATGCTGTACAATGAGGTCTGGTACCTTGTTTCTGAGGAGAGAGGCCAGTTTATCAAAGTAGGTTTTCAGAGCATCTCCTGTTGTGGGAAGATCATCCACGGGTCGCTCGTGCTTTCTCCCCATAATCTACACACGGTTGAGAAATGTGAGATTACAGGCATGTTCATATATTCTTCTGTGAAATTATATGAAAATATATGATTCCCTTACACATAAACGATAAACTATGTTCTGGAAATCCTCCACTTTCTTCTGGTTCCAGGATTCTGGATGACTGTCGTTAGCAAACAGGTAGTCAATGTGCTCCATGATTTTATACCCTGCCTTTGCTACCCCAATGTTCTGCAAAGAAACATATATAACATAGAAAACATTATATACCCGCTCTCCTTCATCATTCTGGGTTCTAGCAAGTATCCTAGTATTCAATCTAATATGATGGAAAGACTAGTCTTGATGTGTTGCTAGTTCACCTGATTGGAGTCGTTTGATTGCAGTGCAGATGTCGGGAAGCTTATTTTAACATTTTCTTTTAAACATTCACGAGGAAAAAGCCCTCCCTGTAAGAAAAGACACGACACAGGTTAAGATACAGTTTAATATGTATACAGGTAAAGGAATGAAAAGCAACCAAAGATAAATAAATAAATAACTTACCATATTCTCAAGTAGACTGTGAGTTGTTTCCACGAGATCCATCTGCTTGCATTTTGTTGGCATTGAACAAATTTGGGCGAAAAACAGAAATGGACACAGCAGAGCGATACATTTCCAAAGTGCCATTGTAGATGTGTGAGACAAGAAAACACAAAGATCAGAAAAAGTGCTGAAAGTCAAAAACTAAAGAGCTGTCAAATAGCACTCGGTCTCCTGATATTACTGAAGACATGGACCAAAATTATCAGTTTTATACTGAATCTGAATCTGAATGATGAATGAAAATTAAATCAGGACCTTTTTTTTTTTTTTTTGTAAACGGCATTGCGCCTCTCTTTCACTTTCAGCCAGAAAGTGTTCATGACGTTTAATTCTGAACAATATATTTCATTTTCTGAAACCTGTCGATCTTCGTTTTGTGAAATGCTTTGAGGGAAAAGTGTGATTATGTTTTATTTATTTAATATAAATGCCATGTTTCGATCGTTTGTTATTTGTTATATAATGCGTCTATCGAGTACGATGTTGTCCTAAATAATCTTGTATCTAAATAATCTCAAGTGTCAATTAATTCGTTTTTTGGAAATAAATATGATTACTTTAGATATTTCTTGTGAGTCAAACAAACAAAAACTGTAGCAAAATAATGGGAGAAAGTTTGCGAGTCTCACAAGAACAAAATAATAACAACAATAATAACAATAACAATAATAATAATAATAATAAAAAGATAGCGTTTTTGCCTTGAATGTCTAAATGATGTAACTATAAATTACTATAAACCACAGTATTTTCATGACTCTGATTAAACATTGGTAAAGATCTGTCCTCAGTGTTTTCACTTTTCATTCGCAACTCGAAACTCGAAAGTCCCAACTCTTTTTATGAATGAACGGTTGTTTTTTTTCTTTCTTTCATAAAACTGATAAGAGGAAATCATTTTTAATTATTATTATCACAACCTGAGGGTCTGGAGGAGGGTTTATTTTAACAGAATACTGGTTATTTTGTTTGATTTAGCCCACAAAATGTGACGAGCACAATAATGCTGTTGTGACTCTTATCATCATAACAGAAAGGAAACTCGGCCGCTTGTAATTTTTTAGTAAAACTTAATTTCTTAAGAAGTTCATTTGATCAGTTGACAACCCCTGTCTCCTACAGGTTTTTGCTAAATTGTTCCGCCTTTTGCTTATTTATTTAGAATTCAGTAAAGAAAAGTTGACAAGCACTGTTTGTATGAAGTTGTTAAGCATTTAAGTAAATATTAGTACATTTAATGTTATAAAAGAGATATATGAAAGCAATTCTGTGATGGTACATATTCAGCTATCACACAGCCTGAAAGTTGTGAACTAATAAACTTAAATGATCTAAATCCATTTTGCTGTGTATTTATATTGCACTAGAAGTTGTGTAGTATAGGCAAACAAGCATCAATTATTTTAACAGGCTTGTCTCAAGTTATGTATGCTATAGTATATACAAGCAGAAGTTACAGAAAAGACAAAATATATCATAACTTACTGCAATTCTTCAGTATAGAGATTAATTCCTCATCTGAATAACGCTCCTTTTTACAGGGGCTGGTTTAATCTTCATCGAAAGGTTGCCTATTTTTACAATGAAGTCTGATTCATTATACTACAGCTGTCCCAAAGTTGAGTGTGCACACCTAAAGGACCAGGCCTCCGAAGTGCATGAAGGATGCTCCGCCTTCGCAGGATTTCCAGGATTGACTCCAGAGTTTCCCGATTCGTGCTCTGTTGCTAGTTACAGTGTAAGAGGAGAGCTGAAGAGAGCACAGTCCTGCCAGGATAGGTGGAGCCAGAATTGATGAGAATTGTTTTTATGTTTTTATTGGAGGAGACGGTGATGTACCTCAGGCTTGGCAAGAACAAGGCCAGGTAAGTTACACTGGTTTACAACTTTAAATGTAGGAATTGGCTTGGAGCTTACTTGAATAATGAAAAACTACAAAATACACACACACCCACACACACACACACACACACACACACATAGCAGTACAAATGCTGAGTGATATCTTACAAAGGTGCGGTTTTATATAGTTTATCGTCTTGACTATGGTTTTCATATGTAGACAGATTAGCAAATATATATATATATATATATTGATATATATTGACGGAAAGTATAGGCTGTACGCTTTCTTCTTTCTACCTTTTCAAACACACAAAAACTTTAGTCTTTACAGACATAGTGTTTGAGTAAAGTTGTACTACTATTCAAAACAGAAATGGGCTATTAAGTGACTGGTGTATGGTATCTGCTCTGCCATACAGAAACACTGCCCCTGCTCCGAAGTGTGATTCGAAACACCTATGTCAAATTTATTACACATTTAAGCGACAATGGCCTAAAATAAACTTTGGAACATAAAAGAGGATAATTTGAGAAACATCTCAGTATTTTTTCTTCAAAGTCAACCAAAACAACTTTGTTACCAACAGTTTTCAAAATGTCTTCTTTTATGTTCCACAAAAGAAAGTCTTTTGTCTCACACAAAATATATAGTTTATTTCATAAAAATACACATGTAAATTACAAAAACAAAGTTACACAAATTAATCAATCAGATAAATAAATAAATAAATAGGTACATAAATAATCAAATAAATAAATAAATAATCAAATACATTTAATAAATAAATAAATAAATCTACGACCAACTACTCAGAATAATTTACAGAATGACGTCAGGTTAAGCGTGAGTTTAAGAACAAGCAGGAGCTCCTTTCGAACCACCTCCCACGCGCACACACTGTAGTCCTGAAAGAGGAGAAAAGAAGCAATTATTCATAACCCATGGGCTTGAATGACAATATTTTGTTACAGTGATATGTAAACCATATTTTACGCATGCTGTACAATGAGGTCTGGTACCTTGTTTCTGAGGAGAGAGGCCAGTTTATCAAAGTAGGTTTTCAGAGCATCTCCTGTTGTGGGAAGATCATCCACGGGTCGCTCGTGCTTTCTCCCCATAATCTACACACGGTTGAGAAATGTGAGATTACAGGCATGTTCATATATTCTTCTGTGAAATTATATGAAAATATATGATTCCCTTACACATAAACGATAAACTATGTTCTGGAAATCCTCCACTTTCTTCTGGTTCCAGGATTCTGGATGACTGTCGTTAGCAAACAGGTAGTCAATGTGCTCCATGATTTTATACCCTGCCTTTGCTACCCCAATGTTCTGCAAAGAAACATATATAACATAGAAAACATTATATACCCGCTCTCCTTCATCATTCTGGGTTCTAGCAAGTATCCTAGTATTCAATCTAATATGATGGAAAGACTAGTCTTGATGTGTTGCTAGTTCACCTGATTGGAGTCGTTTGATTGCAGTGCAGATGTCGGGAAGCTTATTTTAACATTTTCTTTTAAACATTCACGAGGAAAAAGCCCTCCCTGTAAGAAAAGACACGACACAGGTTAAGATATAGTTTAATATGTATACAGGTAAAGGAATGAAAAGCAACCAAAGATAAATAAATAAATAACTTACCATATTCTCAAGTAGACTGTGAGTTGTTTCCACGAGATCCATCTGCTTGCATTTTGTTGGCATTGAACAAATTTGGGCGAAAAACAGAAACGGACACAGCAGAGCGATACATTTCCAAAGTGCCATTGTAGATGTGTGAGACAAGAAAACACAAAGATCAGAAAAAGTGCTGAAAGTCAAAAAACTAAAGAGCTGTCAAATACTCGGTAACAGAATCTCCTGATATTACTGAAGACATGGGAGAAAATTATCCGTTTTATACTGAATCTGATGAATGATGAATGGAAAATAAAATCTTGAGTTTTTCTTTTGTAAACGACATTGAACTCACTTTACTCTTTTCCATCTGCGCCTCACTTTCTATTTCTGTGGTTAATGAGGATCTATCTATCTATCTATCTATCTATCTATCTATCTATCTATCTATCTATCTATCTATCTATCTATCTATCTATCTATCTATCTATCTATTGTATTTTTGTTATACTAATGCGTCTAACATTGTCTTTTATCAAGTATGACGTTGTTCTAAATAATGTTGTATCTAAATAATCTAAAGTATCTTATAAAAAACGATAACTGGTTTGGTCTATTTACAATTAATTCGTTTTTTTTGGGGGGGGGGGTATAAATATGATTACTTTGGATATTTATTATGAGTCAAACACACAAAAACCGTATAGGTATAATGGGAGAAAGCTTGCGAGTTTCACTTTGAAGATCACTGAATATATATATATATATATATATATATATATATATATATATATATATATATATATATAAATTTCACAAGAGACAATCATTTTCTCACACAACTGGAAAGCGAAGCTCTCATTCGAGGTGTTGCGCCTTCATCACAAGCGAATCATTATTACCAGCTCCTCACCGCAGCTCACTTCCCATGCACACAACCACACGAGCGTGAAGGCAACACCCAGGTCGATTCAGCGCTTGAGTTCCACTCATAACTAATAATGAGCTGGCGCAATATTAATAATACCCACACCGTCATCATTAATATTGGAATATTCCGTCTTTGCCATTGTTCATAAGGGCAATTACCTGAAATTAGCTATAGGCTATTATATTCATTTAGCCTCTGCTGTCGATTGTATCTGGAAAAAATAAACAAAGTGAGTAGGCCTATAATTATATGCTCATTATGGAACTGAGACCAAGACCAACTGTCTTTAAAAAAAATTCCTTTAAATGCATCATCATCATATCATCATATCATCATGGAACTGCACAACCATATGCGGCAGTTACAAAAGTTGAACCTATTGTAACAGTAAAATGAAAGATATTATGATTGCTTTGTTGAAATGCATTTTCACTGAAATCTTCTGAATCAGATGGTTGGCGCACAGTACAGAAAAGAATGACAATATGGCCTAATGTGACTATTAAACTTCAAAAGTCTATGATTTCACTAAATGGATATGAGCGTTTCAAAGTCAAAGGCAGCACGAGTGTTTTGAATGTCGTCATATCTCTAATAGGAAATGTTTGTCTTCAGACTGTCTTTTCAGTGGCATTTTCGGTTTTTAATAAGCTTGTCTGCTGTTTTTGTTCAGGCAAATGCAAAAATCGACCCATAATTTTACTCTGCAAACACAGTTGTAAATAGCTAATATGCCCTAATATGCATTCTAAAAATGCTAAACAAACAAGACATTAGGATATATTTATCAATGTATGTTTGTAAAAGTAATATAATTGATAGTTTTGCCTCACCCCTTTTCCTGCTGTGCTAAATCACACTAAAAGGGTTCACTGGCTTACCAGTTGTGCTATTTGTTTTTGTGAAAACCAGCAGCCTGATTTTTTAGCCTCTTAGCACTCTAAATGTACGAAGACTCTAAATTTATGCCTTAACTAGATGTGTGTGTGTGTGTGAGTGAGAGAGAGAGAGAGAGAGACCTTGAGCCTATAAAAAAAAGAAAAAAGTGCTTTCCAATAAGAAGCACTTCAAAAACTCATATACAGGTCCTTCTCAAAAAATTAGCATATTTATTCCATAATGTAATGATAAACAATTGTAAGACACAGAAAGAAATTTCTGAACGAATAGGCTGTTCCCAGAGTGCTGTATCAAGGCACCTCAGTGGGAAGTCTGTGGGAAGGAAAAAGTATGGCAAAAAACGCTGCACAACGGTAAGAGGTGACCAGACCCTGAGGAAGATTGTGGAGAAGGACCGATTCCAGACCTAGGGGGACCTGCGGAAGAGGTGGACTGAGTCTGGAGTAGAAACATCCAGAGCCACCGTGCACAGGCGTGTGCAGGAAATGGGCTACAGAGAAGCAGCACTGGACTGTTGCTCAGTGGTCCAAAGTACTTTTTTCGGATGAAAGCAAATTTTGCATGTCATACGGAAATCAAGGTGCCAGAGTCTGGAGGAAGACTGGGGAAAAGGAAATGCCAAAATGCCTGAAGTCCAGTGTCAAGTACCCACAGTCAGTGATGGTCTGGGGTGCCATGTCAGCTGCTGGTGTTGGTCCAGTGTGTTTTATCAAGGGCAGGGTCAATGCAGCTAGCTATCAGGAGATTTTGGAGCACTTCATGCTTCCATCTGCTGAAAAGCTTTATGGAGATGAAGATTTCATTTTTCGGCACGACCTGGCACCTGCTCACAGTGCCAAAACCACTGGTAAATGATTTACTGACCATGGTATTACTGTGCTCAATTGGCCTGTCAACTCTCCTGACCTGAACCCCATAGAGAATCTGTGGGATATTGTGAAGAGAAAGTTGAGAGACGCAAGACCCAACACTCTGGATGAGCTTAAGGTCACTATCGATGCATCCTGGGCCTCCATAACACCTCAGCAGTGCCACAGGCTGATTGCCTCCGTGCCACGCTGCATTGAAGCAGTCGTTTCTGCAAAAGGATTCCCGACCAAGTATTGAGTGCATAACTGAACATAATTATTTGAAGGTTGACTTTTTTTGTATTAAAAACACTTTTATTTTATTGGTCGGATGAAATATGTTAATTTTTTTGAAATAGGAATTTTGGGTTTTCATGAGCTGTATGCCAAAATCATCAGTATTAAAACAATAAAAGACCTGATATATTTCAGTTGGTGTGCAATGAATCTAAAATATATGAAAGTTAAATTTTAATCATTACATTATGGAAAATAATGAACTGTTATCACAATATGCTAATTTTTTTAGAAGGACCTGTAGGATCTTTTCCTCATTTATATTATCATAATATATTTTCCATGGTGTCTTCATGTACACCAATATGTAATGCAGCTGCTGGGCAGTCAAACTTGGTTGTGGAGTAAATGAAGACACTATGGAAAATATATTATGATAATATAAATGACCTATTCAAAGGTGCAGACATACTGCCAGTTAGTGATATATGTTTGGGTATGAGTTTGTTTTTCCGTGTTTTTCCGGGAAAAAACGGTACAGACTATCTTTCTCTTATAAATATAATAAAACTAAAGACTTTTTGGAATTATGAAGATGCAGTACTACTCTATAGGTACTCAAGATTAACAGGATATTGAGTGAAAACAAGCATTTCACCCCCCCCTATAAATTATTAAGCAGTGTACCATGTAGGTTTTCCCCCCTTGTATTTTTTTCTGGTGACCACTGGAAGGTGCTGTGGGTTATTTATTGTTTTCTTGGTTTTCTTACTTGACATGATGTGTTGCAAAGCGAAAGTAAAAGTGTCATGCAAGTTTCTTGCATTCTAACAGGAAAGAGGTCCATGTCTTTGTTCAAAATCAAGGCTACTTTATAAACAACAAATAACTGAAGCAGAATTCTCAAGCCATCGATATCAACCAATACAGCATCACCGCCATGGACAGCAATTGGTAACGTGGCATGTAAGAAGGTATATTTTAAGCAACCTCTTAAGGTATAGCTCGGGGAACAGGCCTGGAAATGCTACACCTTAAGTTAAGGCATTAGAGTCTTCGAAGAAAAAGAAAATACATGGAAGTCAGGTTGAAAATGGCTGGTATGTATCTAATGTAGCTTGAAAAACAATTATTTTGTTCTTTGCTCTTTGCAGATATTTCTTTCATTCTTTATCTTAATTAATCTTATGCACTCCTGCATCACATTTATGAATAGGCTTCTTCTGTCACGCTGTCTAATCTCTGTTTCCCTGGGTGTCCACTAATGGGCTCACTTCCCCTTAGGCACTTTACCGTAGGCACTAGAATTCCTCTAGTCTGGTCCTGTCTTCACAGTTATTGCACTCCTGTTAATTGCACCAGGTTCAGGCAATCTATTGTCATTAGCCTCCTTATAAATACCAGTCTTTCCCTGTTGTTTGCTTGGAGTCCTTACCCTTCGTATGTCCAGTCTTCTCGTCCTCCGAGATTCCTCATATTCTGAGTTCCCGTTCCATTCCCTTTACCTATTCCTTTCTTGTTTGTTTGCTCGTTTTGTTTGGAGTGCATTCTGGTTTTGACCCTGGCTTGTTTTTGACCTTAATTTTGGATTACCCCTAAATAAAGTATACCTGCTTTTGGATCTCTCTCTCTCCTGTGTCTCTCTGGGCAACGACCGTCACAGAAGGACTCCATCACTGAGATCCAGCGGTATGTCTTTTCATGTTTCCTCCCCAGCCACCGAGCGGGGTAGGAATGGTTTTGAGGGAACCCGCCTGGTGGTTTTCCATGGGACCAGGGGAGGTCGCAAAGGAGTTAGTGGTAGAGAGGAGGTTCGGCATCGCTCTCCACCCTGGGCTCGTGTGGAACGGATCGGAGCCGCTGTCTCACCATGGCAGACGGAGAGGAGAGAGGAAGCGTACGTCTGCCGATCCAACGCCACTGAACGAGATGACCACCAGCCCAGCACCGTTGCACAAGATGGCCGCCAGCCCAGCGCCGCTGCGCAGAATGGCCGCTGACCCAGCACCACGAGGCAAGATGGACGCCAGCCCAGCCTCACAGCACAAGATGGCCGCCAGCCCAGAGCCACTGCGCAGAATGGCCGCTGGCCCAGCACCACTGTCCATAATGGCTGCAGGTCCAGCGACACTGCACAAGATGGCCGTCAGCCCAGCGCCACGAGGCAAGATGTACGCCAGCACAGCGCCAACACCCAAGATGGCCGCTGAGACGTTTTTGGATTATTTCTTCATGCTGTCAAAGATCCTAGAGATTCCCAGGAGTGTTCATGTCACGTCTGCCAATCCAGAGACTGTTTATGTCACGTCTGCTGAGCCAGCACCACAGTACAAGATGGCCACCAACCCAGTGCCACTGCACAAGGTGGCCGCCAGCCCGGAGCCACTGCAGAGAATGGCAGCTACAGTGGGCTTTCCTGAGTTGAGCCAGGTTCCCGTTGACCTTCCAGAGTCGAGTCAAATTCTTGTTGACCCTCCAGGGTTGAGTCAGGTTCCCGTTGACCCTCCAGAGTTGAGTCAGGTTCCGGTTGACCCTCCAGAGTTGAGTCAGGTTCCCGTTGACCCTCCAGAGTTGAGTCAGGTTCCAGTTGACCCTCCAGAGTTGAGTCAGGTTCCAGTTGACCCTCCACAGTTGAGTCAGGTTCCCGTTGACCCTCCAGAGTCGAGTCACATTCCAGTTGATTCTCCAGAATCAAGTCAGATTCCTGTTGACCTTCCAGAGTCGAGTCAGGTGCCCATTGACTTTCCAGAGTCGAGTCAGGTGCTCGTGGACCCTCCAGAGTCGAGTCAGGTGCTTGTGGACCCTCCAGAGTCAGGGTTAGTCACCATTGACCTTCCAGAGTCAGGGTTAGTCACCGTCGACCTTCCAGAGTCAGGGTTAGTCACCATTGACCTTCCAGAGTCAGGGTTAGTCACCATTGACCTTCCAGAGTCAGGGTTAGTCACCGTCGACCTTCCAGAGTCAGGGTTAGTCACCATTGACCTTCCAGAGTCAGGACTAGTCACCATTGACCTTGCAGACTCAAGTCAAGTCACTGGTGATCTTCAAGGACAGAGTCAAGTCACTAGTGATCTTCATGAACAAAGGCAAGTCACCATTGATCTCCATGAACAAATACAAGTCACCAATAATCTTCATGAACAGAGTCAAGTCAGCACCGATCTTCTGGAATCCAGTATAAACACCATGGGATTACCAGAGTCTCGTCACTTCTCTATGGAACTACCAGAGTCTCTCCTCGCCTCTGCGGAACTTCCAGAGACTCGTCATGTCTCAGTCGAACTCTCTGAGCTCCCGACTGTTCCTGTTGTGGCCACGGAGGCTACCCTTAACATGCTCAAGTTCTATGTTCCAGACTTGCCCAACCAGACTTGTCCTCCCGTTGGTCCGGCTGCACGGATGTGGTTGTCTTCTGCTCCAGGTGTGTCCAAACTTTTGGTCTGTACTGTAACTTTGATGTTCTGTAAAATAACAAGGGAATGGAAGATTAGGATAATTCCAAGGGCCCATCGTGAGAGAGGGCACTCCGAGTGGGTGGGTTTCTAATGGGAACCCCCCGGACTGTGTCGTAGGGAATGCAGAATGAGATTTCTAGCAAAGGGGACTCTAAAATGTTAGCACCAGCAGCATCGTGCATATAGTGTGGTTGTGCTTTGGGTGATCCTTGAAAGTGTCCCAGTGCTAGATCCTTTCTAACGCAGTCCCCTCCACTCTCTCCCACTTGTGTGCTTTCTGTACTGTCCTGTATAAACATTTACATTTACATTTAATAATTTAAAAGATGCTTTTATACAAAGCTACTTACAAATGAGAACAATAGAAGCAGTCAGGTCAACAAGAGAACAACAACAGTATACAAGTGCCATGACAAGTCTCAGTTAGTCTAGTACAGAGCGCCAGGTTTTTTTTTGTTTTTTTTTTAAATATGAAAGACAAGAAAAGAAGGAAAAGTCCTAGTATTAGCTGGTTAAGTGCTGGCGAAAAAGATGAGTCTTTAGATGTTTCTTGAAAATGAGTAAAGATTAAAAGCTGTTCGGACTGAGATTGGGAGGTCATTCCACCAGCTGGACACAGTCCAGGAAAAGGTCAGGGAGAGTGATTTTGAACTTCTTTGGGATGGCACCACAAGACGTTGTTCACTTGCAGAGCGCAAACTTCTGGAGCGCACATAAGATTTAACCAGTGAGTTTAGGTATGTTCACAATGTTTCACAATAACTTTGATATTGTGAAATATATTTAACTGAAAACTGAATGCAAAATAAATCACACAATATTTTCACTTTACAGTTCCGTAACAGTGGAGTTGGAAACAAAGTGGACAACACTATTCATTAAACACTTATTTAATGTCATACAATTCACAAATTATTCACAAGCAGTGTTTTCAGAGCCCCCAGTTACACTGTTTTAAGCATTACAGTGTAGTAAAATGAGTAAAATCAAACTCAGTACATTTTTATTAAACTAAATACAATCAAAACCTATCAGAAAAGGTCAGTGAATCTTGACCAGAAGTGACAGTGCAATGTAGCAGATGAACAATTTCTTACCAATGTTTCAAGAATAAACTGGATCCTTGATGACTCTACAAGGGGAAAGAAGAAATGGTTTCCTGAAAAGTTCTTAAAAAGCAGGATCCAAACCATTGGTTCTCAAACTTTTTATACCAAGTACCACTTCATAAAATATTTATTATAATATTTACCATGGGAAATACAGTTTGACCATTAACAATTACACTGTGCTTACATACAGGTAAATATAAACTTAAAGTTTAAATTAAAATGCGTTATAACAAAAGCTAAATAACTTTACTGTACATTAACTGTACATAAATGTACAAAAAAAACCTTACTCAAAGATTAAATTAAAATGTATTAACATTAATATTTAATTTATTGATTCACCTGCATAACCACTAGAGAGGGGCCTGACTAAGATTAACCAGATTAACCAATCATGATCAAAGTAATAAAATAAAACTACCAATAGGAGTTGTTTCAGTGTGATAAAGCAGCGAAATGTATTTAGTTTTATTGTTGTTAATGGTGATAATATTTAACATATACCTTTAGATTTTAGAATAGGTATGACTAAAATGTTTTAAAATGCTATTAAAATAATAATAATGTTAAATAATTTAATATAAATAATTTAAAAGTTTGCTAACTTTTTTCAACCATTTAGCATTAAACATTTTTAACGTTGTTTCATTTAAACAACTGACCTTATTTCAATCATTTTTTTTTTTATTTGTGCTGGAAATTTTTCAACCGTTCATCTTTAAACGTTGAATAAACGTTGTTTCAACGTTGAAACCACAACTGACCTTATTTCAACCATATTTCAACGTTGAAGGTTGAAATATATTACATTACATTATATATATATATATATATAATGTATTTCAACATGTGCCGGCTGGGATGATTTTATACCCTGCCTTTGCTACACCAATGTTCTGCAAAGAAACATATAACATAGAAAACATTATACCCGCTCTCCTTCATCAGGCCAGTCACGGATAGGTGTAGAGCGCTGACTAGCCAATAGAAACGAAGGAAATTGCAGGGAGGCGGGACGAGTAAAATACACAGAATTAGAGGTTCGAATCCCGTCTCGGCCACAAATACTATAAAATGAGTTCATATTCGTTTTTTCATCTAGATACACTTTAATTATGATTAACATATAATAAACAAACTTTGTGAACAGATAAAATAAATCTTGTAATAACTGTTTTTTGTACGATGTACAAAATGTGCAACAATCTTAATAAACGTACATTATAATAGGGAATAGTTATTTTTAATATAGAAAATTTTGAATAATTAAAAATAACATTTTGATAATGGTTCAGGCCTTTATTTTTAAAGAGACATCTATTTATATTTGTATAACTGTGCACAGAAAACCCATATATATAAAATAAAACAAAAACTCACAAAAAAAGTAACTTTTTCATTTTATTTATTATAGAGTAATATACTTAAAAATGAAAATAAAAATTAACCAAAATATATAATAATAAATATACATAAAATAATCATAGATTATTAAACAACACCTACAAATATAATACAAATAAAGATGTGGAGAACAGAAAAACAATAAAAATATGTTTTACATTAAATAATTTTTTATGTTTAATAGTAACAGTTATAACATTCAGTGTTTACATATCTATAACACATGTATACATGTTTTAATCAATAAATTAAAAAAAACTTAACACGCAGTTCAATACAGTTCAAACAAGGCCAAATGCTTACGGTATTTTAATTAACAAATTGAAATACATGAAACTATTTAAATGTATAGATTCAACAACAACAACAATAATAAAATCTAAAGTTGTGGAGAACACAGAAAAAAAATATAACACTACCAGTTAAATGTTTTTGAACAGTAAGATTTTTAATTCTCACCAAGCCTGCCTTTATTTGATCCAAAATACAGTAAAAGCAATTATATTGTTGAAATATTTTAACTAGTTAAAATAACTGCTTT